>NC_059502.1:14369540-14681650 GCF_914767665.1 Harmonia axyridis | reverse complement strand
GATATTCAACTGAAAGTTGGCATAGTTATTACATTTGAGAGTTCTCACCACGTGACATAGCAATTTCGATAGAAGATCTACAGGGTGATATTTTTTCTGGAACACTGCCACCTGTTCTTCTGCAGAACTTTTTTTTGGTGAGCAACTGTTAATTTGAAAAAATGTAAAAAGAAGCTTTGTTCTTATACTAAACTTTTCGTTCTCTTGTAGTTTTGTCGTATCTACCAACGATTTCGAGAAAAAAAATTTGAACGATTCACTCGAAATTCTCGTTACTATGATAGGAAGGCAGAAGAACAGGTGGCAGTGTTCCAGAACAAATATCACCCTGTAGATCTTCTATCGAAATTGCCATGTCACGTGGTGAGAACTCTCAAATGTAATATTTATGCCAACTTTCAGTTGAATATCTTGTGAAGTGTAGATACTATGAGAAAAAAACTTGAAAAAAATTCAAACTTCAACACTCTGTATCTCGGAAACGAAACGTTTGCGACCCCATGTTTATGGGACTTTTTTTTCTTAAACTCACTTAAGGAATCTCCCCTTTTCGTTTGTACGTTTAATTTAGGAACACCCTGTATATGAAGTTCGTTCCCTTAACCCAGATTTAATGAGACGTAACCGAAGATAAGTAATTCGAAGCCATTTTGTACGATTCATTAGAGAAGAAGACTACGACATCGATGCATTTATTTCGTAACGTGTTTGGTGCTCTATTTCTTGTTCACTTTAACTTGACAAGTAATTGAACTTGGAGGCACATCACCACGTATATAATTTACAGAGTATCAGATGAGGTCAGTCTTACTTCTTCAACGTGTGATTAACGTTCAATCCCTTATCTAAATTAATGTGAAAGTTGGAAGGAAACCAGTGGAATGACAGTGACTAATTCACTCTTTTTAATGTTTTTTATTCAATAATAAAAAAAATGAAAAAATTATAACAAATTTCTTACTTGAAATGAATGCTGACAGCTGAAAAGAAAAGATTCAAATTCAAAAATGATTTACCGACAACTTCGTCATACAAATACATATTATGGCGTTTTGAAATCAAATCATTTGTACTCCAAAAGTTTCGAATCTTTCGATCGGAATTCGAAAACAGATGTTTTCTAGCTGTTCAAATGAAACATTGAAGTTGCTGAACAGACTTATCCGAGATTGAATACATTGTATTGAAAGAGGAAATAATAAACGTCTGTCGTAAAATTTGCAACGTTTTAAATAGATGTAAATCTTGTTCTACAAGGTCAGCTTGTGTCAATTGATTGAAATAGCAGCCAATAGTTCTTGATGAAATTATGGTTCCGTTAAAACATAGTAATACAGTCAGGATAAGTCTCTTTCGCCACAATACTGATATTTGGCGTAAAAATAGTAATTATTTTTGAGAATTATTTTATTAAATAATTCTATTGGAAACAGACTACTAGATACTTCCCTTTTTACAAATGACACACCCAGTATATTATTGCATAATTGTTCAGCTTTTTTATACCATACGCCATACCTTGAGTAAAAACTCAACGGTTCATGAATTAATGGAATTCTTATGAAAAAAATGGTGGCGACGAGGACACACATTTTTTTGAATATTTCTACAGATAAGTTTTTTTCGAAAAATTTTCTTTCTTTTTTGATTCTACAAATACGAAGTATCATAAGGCTGTTTGTGGTTTGGACCAAAAATGTACAGGTTGTTTATCAGCAGATCATGAACTTGGACAACTCAAATTCATCAAAACTCAAGATTTTCGAATTAGAACCTATATTTTTTATTATTCCAGTCAATTCTCCGTATAAAAAGAGGGGGGTCTCAAGCAAAGCCTATAGTTAAAGAGAACACTTTGAGAGTTATCGAGGATGAACTTTAAATGAGGAAAACCCGCAATTTCTAACTGTATGAAGAAGTCTGTGACTTCCGGAAAAAACAGATAGAAACTAAAATTATTATCGACATAATATTATTCAATATTTTCACGAGTAGTACCTGGAAGTTCCATCATTTTGCGATAAAACCCTCAGAAAAATCTATTAGCAACTTGAAACAACTTCGGATTCAAACGCCTCTGTATAATATGATTTTCATCCTGTACTTCTCATCTGCTCAAAACCCGCCTGTAAAATGCATAACATCGCATTAGCTTCGAACACCGATGAGTCAATAGGTTATATTAGCTCGTTAACAACACGTCACTCGACCCCGTTGATGACCTATCGTTAAAACAACAAATTAATACGAGAGTAAAAGCGGGCTTCTCAAAGAAGTTGAACACCGTCCATTGGTAGGTCTAATAAAAGGGAAGACAATAACGATAACGGAAATATATTCCACGATTTCGGTTATTTCAACTCGTAAATGAAAAAATATCGATAAGGGTAAAACACTACACCTATCGATCTATCATAACAGTCACAATATCTTTCTTTTTGGAACAACCTTTATACAGAACGGTTAAATTAAGAGGGATTACCACCACGTGGCTTTCCGTGTATCAAACATTAGGTACCCATTCGTTTCCCTTCTGGCTCTCTGGATTTTGATTGAAATAGCTTGAGATAAATTTAAAACTACCACTATATTTACATATTCGGATTCAGAATCAATTGTGCATTCAGAAAATATGAAAAAATATTATGAAGTATATTTTGCAGAAAAAAATGTCTGTTTTCTTGAAAACCGGAAATTCAAATGAAGAATCAAATGGTGAGAGAATGTCCATAGACCATCTTATTTCGATAACCAGTCAAATTTGCAAAAAAAAAAATTTTTCGGAAAAACGGTTTCTCCTCAATAACTTTCCATGCCTTGGTTCCATAGTTTTTCCAATAACATATTTGGATAGCCCGTGAAAAGGAATATCATATTGATGGGCACTTTCCAATTTTGCTTGAAGGATAAGCCACAAAATCCAATGATCCGCTTACTTGAAACACCCTGTACAATATTGTTCAAAGAAATAATATGTACACCCCATAAAAATCGCTGGTTGTAGGAGGAAATCTATCATTTCACTTTGAACGGAGCAGTCACGTGGTGGTGTTTCCTCTTAGCTTTCTAGACACCTCGATTCTTGATAGACAGATCACAACAAAATGATTTTTTCCACGTGGTGCTATCTATATGACTTGCATCACAATCAATATCGCTTTTGGGGACCGTTTCTAAAATGGATTCCGACTTGATTGACAATGAATACTGATAAGCCTTCCTTGTGAATTCTTTTCGAAAACTCGTAAGAAGTCCAATGAACCTAATTTATCTACAACCGATAATACGAGATTTAATTCATTTGTTCGAAGCATGAGTAACAACAAAATGCATCAATCAATAGCATTCATGCGTAATATCGGATATTGACAATTTTATTCTAATCCACATATCTTGAGGGTATTTTGATAATGGTTTAATTGAAGAAATGATGTTGAAATTAGTGATGAGCGATATCGTGATTTCAAAATCACGTTGTGAATCGTGACTGTGATTTTTCAATATCAGTGATTTTAAACCGTGATGTGATCACGGTTTCAAAATAATTTCTGATACACCTACCTAAGGTTTTTGATTTGTTTATAATTGTATCAATGATGAACATATGAATTAATAAGTTTTAAATTTAATGAGAAATAGGAAGAATTTAATTTTGCATAAATTACAGGTCGCATAATTTCCACCGACCTGTGTGAAGAAAGTCCAAAGTTCGCTAGTTTTGCGCCTATTCATACTTCCAAAAACACACAATATTAATGAAGAACTGAGTATCTGATCCCTAGTCTTTTATACTATCAATCATAATCACGATTCACGATTCGCGAAAAATTGGATCGATACAAAAAATGACCAGTTTTTTCATTGCGGGATTCGTATGCTGCCCGAAAGATGGGAGAAAGTAGTGGCCAGCGATGGACCATACTTTGGATCATAAATGTATGACCATTTTTTTACAATAAAGCCTCGAATTTTGGAAAAACGGCGGAAGCAAAGTTGTACGCCTATGTAGTTCTGTGGGCTAAGGTGATCTGATACGGCAGAAATCAGATACTTTACTACAATTAAATGATATATCTTCGGTAAGTGTGTGAACATTCAATTATCCTCTACATAATAACAAAGTGTAATGAATGGTCGTTGTTTCATGTAAATAAGCTTTAAAATTAGAACTACAAATTCTATTCTTTTCAACCCAATCACCTCAACAATACACAGAAAAATCTGTGTTGAATTACTGTGTTTGAAAGGAAACTTATAACATAATAAGATAATCGTTCGAACAATAGACATTCAACTTGAACTTTTATTTATCGAATTACTCATCTTAAATTACTCATTTATAGATTATAACATTTGGGAACAATGTCACCAAAATACCGCAAGCACTACGGATAATCAGACATATCTACATTGCCAAAGTTTGATACGACGTCTCCAAAAAGCTGTACCTAACCACGTTTTTGAGGAAGAATCAATCCAGTTGTGATTACTCATCTGCGATAACAGGAATTCTATCAATGGAATTGTCGGAACTTTCTTATTATCGGGGAACCGAGTTTTCAACAGGCCCATTGTTATCTTTATCGTCTTTCAAGGTCACACCGGATATCAGTTTCGTGGAATATGAATATGTGCCTAGAACGAAATGAATTGATCGGTTCTATAAGAATTAGAGGGATGTTTTGTCACAAAAATTTCAAATTTTGACAGGATGTTCTTAGATTGGAGGTAAAAATGAAAATGATAGATTTCTCGGATTATTTTGAGGGAAAAAAGTTGTATAAACATGGACCCGCAACACTTTGTTTTCGAGATACAGGATGTTAGAGTTTGATTTTTTTTTCAAGTTTTTTTTCCTGATAGCACATTCCTTTCGCAAGATGAAATTGGCATACATATTCCAATTTGATGTTTTCATCCTGTGATGTCAATTTTGAATGCAGATATTTTTTCTAGAATAGTTCCAGTTTTTGTCCTCCGCAAATTTTTTTTTGGATCACTGGTAGTTTAGAAAAATTCAAAAGAAATTTCGTTTCAGTACTACACTTCTTGGTATCATGTAGTTTTGTCGTATCTGCTACCGATTTGACGAAAATAATTTCAAACAATTCGCTAGTAATCCTCAGGAATATCGAAATTCTTATAAAGATGCAGTTAGTAAGCTGTGGTGAATGAATTGATTCTAAGTTTTATAGAGAACATTAATAAAGATTCGCATCACAAAGAAGTAGGACTACAAGAAACACCCTGTATCTCAAAAACAAAGCGTTTGTGGGCCCAAATTTATAGAACTTTTCTTCTCAAAATTACCCAAGGAATCTCCCACTTTCCCTTGTATCTCCAATTCTCTAAGAGAAGTTGAAATTTTCATTAGTAATTCGGAACAGATGACTGCGGGTTCAAATCCAGCTGCTGGATGTTCGTTAATATATTTTTCGTTGATATTTTTATATTTTTTCCCACAAATCGAGATAATTTCCGTTGCAAAAGGAAATAAAAAACATAGTGTAAAATTTGCACCGTATTTTTTTAGATAGGTTGAAAGTTCAAGGAGATATTTAAAAGAGCCCATGAAAATTTGATAGCCATCCCGAAGAATTGTCGGGCAAGAGTGTGAGAACCGAAGACGAAATTTCGTTTATGTGATTACATTGGAACATCTAAAGGGTTCTAGATTAAATAAACCGTTGACGGATCCATATCCGGTAAATAGATCAAATAAGGCTTGACTCTTATTCCTGTATTGTTTCCGCCCTGGTTAACCTTTACCCACGACAAACAACGCGAGGAAAAAAAAACACTTTTTAAAGGTTACCAATACATACCAAGATATAGACAAAAAATGTGGTAAGCAGTGCAGTTTCGCGAAGCGAATTCTTATAAAATTTATGTTGCTTGTGATATTCTCCTCAAGGTTACAAAATTTAATATACAATGTAAGATTCATGAAGTTTTTACAACAAAAATATAGTCGATAAATTTTGTTTCGATGAAATTAGTCTTGTTTACATTCTAAATAGAAACGTTGAAAAGTTTAAGCACGTTAGAAGTCACCAAGAACATATGATTTAACACCTTTAGACTTTTTTCATTGGGGCCACGTGAAAGAACAGGTTTATGCCAAAGCTCCACAATCGATTCAAGACCTTAAAGATGGAATTGGTGAAGTTATCGAAGATAAATAGGCGCAAATATGCGTATTGATCGTGGAGATTTTCTTGAAAAGTATATAGTGCTGCAACCGTAGCAATGGAGGCCATTCGGCTGATATCTTTTACCATCATTAATGGGATACCGAAAGGGATCCTCTTTACAATTAAATAAACATCCATTGATTTCTTTCAAAGTATAATTTTTTTTAATATAAAAATATTATTTTTAATTTATAATTCTACTTCAGAAACTACTGAACGGATTTTGTTGCCGTTGTATAGTTTAATATGCACATTGAGCTCCTTCCGATGCATACAAGAATTATATGCAACAGTATATCCCCTACTGGATTTGAATAATTTATTGCGTGACAAGAGGTTTGTTCGCAGCCAGACCTACCCTAACAAAAACACGCAAACAATCCCATTTCAACCAACAATCAATTAAAGAGGAAGTTGACACCGTTTCCGGCCAATGGGCCCCGATGTTTTCCAACATTTTTAGGGGTTATTGAACCATCTGACATATATTGTTAGCATCTTCCCAGAAACTGGGGAGTTTGAATCATTGTCATTATTTTTAACCCCCTTCGAGATGTTTCTTCGAACTTCGGAACGCATGGTTAGACTAAAAGTATTTCTATTTAATGGATTTGGTCCTTTCACTGTATGGGAATTCATTTTCACATGAAATAAAACTAAATTCAGTCCGAATATAGAAGTAAACTTAAGAAGCCACAAGGATGGCGATGCATTTGTATTTTTAAATTAAAAAAAAAAATTAGTTTTATTTCACTCAAAACTGTTTCGATCAAAATCAAAACTTTGGATTTAAAGACTGTTATACAGGTTTTCCAATAGGAGGTTTAATTTTTGATAGTCCGCTAGCTGGGCGGTTGTCACTTTTGAAGCTATCATCTTTTCACATTCGACAAGTAAAAACTGCGCCATTACTAAAAATGGAACAATACACGGTTCAACAATGCACTAAATTGTTAATATTCACTATAAAAATGGTGAAAATTTTGCACTCACAGTTCGCAAAACTAAAGCACTTTTGGAATCTCGTGAAGTACTTTTTTGACCGAAAATAGTGATGGAAAAATTTAGCTGTTGGGGCAAGTTGACGATGTGCATAATCGAAACCGTGTGCGTCGCTCAAGAACAATTGAAAATATTGCTGCTGTAGCAGTAGTATTGACGAAAACAGGTTTGACTATTCCTCGTCGATCTTGGATATAAGGCATTCCAAAAACGACATTTATGACCGGAATTGAAAGATATTGAAGTTCATTTTCAACAAGACGACGCAATGTGACACACAGGCAACGGAACAATAGAAGAGGTGATCAGAATTGGCCACCGAGATCATGTGATTTAACATCTTCAGACTTTTTCTTTGGGCCATATAAAAGATAATTCAATTTAATTTTCTGCTATAATATTGATAAATCTGCGGCTGAGGCTAGTCGAATGCTCTCCAAATAAATATGGTAAGGCTGCTATTAGTGAAAGAACGTGCCGAGAGTGGCTTCAACCTTTCAAGAGCGGTGATATTTGACGTCGAAGACCAGAGAGAAGGTTTTAGAAGATGCAGAATTGGAGGCATTAATTGATCAAGACTCGTATCAAACGCAACAAGATTTGACAGGATGGAGTTGAAGCCGAGAGATGCGTTTATTTGTTTGTGAACAGCTCCTTGCAAGGCAAAGATGGAAGGGATTTCTGCTTCGCATTCTGACTGGAGACGGTGGAATGGGTTCACTACGATAATCCCAAGCGCAGAAAATCATGGGGATATCCCGGTCATGCTTCCACGTCGACGGCCAAACCGAATATTCACGGTTCCAAGGTCATGCTCAGTATTTGGTGGGACCAGTTCGGTGTAGTGCATTATTAGTTGTTGAAACCGACTAAAACAATCACAGGCGATCGTTATCGAACTCGATTAATGCGTTTGAGCCGAGCATTGTAAGACAAACGGTCGCAATACAACGAGGGACATGATAATGTGAGATTACATACAAATCCTACAAGTTCGACCCCCACCCGACGTATTCTCCAGACGTTGCTTCCTCGGCTATCGCTTGTTTCGATCAATGGCACACGGCCTGGCTGACCTGCACTTCCGGTCTTATGAAGAAGTAAAAAATTGGATCGATTCGTGAATCGCTTCAAAAGATGACCAGTTTTTTCAAGGCGAGATTCGTACGCTGCCCGAAAGATGCGAGAAAGTAGTGGCCAGCGATGGACAATACTTTGAATCATAAAAGTATAACAGCTTTTCACAATGAAGCCTCGAATTTCGGGAAAAACGGCGGAAGCAAAATTGAATTGTTGAAGAATTTCGTCAATAGCACAATAGATTAACGTCCTACAAAATTACTCTTAAGGCCCTGTAGGATTTTCGAGAGTAAATCTTTCTGGGAAATGAGTTGGGAAATTCTAATGAATTCAAAACCAGACGGAACGATACGAAAACAAAAACCTTTCTGAAGGCAGTTCGAATAACAAACGAAGTTGAAACACTTGAAACACGATTCTCATTAATCTGGGCTGACTCACCCCGTTCTAGCTATAACAGCCACCCAACAACGGAACCCGCATACTATTTTCGTATTCGTATTCTCTGGGAACGAGGGTTCCCCGACCTATTAATATACCTTGATACCATTATTGGCTATCGCCATTTAAGCGTACTGGCGACTCTCCGATGAGAAGAACGATAACCATAAAATTCATGTATTTTTAAGCGTTATCTATGGTAGACAATAAATGTTTCCGGCTCATGATATTCGGTTTTTATGACCTCCTGTTCCTAAGGTTGATTGATACATTGATTTATTGACTGGTTGAAGTTTAATTAAATGCAGGAAAGGATCTAACACATGAACAGAATAATTAAAATATTAATTATTAAAGGTTTAGGGCTACAAAGTATTAGATGGGTGAACATCAGCAGGAATACCGAATTTCAGGATCAACAGTAACCTTGCTTCTTGAGCTTGTTAGGAATCTTGTATCTGCAACAGACATTTGACAGTGTAAACTATTTTCAAATGAAATAGAGGGACCACCCTACCTTATGATATCGTTATTTCTCGAGAACAGATAAGTTCAATGGTCAAATAAGAAATCGGACAGGAGATATATATTTACAATTTGGCGTTCCCCATGGTTCCATATCGGGACATATATTGTTCCTGAGTCTTGATTTTTATTAATGATTTGGACTTTACGGTTGAAAACGTACATACTCGACTGAGAGCACTCATGTTTGTCGATGATATATAACCCTTTTTTGAAGGCATCAGAACGCCTGTTGAGACCAAGAAGAAAACTTTAGCAGTAGCATTTATATTATGACAATAATGTTGTTCGCCCTCTTGCTCCTCTTTTGGAGTACATAAACGTGAAAGATTTACATATAAAAGGTGGTTTTATGATGAATAGGTGGTACCCAGGGAAGACAGAAAAAAAACAATTAAAAATGGGCTAAGATCCTTCGTTTCTGAAATACAGGGTGATTTATAGATTTCAACAGGGTTTTTGCCTTTTGGTTAGCTTTATCTCTGGAATCGTTGAACGAATTCTTTTCAAAATTTGTAGTTATTGTAATCTCAGGTCATTGAACTGTTCACAAACCACACCAGAAATGAAACAGAAGTGAACATCTGATCATTCCATACCATACATGCAGATTTTTCCAAGCAGGGTGTGGACATCGTTGATCCGAAAATGTACAATAAACGCCTTCGAGTTCGAGTGTACTCACAAGAAAAAATGTATAAAGGAATATTTACTTACTGATACAATATGTTCAATAAATAAAATCATACAAAGTACCTAAATTCTTTTTGACTTGACAACTAATGATGAAAATAAGCATTCTGTAAATTTGCTCAAAAATGCTCTTCACATTTGTGCGTGTGTATTAACAAAACAAAAACCAAATTTCTGTTATAGTTAGGGCAACATGTGCGATCTCCATATATAAGTATGTATTACGTAATCGAATCGAAACCCTCCTTACTTTTTAATTCTTAAGTGACAATACAATTTAAACTCGACAAAATATTTGCACGGAATAATGAATACCAAGTCGCTGTAACTAAAGACACAATATTCTCGTTTCTGAGAAAAGTTTGTTAATCAATTTCGAGAATTGGTATAAGATCATGCCTTCTAAGGCGTGGACGATTGTAACCTGTTGCTTGAAATCAGGTACGAGATACGCATAAGATAAATACTAAACATGACTTATATGGATCAATACAAAACCCACACGATGCATTTCGAAATAGCTATCTTATTTTTGGGATATTGCGGCTTGAATCCTAAACAGGCTTCTTTCGCATAACCTACTGAACACAAATGACATAAGAAATGTCAAAAAAATAATACACAGTATTGCCATTATGCACCATTTCGAATTGTATAATTCCTATTTGAAGAAACCTCATATAGGTTCATTTTGATGTTGTACCTATCACTTTAATACGATTTTCGATTAGATAAGTCGGTATATTTGTTCTGATATATGTGTCACAATTTAATATGGTCGAACAGTGGATTGAACGAGCCTCAAATGTTCAATTGAGAAAAAAATCGATATCAATGAAAGGCTTTGAAATTTAGAATAGACTTATCAAAAGTCTTCACTGCACAATCAGTGAGCTGTGTACTTACTCAATTCTGAATGTGTGCTATTTATTTTCTGCTAAAACAGCTAGAGATGATATTTTTTATTCAAAGGAATTCTGCTGTTTTGACCTCGGTTTTGACTGCATTTTTCAAGTGTCCGTAAATTCAGATCTCGTTTTCATCTTCATTTCTCTGGCTTGGATTAAATTATGCAAATCTCTCAAATAGATCCCAACGAATATCTTTCCTATTTTTTTTTTATATCCAGTGAGTTTTTTTATCTCATTTGTTGTGCATTCATGAGTGAATTCTTTTCTGATGCTCTATTTTTGGCTCATCTCTATTATTTCATAATAAAATATTCCAATGTGATAAATCGAAACTTTCATGAAACGCTGATGAATCAATACTGAAAATTCTATTTATCGTCTGACCGCCTGGGTTTCAACCAAACTTTTACTGCTAACCACCAACTTAGTCTAGCACTGATATTGAAATGTGATTAGTAGCAACAGCGGTAGATCAAACAACATGTGTTTATGCGATGGAAACTGCTTTGTATGGGTCCAAGTTTAAATAGGCAAAAATAAATGTCTCAGACAGAAACCAGATTGATGAAGGGGCCATTTCATGAAATTTAAATAATAGAAATAACGAAGGTTGCAGAGATATATGTAAAATTAGTGAAAACTACGCTTTCACATTTTAAAATTCTCGGTTGTAACAAGAGCATGAAAGTTCACTACCTCCACAGCCACCTAGATTGCTTTCCGGAAAACTTGGGTGATTTTTAGTGAAAGACAAGGGGAAAGATTACATCAGGACATCAAAACTATGGAAGGTCGATATCAAGGACGATAAGATATCCATATAATGGCTGACTACTGCCTTCAGCGAAGCTACCACACTAAACTCCACTGTAGGAAGTCATAGAAAATTCGAGAGAAAATTTTTCGGTAGATTAATGTAAATTATATAATAAATATTTAAATCCATGTGTTTCTGTTAAAACGTGATCCACCATTGCGATGCTCTATTACGCTGAAATTTTCGATTTTTTTTTCGTCACAGAATCTTTACGATCCATACAGCTACATTCTCAGATTGTTTGGAAATACACAGGGTGTACCAAAGAAGTGTAAATCACCAAACATGTGTTTTTTCTTATGAAAAACCCTGTTTTTCATTGAATTTTCAGATTACATATAATAACTCGAAATTGTTCAAAATAATGTTTCATGAGTTCAAAATTTGGTTTCGATAATTTTCAATTTTTCATAAATTGAAATTTCTTTGGAAAAATCCGAGGAAAAACCTAATTACATCGGAGGTAAGCACCAACTTTGATGATCTTTGAGAACTCTACTGACTGTTCAAAATGAGACGATTCATTGATGAGCCATTCAAACGAGAATATTGGACTTCCAAATGGCACTCCCTATAATTCATTTTCTCATTTGGTAGATGATTTTTGGAATATAATAAAATGTGCTACATAACAAAAACCAAAATACAAACTGTGTCATTTGGACGAGCCCGATATTAAAATTTGAATAAGTCATCAATGAACCACAGTAGAGTTCTCAAAGATTATCAAAGAGTCAGTACTTTTCTCCGTTTTTCTAGTATTGACTTGCAAAATCTTATTTGAATGAATTAATTTATATCGGAGTCATTAGGTTTTTCCAAAGACCCTTTAATTTATTAATCGAAAAAAATCTCAAAAATGGTGAGTTTTAAGCATATGAAACTCCCAACACATTAATTTATTTCATATAATCTTGTAAATTCAATAAAAACAGGTATTCCTTGATAAAAAACGTATGTTTGGTAATTTATGCTTTTTGGTATACCATGTTTTTTTCAAACAATTTGAGATTGTAGCTCTAATGAATCCTAATGAAACTGGGTCGAAAATTTCAGCGCTCCACAGTAATAGAGTATACACAAGTGGAAAATAAGTAATACTAAATGTAGTATATCTCAACAAATAGATCTGATAGTGAAAATTTTGAAATTCTACACCCAAAAATTAACAAGGAACATTTGAAAAGGTCTGCTGGTCTGAGTAATCATTAGTAGAGTAACACTATCAAATAACATTCACGGAAAACATCGAACCAAGGTCCAATATCTGCTCAATATCATCCTCGAACTTCCACAAACCGACTCGCAGTGTTTATATACGAAAATTAGAATTTCTGAGACTACGCGCTGACAGCAACCAGACCGTTTCTTATTATGAAAAAGTTGCCGAAAGTTTCGGAAGCCTGATAAGCGATGCATCCGGCATATTCACACACGTGATTGGTTTTTAATCACGTCGTTATAACACTTTCACGTTTATTTTCGAAACGGTTATGGAATGTTATTTTTTTATTGTGATTCCACGAGGACGGTAAAGCTTCCGCTTAAGACGATGGATATGGTTGGGACACGGGAGATATTTTCGGGAAAATAAACATTGATATTGCCACGTGTGGCAATCTGATTGTGGTACCTTGAAGAACAGGAGCTAGGAAGAAATCAACGTTTTCCATCTTATATTCATAAATTCTGAAAACTCTTCCATTTGTATGAATACAAAGGAAAAACAATTGAAATAATTATCTTCGAAACAAAAATTGTTTCTTCAATTACGTAACGAAACTCATTTGAGATATTATATTAGGTGTACAAATTTGCTTCCGCCGTTTTGCAATAGATGGCTATAGCGGTAAGTGGTAGTCGAAATAAATAGTTCGCAGATGTCATACATAATGAGCTTAGGTATTTTTAAACATAACGCCATCGAATATCAGTCGATTTGTGTTTGCATCATGAAGTTATTCTCGATTGAACATGTCAGCTTACGAGCCAAATTTACGTCATTTTAATTTTCTTCTTCAATATGAAGAAATCTGCGACTGAGGCTCATCGAATGCTCTCAAATACATATGGTGAGGCCGCTATTAGTGAAAGAACGTGCCGAGAGTGGTTTCAAGAACAGTGATTTTGACGTCGAAGACAAGCGTGGCGGTAGAAGAGAAAAGGTTTTCGAAGATGCAGAATTGGAGGCATTACTTGATCAGACTTGTGTCAAAAGCAACAAGAATTGACAGTATCATTGGGAATGACGCAACAAGACATTTTAAAACGCCTGAATGTCATGGGAATGATTCAGAAACAAGGAAATTGGGTGCCGTACGAGTTGAGGCCGAGAAGTGTTGAACGGCGTTTGTTTGCTTGTGAACAGCTGCTTGCAAGGCTAAGACGGAAGGGATTTCTGCATCGCATTGTGGCTGGAAACGAAAAATGGGTTCATTACGATAATCCCAATCGCAGAAAATCATGGGGAAATCCCGGCCATGCTTCCAAGTCGACGGCCAAACCGACTATTCATGGTCCAAGGTCATGATCAGTATTTGGTCGGACCATCTCAGCGTAGTGTATAATGAGTTGTTAAAACCGACTGAAACAATCACAGGCGATCGTTATAGAACGCAATTAATGCGTTTGAGCCGAGCATTGAAAGATAAACGGTGCGGCCGTTTGAGTAATCGTGAAGCACCTTCTCTGCCGGCAATTGCGAAATTGGTGGAAAAATTTGAGCTGTTATAGGACAAGTCAGTGATGTGAAGAATCGAAATCGTGTGATGTCGCTCAAAAACAACTTAGAATATTACTGATGTAGCCCGTAGTATTGAGTTAAACCCAAATTTGTGGTGAGATAGTGGTGATGTTGAAGAAATCAGTGTATTCACTATTTTGCGTGAGTGTCTCGTTTGCTAATAAGTGATCGAAAGCTACAACGCATCGTCGATTTCAAAACCTGTTTGGAGGTGTTCAAGCGGAATAGACATAATTTTTCGCGTCGATGACATGATGGACAGTGACAAGGATCACTAGACTTTTGGGTCAAAGAGAGCGTAAGCTGAGTGGAGAGCAGTGGATGAAATCCGTCCAAAACTACCAACATCTGAAACGTCAACTGGCAAGGTTGTGGCATCTGTATTTTGGGACGTGCATGGTATATTGTTTATTGACTATTTTAACCAAGATACACCATTAACATTGAATATTACACAACGTTATTGGATAAGCTGAGTGCAGAAATTAAGAAAAAACGGCCATGCAAAGGAAAAAATTATCTTTTTCGGCAACCGTCCGGGAAGTGCTCACTTCCCGGACGCTTTTTCTCTGAGAAAGTAGCATTTCCCGGCCTAGTCCGGAAAGTACGTACTTCCCGGACTAGGCCGGAAAAGAATCATAGAATCCATAACAACCGAGATAACGGCTGACAGTTCATATGAAATTAGTTGTCAAAAATTTGCATGTTTTTTTATCGCAATCGTAATAAAATATGGAAAGCAGCAGCGATAGTGTTATTTTACATGGTTGCCGGAAAAAAATTGTACGCAACACGCCCGAAAATGGTTTTTTTGAACTCACAGACTTCCAGGACGAGCGTAAGCGAGTCCTGGAATTTTGTCTATTCGTCCAAAAAAACCCTATTTTCCGGACTTGTTACGTAAATTACTATTAAAAGACGGTATTCTGCCTTTTGCCTCTAATGAAAAAGCAATTGCCGAGGTTGAAGAATGTTTCAAATACAGATACGGCTTTCTACAAAAATGTTAATGAGGATCTCCATGTATCACTCTTGAAGGTGACTATGAACACGAATAAAGTAAAATTTTTGGGAAAAATGTGTTTTCACTGGTTAGGTCCTGAGCTTGAGTGAAGTGTTAAACTTCACAAATATGAATCTCCATCTTCCAACTGTTCGCCAAGTCTAAACATTACAATTCGTCCTTCCTCACTCGATCAAATTTCAACAAACCATAGAAGCTCTAACAATACCATAATTATCGAATTAATAGAGAAGAATCCTTTGAGGATTTGAATAGAGGTGGAGCACATATCCAGGTCGAGTTGCCTCAGCCTCGCTCTTAAATATCTGTTGTATCATTGACTGATGCTGAATGTCACACGGTGCAAGGGACGGAATTGATATAGGTCAGAATTTGAGGTCGAATTCACAAAAACAATGAGTCGTTGTAACAGCCTAATTCGTCGCAAATTAGGCTGCTGGGACACCGGAGAGGCCTAAACTGCCGAATTAGAATCGAATTTCACCGTTCCAAATTGGGTGTTAAAATGTCATTAAACAATTTGGGGACGACAAATTGAAGTGAGTAAGATCCGTCTGAAATGTTCGTTTTATTTTGGTTTTCAACGTTTTGTCCAATTTTTCTGTTTATTATTATTAGTATTATCTTCAATTTGTTGATACATAATGAGGAAAGCACTCACGTTTGAAGATATTGAGCGCTCATTCATTCATACGCCAGTTGCGGCTGTGGAGACCGCATATAGAGGCCACATATCCTCAATGATATGCTAATATTAAAGGGGATAATTCTTGGAACTATTTTAAGAAAATAACTCTAGATGAACGAATGTCGTAAACGTGCTAACTTTTGAAGTACAGGGTGGTAAAGTTTACAAAAAATATCGTTTTTTCTATGACCACAATGATGCTATTGTAGATATTTCTATGGAATTTGATTTTCGCTGAATCAAGATACATTTTGTGACGTAAAAAAACTTTATTACTTTTACCAGTGGCGTATGTATGGGTTTTGCATTGAATATTTTTGTAGAAAAAATGGTAAGACACTCCTTTTTCTCAAATAGAAAATGATAACAGTTTTAGCAAATGGTGAAATTTTAATTTTTGCAAGAGAAAACCATACGCAGTGAAATCAACCGGTCAAATTTTTTTGTCAAAATGTAGTGTCATACCATTTTTTCTCCAAAAATATTCTATGCACAACCTATGCAGACGCCACTGAAAAAATAATGAAATTGTTTTTATATCAGGAAATGTATCTTGATGCAGTGAAAACGTGTTCCAAATTACCATCTATACCGAGATCTATACGTTTTATCTATATGTTTCTCTACCAATAATATCCCAATGAAATAATAACAATTTCCTTCAAGATTATTGAAATAAATGGACCAAAAACAGCATGAAACACAAAAACCATGTGCTGTTGTAATCAATAATAACCGAAGCAATAACTCACTTAGCCACAATCGCCTGCAAGGACGTAGTGGAAGGACGACTGTGGTACACTCACGACAATAATAATAAGTCACTTACATAATAAGATATTCTAACAGGTTTTGGTGCAGTACTTTGCATGAACGTGAGTCTCGCAGAGTACTGCATTTGATAACGTATATTACCACCCTGTTTTACAAGATTGCCTCCACTTTTATCGAATTTTATTCAATGAAAGCGACAAGGAAATTTGGCGTTCGGGATGGACTTCTTCTAACGTTTCCAACAAAAGTCTTATTGTTGATCCCTCAGAAAAAGTTCTAGGTTTCAATCTTCCTAGGAAAATTTGGTGTATTTTGAATAGACTTAGAACTGGTCATGGTCGTTGTAATAGTACCCTCTTCAAATGGCGTTCTATTGATAGCCCACTATGTGAGTGTGGTGTAGAAGAGACCATTGACCACTTGGTGAATGATTGTCCGATTTATAAATTTCATGATGGTTTCCAAGCTATCCATTAAGTTTCAGATTCTTTTTTAGAATGGGTAGTTAACTTCAAATCGATATAATGAAAACTAATATTTAGTACTCCTTTCTGCTTCTTTTCTTTTTGTTTTAGGATCCAATTGGAAATTATAGAGTCGTCAACCGAAAAGAGAGGATAAAGGAAATTTTGTTTTGGTTGAAGAGGAAGTCCTTCAATATAAATTATGTCAGCTTATTCTGTAAACGTTTACACAAACCAGTCACTACACCGATACGGGGAGACAGAGTTTTTGCTGAGGTTTTTATCTGTTCTCTTGTATCATACGTTGAAATGTATGATGCCCCGTTTCATTTCCTCTGCTAATACTGAGATTCATCGACACATATGCTTGATTGTTTGAAATTAATATTTTGTATTGCTCTTTCTCAAAAGAATATATATATATATTACAATACTTGTATATATACTGGAGGGTATAACATTTAATGAAAATATTTAATCTCTATAGATGAAATATTTATTAAAAAATATGAAGATTTAGCACAAACTATCAATATCCTGTCCGAGATCCTGTCTGAGATACAGGGTGCTTTGCTTCAAAAAATTCAAAATTTGTACACTGTTACTAACTTTCAACACTCTTGTACTTCTTTATATGTTTATTCATGTCATAACATATTTTATGTATTTCTTTTTTTCTACTGACTTTTCCAATATCATATAAATGTTCTCAATAAAATGAGAGCTTATTATTATTATCATTATGAACACTACTAAACTATGATAATAAACGTTTCTGGCTATCATCAAAGGCGTACGACGGGAACAAGTGTATGGTTGATCCTCCTCAAATTCTACACCACTGGCGGAATTTAGTTAGATATGAAGCTGCAAGATTATTTTGATGTTGACTTTCAATTATTTCGGTTATTTTGGATCATTAGATTGCATTTATTACGCAAATTGAGCTTAAACCAAAATAACTTGACATATTTCGAGAAATAGTCGCTATTGTGAGTATTGGAGAATCAAAAAATTATAGTAAAATTACAATTCCGCCAGTGGCTTAGAATTTAGGGAGGAATCTCAGACAGGAGGAACATCTTATACAGGATGTTCCTTAATTGAAAGTACAAACGAAAAATGACAGATTTCTCGGATCATTTCAAGAAAAAAAGTCCTGTAAACATGGGCCCGCAAACACTTTGTTTTCGAGATATAAGGTGTTAATAATTTATTTTTCTCATAGCACCTTCCCTCTTCAAGATATTTATAACTTGAATTTGGCATAGATATTCTAATTTAAGGTATTTGTCATGTGATACGCTAATTTTGAATTCAAATCTACAGGGTGTTTTTTTTTTCTGGAAGAGTACCTGCTTTTTCCTCCTGAACTTTTTTTGGTGGATCACTGGTAGTTTAGACTTTAGAAATACAGTTTCTTTGGATACTCGATTCGTGTTGATCATGCGCAATCTTCTTATCCATTTTCAATGAAATTTAGAATGAGTATTCAGGTTTTACGAATATACTCTCAGCGTTGTACTTGCATTATAACTTCTTGGAAGCAACCTCGGAAGCAACGTATTGTGTTTTTCAAGATAAAACGATGAAGAAATATAGTGCAGCCATTAGAAGATTTTTTCAATTTTAATTTCTAATTTTCTCCAATAATAAAGTGAAATCACTCTTTCAATTTGTAGGTAATGATCATTCGGTGCAGTCGATTCCAAACAATCTGGTGGAATATAATCATTATCGATTTTATCGAATAATCTCAACTCGAAAGCAGGTAGTCTCGGCAAACCAGATGACGACAATCTATAGACCAATCTAACATAAAAATGTCTGCTGGCACTTGCTCAGTCGGCAAAACAAAACGTTTCTTGATAATATGGAAGCGAACTACCACAGCTCATTATGAATTATAATTATTTATTTCCTGCGGTGAAAGAGCGTTTAGCTCTCGCTACCAGTCGTCGACGTTCGAAGCGAGAATCATTATCTCTCGTTGTTGCACGACCTTTATCATTTCGAACAGAACCAGATTTCTCTTACGGAGTTATGGAGATTTTATACACGAGACCTTTCGATGACTCATTCCGCCGAGATAAGCCGTTCGAAAACTGCATTGGAAGGCACTTCAGAGCGTGGATTGGTGTATTTTTATGCAAACGTCAAAAAATTGCGATTTTATTGATGCCAGTTCGATTTCACAGATGTCACTTTTTCGTACGGTCGCGTACGATAATACAATAGAACATTGTGTATCGAAGTAAAATGTTGGAGTTCAGGAATGAGCTTTTACTTTTTGAGAAATCGCAATCAACGTTATTGTAAATTAAGGTTTTTTTAAATACCATTCGTCTTTCAATTCTCGGCTCAACCGCATTTATTTGCCTTCGATAACGATCGCCTGTGATTGTTTCAGTCCGTTTCAACAATTCATAATACACTACGCCGAGCTGGTCCCACCAAATACTGAGCATGACCTTAGAACCGTGATTATTCGGTTTGGCCGTCGACGTGGAAGCATGGCCGGGATATCCCTAAGATTTTCTGCGCTTGAGATTATCGTAATGAACTCATTTTTAGTCTCCAGACACAATGCGATGCAGAAATCCCTCTCGTCTTTGCCTTGCAAACAGCTGTTTATAAGCAAACAAACGCCGTTCAACATATCTCGGCTTCAACTCGTACGGCACCCAATTTCCTTGTTTCTGGATCATCCCATGTCTTTCAGGTGTTTTGAAATGGCTTGTTGCGTCACTCCCAATGGTCCTCCTGATTCTTGTTGCGTTTGACACGAGTAATGCCTCCAATTCTGCATCTTCGAAATCCATCTTTCTTCCACCTGGTCTTCGGTGTCAAAACCACCGTTTTTGAAGCGTTGAAACCACTCAGGGCACGTTCTCTCACAAAAAGCGGCCCCACAATAGGTATTCGAGAGTATTCGATGAGCCTTGGCAGCAGATTTCTTCAAATTAAAGCAGAAAATTAAAACCTCCCGCAAATGACGAGAATTTGACTCGTAAGCTGACTGTTGTACACCTTAAACTTATATTCCAAAAATATTTGAGATGGACAATTATGATGATATTCAGATGTGCGGGATACCACCATAGTTGATAATTGCTGCTGAAAATGTCATATACGAGAAGAATTTGTTGTTTGACATAAACGTTTAATGGATTATTGCCAAAAAAAAAAAAGACGACCTCCCGATCTGAAAATGAAATGATTCCATACTTCTCCTATTTGTCTGTGACGTTGAAGAGCATCTACATTATTGTCAAATTAATCCATGCTGAAAGCTCAGTACAAAAGAAGAAGTTTATTTGGAGGATATTCTAAATCACGTCCCGATAACGAAACGAAAAAACAATATTCTATTGTAATAAACAAAAAGTATATGCCATATTACAGAAAATATGTTTCATACCTAACGGAAAAACTTGAAAGTTTTCGGTTTTTCTTTAAATAGGTATTGAAATGGTAGAGCTAGTTCTCGTAGATAAGTGGTGTTTGGCATAATTCCACAAATTGTTCAATTTTTCAAAATTGCCTAACATTCTGGGTCAACGCTGGGGCAGACTTAATTGCTTTAAAGAGGCATAGGGGTGGAAATCCTCAACGTTAACCGAAGAATACATTGAGGAATCTCATAAAGTGGACATAGCAGGTAAAATATTTGCAGGGGCAAGTGTTGAAGACAAATCTGCACTATTACTACCGAAGAAGAAAACAGCAATGTCGCTGGCTATTCAGGTAATAGGTCTCGTAATAGGTATAATGGACAAATTCAGAGCGGCTAGCGAGAAAGAGAATTACCGAGAGAATTACATTTCAACCTATGTTTGATAATTGGACAAACTGCAACATAATCATAAACATACGAAATCAGAAATATTAAGGGCCAGTTGCACCATTTGCATAAACATTGATTAATTTCTGATTTCTCTTGAGAAATCATAGAGTAATCAACGTTTAAATTTTTAATCAATGTTTAGGCAAATGGTGCAACTGGCTCTAAGCGTTCTAATAATATGTTCAATAATAATCTCCCTTGTAACGCATACAAGGTGTTTCTACTGGTCTCTGCAATAATTTCATTTATCAAAAAGGTCCCCATTTGCAGGTTTTTCTGACCAGACTTTTCGTCTGTTTCTTCAATATTTCCCCTAGTGTTTCTATCTCTAGATCGTCTCTTATCTCTTGGTTGCTAGCTTACCATCGAGCCACCATGGTATGCCGGTTGATTTTATTAAATGGTGTCTTTAGGTATTCTATTATATTAATACGCTGCTC
Source organism: Harmonia axyridis (assembly GCF_914767665.1). Lineage (NCBI taxonomy): Eukaryota > Metazoa > Arthropoda > Insecta > Coleoptera > Coccinellidae > Harmonia > Harmonia axyridis. The sequence goes on along the minus strand of NC_059502.1, from coordinate 14,660,007 downwards.
TTTCCTTGTTCTGGTTGCACCAAAATAAATTGATCCGATCTAATTTGAATTACCTTAACTCTATATCGTTAGAAATAATGCACAATGATTTCAATGATTCTGATGACTATAGGTGTTGTTGTATCGTCAATATTTTTCCTCTTCAACAGACTCAAAACAATTAACCAAACAAATATAGTGTTTCCTCTGAATCTAACATTTTTTAAAATATATTATATCGTATAAATGCCATTTTGCGGCGAAAATTTGGATTTCAATTTCGATAAAAAGCACTTTTTGAGGTTCGTCTGAAATTCTGTCCCTACAAAAATCACACTTCAACTTCTCATAAAACAATTTACTGTCATCCAGACAAAGCCAATAATGAGTTGGCTTAGCGGAATGGTCCATAAATGCCTAAACTTCAGAGAGTTCAGGGACTCTCAGCCCATGAAATTGTAGTCAGCCAAACGATGCGTTGGTATTTCACCTAATCTGCCTTTCGACAATCATTAATTTCACAACTCAAGAAGGGGAACCCCAAGGGGGGTTGACACATCCGAGTGGTTGTGTCATGATTTATTTCACACGACAAGTGTCTGAGGAAGGATTTGTAGGTCCATGTTTTATTCTTGAGAATATTTTCAAGGATGTTTCTTCGTCTGGGGTACTTAATTTTTGTAACAAAACGACTTTGGTACTTTAGAAACTTTCGTTATACACATCACTTGTCAGGGTTGAATCAAATCGTTCAATTTTGTATGTTTTCTTTACTTTAAGATTGAATATTTTCATCATTTATTATTTCTTCTAATCTCCTAATTTTGGTATTGTATTACGGACTATTAGGGTGTCTATGGCGTATTTCAACTTTGCTGATATTTTTAAAGATATATCAAGCTAAGCTTGGAGCAGAATTTGGGAACTATTTTACTGAATTCGGATGACAGGAAAAAAATCTATTTTGGAATTAATTGGACATAAAATAGCATTATACAATTTCGCTCAAAAAAAAAAAAAAACATTTCAGAAAATATTAAATTCACAAAATAATTTCGAATGACTGTACCTAATGTGAAGTTGGTTGAGATAGCAGACATTGTGAAAATATCATCTGAAACCGGCGTGAACTTGGCAGCCACTTTTCAGCAGCCGAATTCATTCCAGCAGCCAAACGACCAGTGGCGTCGGTAGAATTTAAAACTAACGAATCGATCTGTTTTTGGGGTGCAACGCAAGAATTTGCTTTTTGAGTTTACTTGAACGACTTCAGTCAAGTTTTTATGACATTTCAATGCACGAAATAATATTATAGATGAACTTGAATTATGCTGATCAATGAAACGACGGGGTATATACAAGTATTTTCACGAATGAAATCTTGAAAAACGTTTAGCCAAGTTGATATTTGGAATACTTACTCTTCAATAGGAACAGAATAACACATCCGAAGCACATTGATTTGCAGGCCGTCTAAGGGGTAGTTTACACTTGTGAATTTTTCGAAATTTTCAAAAATGAACCTGTTAAAAATGTTTAGCCAAGTTCATATTTGGTATTCCTACTTTTGAATAGCTAAAGAATAACATATCCGAAGGATTTTGATTTGCAGGCCGTCTAAGGGGTAGTTTACACTTGTGAATTTTTCGAAATTTTCAAAAATGACCCTGTTAAAAATGTTTAGCCAAATTCATATTTGGTATTCCTACTCTTGAATAGCTAAAGAATAACATATCCGAAGGATTTTGATTTGCAGGCCGTCTAAGGGGTAGTTTACACTTGTGAATTTTTCGAAATTTTCAAAAATGACCCTGTTAAAAATGTTTAGCCAAATTCATATTTGGTATTCCTACTCTTGAATAGCTAAAGAATAACATATCCGAAGGATTTTGATTTGCAGGCCGTCTAAGGGGTAGTTTACACTTGTGAATTTTTCGAAATTTTCAAAATTGATCATGTTAAAAATGTTTAGCCAAATTCATATTTGGTATTCCTACTCTTGAATAGCTAAAGAATAACATATCCGAAGGATTTTGATTTGCAGGCCGTCTAAGGGGTAGTTTACACTTGTGAATTTTTCGAAATTTTCAAAAATGACCCTGTTAAAAATGTTTAGCCAAATTCATATTTGGTATTCCTACTCTTGAATAGCTAAAGAATAACATATCCGAAGGATTTTGATTTGCAGGCCGTCTAAGGGGTAGTTTACACTTGTGAATTTTTCGAAATTTTCAAAATTGATCATGTTAAAAATGTTTAGCCAAATTCATATTTGGTATTCCTACTCTTGAATAGCTAAAGAATAACATATCCGAAGGATTTTGATTTGCAGGCCGTCTAAGGGGTAGTTTACACTTGTGAATTTTTCGAAATTTTCAAAATTGATCATGTTAAAAATGTTTAGCCAAATTCATATTTGGTATTCCTACTCTTGAATAGCTAAAGAATAACATATCCGAAGGATTTTGATTTGCAGGCCGTCTAAGGGGTAGTTTACACTTGTGAATTTTTCGAAATTTTCAAAAATGACCCTGTTAAAAATGTTTAGCCAAGTTCATATTTGGTATTATTACTCCTACATCGCTAAGGAAAAACATATCCGAAGCACATTGATTTGCAGGCCGTCTAAGGGGTAGTTTACACCTGTGAATTTTTCGAAATTTTCAAAAATGACCCTCTCAAAAATGTTTAGCCAAGTTCATATTTGGTATTATTACTCCTACATAGCTAAGGAAAAACATATCCGAAGCACATTGATTTGCAGGCCGTCTAAGGGGTAGTTTACACCTGTGAATTTTCAAATGACCCTCTCAAAAATGTTTAGCCCTGTTCATATTTGGTATTATTACTCCTAAATAGCTAAAGAATAACATATCCGAAGGATTTTGATTTGCAGGCCGTCTAAGGGGTAGTTTACACTTGTGAATTTTTCGAAATTTTCAAAAATGACCCTGTTAAAAATGTTTAGCCAAATTCATATTTGGTATTCCTACTCTTGAATAGCTAAAGAATAACATATCCGAAGGATTTTGATTTGCAGGCCGTCTAAGGGGTAGTTTACACTTGTGAATTTTTCGAAATTTTCAAAATTGATCATGTTAAAAATGTTTAGCCAAATTCATATTTGGTATTCCTACTCTTGAATAGCTAAAGAATAACATATCCGAAGGATTTTGATTTGCAGGCCGTCTAAGGGGTAGTTTACACTTGTGAATTTTTCGAAATTTTCAAAAATGACCCTCTCAAAAATGTTTAGCCAAGTTCATATTTGGTATTATTACTCCTACATAGCTAAGGAAAAACATATCCGAAGCACATTGATTTGCAGGCCGTCTAAGGGGTAGTTTACACCTGTGAATTTTCAAATGACCCTCTCAAAAATGTTTAGCCAAGTTCATATTTGGTATTATTACTCCTAAATAGCTAAAGAATAACATATCCGAAGGATTTTGATTTGCAGGCCGTCTAAGGGGTAGTTTACACTTGTGAATTTTTCGAAATTTTCAAAAATGACCCTGTTAAAAATGTTTAGCCAAGGTCATATTTGGTATTCCTACTTTTGAATAGCTAAAGAATACCACATCCGAAGGATTTTGATTTGCAGGCCGTCTAAGGGGTAGTTTACACCTGTGAATTTTTCGAAATTTTCAAAAATGACCCTCTCAAAAATGTTTAGCCAAGTTCATATTTGGTATTATTACTCCTTAATAGCTAAAGAATAAAATATCCGAAGGATTTTGATTTGCAGGCCGTCTAAGGGGTAGTTTACACTTGTGAATTTTTCGAAATTTTCGAAAATGACCCTCTCAAAAATGTTTAGCCAAGTTCATATTTGGTATTATTACTCCTAAATAGCTAAAGAATAACATATCCGAAGGATTTTGATTTGCAGTCCGTCTAAGGGGTAGTTTACACTTGTGAATTTTTCGAAATTTTCGAAAATGACCCTCTCAAAAATGTTTAGCCAAGTTCATATTTGGTATTATTACTCCTAAATAGCTAAAGAATAACATATCCGAAGGATTTTGATTTGCAGTCCGTCTAAGGGGTAGTTTACACTTGTGAATTTTTCGAAATTTTCAAAAATGACCCTGTTAAAAATGTTTAGCCAAATTCATATTTGGTATTCCTACTCTTGAATAGCTAAAGAATAACATATCCGAAGGATTTTGATTTGCAGGCCGTCTAAGGGGTAGTTTACACTTGTGAATTTTTCGAAATTTTCAAAAATGACCCTGTTAAAAATGTTTAGCCAAATTCATATTTGGTATTCCTACTCTTGAATAGCTAAAGAATAACATATCCGAAGGATTTTGATTTGCAGGCCGTCTAAGGGGTAGTTTACACTTGTGAATTTTTCGAAATTTTCAAAATTGATCATGTTAAAAATGTTTAGCCAAATTCATATTTGGTATTCCTACTCTTGAATAGCTAAAGAATAACATATCCGAAGGATTTTGATTTGCAGGCCGTCTAAGGGGTAGTTTACACTTGTGAATTTTTCGAAATTTTCAAAAATGACCCTGTTAAAAATGTTTAGCCAAATTCATATTTGGTATTCCTACTCTTGAATAGCTAAAGAATAACATATCCGAAGGATTTTGATTTGCAGGCCGTCTAAGGGGTAGTTTACACTTGTGAATTTTTCGAAATTTTCAAAATTGATCATGTTAAAAATGTTTAGCCAAATTCATATTTGGTATTCCTACTCTTGAATAGCTAAAGAATAACATATCCGAAGGATTTTGATTTGCAGGCCGTCTAAGGGGTAGTTTACACTTGTGAATTTTTCGAAATTTTCAAAAATGACCCTGTTAAAAATGTTTAGCCAAGTTCATATTTGGTATTATTACTCCTACATCGCTAAGGAAAAACATATCCGAAGCACATTGATTTGCAAGCCGTCTAAGGGGTAGTTTACACCTGTGAATTTTTCGAAATTTTCAAAAATGACCCTCTCAAAAATGTTTAGCCAAGTTCATATTTGGTATTATTACTCCTACATAGCTAAGGAAAAACATATCCGAAGCACATTGATTTGCAGGCCGTCTAAGGGGTAGTTTACACCTGTGAATTTTCAAATGACCCTCTCAAAAATGTTTAGCCCTGTTCATATTTGGTATTATTACTCCTAAATAGCTAAAGAATAACATATCCGAAGGATTTTGATTTGCAGGCCGTCTAAGGGGTAGTTTACACTTGTGAATTTTTCGAAATTTTCAAAAATGACCCTGTTAAAAATGTTTAGCCAAATTCATATTTGGTATTCCTACTCTTGAATAGCTAAAGAATAACATATCCGAAGGATTTTGATTTGCAGGCCGTCTAAGGGGTAGTTTACATTTGTGAATTTTTCGAAATTTTCAAAATTGATCATGTTAAAAATGTTTAGCCAAATTCATATTTGGTATTCCTACTCTTGAATAGCTAAAGAATAACATATCCGAAGGATTTTGATTTGCAGGCCGTCTAAGGGGTAGTTTACACTTGTGAATTTTTCGAAATTTTCAAAAATGACCCTCTCAAAAATGTTTAGCCAAGTTCATATTTGGTATTATTACTCCTACATAGCTAAGGAAAAACATATCCGAAGCACATTGATTTGCAGGCCGTCTAAGGGGTAGTTTACACCTGTGAATTTTCAAATGACCCTCTCAAAAATGTTTAGCCAAGTTCATATTTGGTATTATTACTCCTAAATAGCTAAAGAATAACATATCCGAAGGATTTTGATTTGCAGGCCGTCTAAGGGGTAGTTTACACTTGTGAATTTTTCGAAATTTTCAAAAATGACCCTGTTAAAAATGTTTAGCCAAGGTCATATTTGGTATTCCTACTTTTGAATAGCTAAAGAATACCACATCCGAAGGATTTTGATTTGCAGGCCGTCTAAGGGGTAGTTTACACCTGTGAATTTTTCGAAATTTTCAAAAATGACCCTCTCAAAAATGTTTAGCCAAGTTCATATTTGGTATTATTACTCCTTAATAGCTAAAGAATAAAATATCCGAAGGATTTTGATTTGCAGGCCGTCTAAGGGGTAGTTTACACTTGTGAATTTTTCGAAATTTTCGAAAATGACCCTCTCAAAAATGTTTAGCCAAGTTCATATTTGGTATTATTACTCCTAAATAGCTAAAGAATAACATATCCGAAGGATTTTGATTTGCAGTCCGTCTAAGGGGTAGTTTACACTTGTGAATTTTTCGAAATTTTCGAAAATGACCCTCTCAAAAATGTTTAGCCAAGTTCATATTTGGTATTATTACTCCTAAATAGCTAAAGAATAACATATCCGAAGGATTTTGATTTGCAGTCCGTCTAAGGGGTAGTTTACACTTGTGAATTTTTCGAAATTTTCAAAAATGACCCTGTTAAAAATGTTTAGCCAAGGTCATATTTGGTATTCCTACTTTTGAATAGCTAAAGAATAACATATCCGAAGGACTTTGATTTGCAGGCCGTCTAAGGGGTAGTTTACACTTGTGAATTTTTCGAAATTTTCAAAATTGATCATGTTAAAAATGTTTAGCCAAATTCATATTTGGTATTCCTACTCTTGAATAGCTAAAGAATAACATATCCGAAGGATTTTGATTTGCAGGCCGTCTAAGGGGTAGTTTACACTTGTGAATTTTTCGAAATTTTCAAAATTGATCATGTTAAATTAAAAATGTTTAGCCAAATTCATATTTGGTATTCCTACTCTTGAATAGCTAAAGAATAACATATCCGAAGGATTTTGATTTGCAGGCCGTCTAAGGGGTAGTTTACACTTGTGAATTTTTCGAAATTTTCAAAAATGACCCTGTTAAAAATGTTTAGCCAAATTCATATTTGGTATTCCTACTCTTGAATAGCTAAAGAATAACATATCCGAAGGATTTTGATTTGCAGGCCGTCTAAGGGGTAGTTTACACTTGTGAATTTTTCGAAATTTTCAAAATTGATCATGTTAAAAATGTTTAGCCAAATTCATATTTGGTATTCCTACTCTTGAATAGCTAAAGAATAACATATCCGAAGGATTTTGATTTGCAGGCCGTCTAAGGGGTAGTTTACACTTGTGAATTTTTCGAAATTTTCAAAATTGATCATGTTAAAAATGTTTAGCCAAATTCATATTTGGTATTCCTACTCTTGAATAGCTAAAGAATAACATATCCGAAGGATTTTGATTTGCAGGCCGTCTAAGGGGTAGTTTACACTTGTGAATTTTTCGAAATTTTCAAAAATGACCCTGTTAAAAATGTTTAGCCAAGTTCATATTTGGTATTATTACTCCTACATCGCTAAGGAAAAACATATCCGAAGCACATTGATTTGCAGGCCGTCTAAGGGGTAGTTTACACCTGTGAATTTTTCGAAATTTTCAAAAATGACCCTCTCAAAAATGTTTAGCCAAGTTCATATTTGGTATTATTACTCCTACATAGCTAAGGAAAAACATATCCGAAGCACATTGATTTGCAGGCCGTCTAAGGGGTAGTTTACACCTGTGAATTTTCAAATGACCCTCTCAAAAATGTTTAGCCCTGTTCATATTTGGTATTATTACTCCTAAATAGCTAAAGAATAACATATCCGAAGGATTTTGATTTGCAGGCCGTCTAAGGGGTAGTTTACACTTGTGAATTTTTCGAAATTTTCAAAAATGACCCTGTTAAAAATGTTTAGCCAAATTCATATTTGGTATTCCTACTCTTGAATAGCTAAAGAATAACATATCCGAAGGATTTTGATTTGCAGGCCGTCTAAGGGGTAGTTTACACTTGTGAATTTTTCGAAATTTTCAAAATTGATCATGTTAAAAATGTTTAGCCAAATTCATATTTGGTATTCCTACTCTTGAATAGCTAAAGAATAACATATCCGAAGGATTTTGATTTGCAGGCCGTCTAAGGGGTAGTTTACACTTGTGAATTTTTCGAAATTTTCAAAAATGACCCTCTCAAAAATGTTTAGCCAAGTTCATATTTGGTATTATTACTCCTACATAGCTAAGGAAAAACATATCCGAAGCACATTGATTTGCAGGCCGTCTAAGGGGTAGTTTACACCTGTGAATTTTCAAATGACCCTCTCAAAAATGTTTAGCCAAGTTCATATTTGGTATTATTACTCCTAAATAGCTAAAGAATAACATATCCGAAGGATTTTGATTTGCAGGCCGTCTAAGGGGTAGTTTACACTTGTGAATTTTTCGAAATTTTCAAAAATGACCCTGTTAAAAATGTTTAGCCAAGGTCATATTTGGTATTCCTACTTTTGAATAGCTAAAGAATACCACATCCGAAGGATTTTGATTTGCAGGCCGTCTAAGGGGTAGTTTACACCTGTGAATTTTTCGAAATTTTCAAAAATGACCCTCTCAAAAATGTTTAGCCAAGTTCATATTTGGTATTATTACTCCTTAATAGCTAAAGAATAAAATATCCGAAGGATTTTGATTTGCAGGCCGTCTAAGGGGTAGTTTACACTTGTGAATTTTTCGAAATTTTCGAAAATGACCCTCTCAAAAATGTTTAGCCAAGTTCATATTTGGTATTATTACTCCTAAATAGCTAAAGAATAACATATCCGAAGGATTTTGATTTGCAGTCCGTCTAAGGGGTAGTTTACACTTGTGAATTTTTCGAAATTTTCGAAAATGACCCTCTCAAAAATGTTTAGCCAAGTTCATATTTGGTATTATTACTCCTAAATAGCTAAAGAATAACATATCCGAAGGATTTTGATTTGCAGTCCGTCTAAGGGGTAGTTTACACTTGTGAATTTTTCGAAATTTTCAAAAATGACCCTGTTAAAAATGTTTAGCCAAGGTCATATTTGGTATTCCTACTTTTGAATAGCTAAAGAATAACATATCCGAAGGATTTTGATTTGCAGGCCGTCTAAGGGGTAGTTTACACTTGTGAATTTTTCAAAATTTTCAAGAATGACCCTGTCAAAAATGTTTAGCCAAGTTAATATTTAGTATTAGTACTCTTAAATAGCTACAGAATAACATATCCAAAGCACATTGATTTGCAGGCCGTCTAAGGGGTAGTTTACACTTTGAAAATTTCTAAAAATTCACAAGTGTAAACTACCCCTTAGACGGCCTGCAAATCAAAATCCTTCGGATATGTTATTCTTTAGCTATTTAGGAGTAATAATACCAAATATGAATTTGGCTAAACATTTTTAACATGATCAATTTTGAAAATTTCGAAAAATTCACAATTGTAAACTACCCCTTAGACGGCCTGCAAATCAAAATCCTTCGGATATGTTATTCTTTAGCTATTCAAAAGTAGGAATACCAAATATGAACTTGGCTAAACATTTTTAACAGGTTCATTTTTGAAAATTTCCAAAAATTCACAAGTGTAAACTACCCCTTAGACGGCCTGCAAATCAAAATCCTTCGGATATGTTATTCTTTAGCTATTTAGGAGTAATAATACCAAATATGAATTTGGCTAAACATTTTTAACATGATCAATTTTGAAAATTTCGAAAAATTCACAAGTGTAAACTACCCCTTAGACGGCCTGCAAATCAAAATCCTTCGGATATGTTATTCTTTAGCTATTTAGGAGTAATAATACCAAATATGAACTTGGCTTAACATTTTTAACAGGGTCATTTTTGAAAATTTCCAAAAATTCACAAGTGTTAACTACCCCTTAGACGGCCTGCAAATCAAAATCCTTCGGATATGTTATTCTTCAGCTATTCAAGAGTAGGAATACCAAATATGAATTTGGCTAAACATTTTTAACATGATCAATTTTGAAAATTTCGAAAAATTCACAAGTGTAAACTACCCCTTAGACGGCCTGCAAATCAAAATCTTTCGGATATGTTATTCTTTAGCTATTTAGGAGTAATAATACCAAATATGAATTTGGCTAAACATTTTTAACATGATCAATTTTGAAAATTTCGAAAAATTCACAAGTGTAAACTACCCCTTAGACGGCCTGCAAATCAAAATCCTTCGGATATGTTATTCTTTAGCTATTTAAGAGTAATAATACCAAATATGAACTTGGCTAAACATTTTTGAGGGGGTCATTTTTGAAAATTTCGAAAAATTCACAAGTGTAAACTACCCCTTAGACGGCCTGCAAATCAAAATCCTTCGGATATGTTATTCTTTAGCTATTCAAAAGTAGGAATACCAAATATGAACTTGGCTAAACATTTTTAACAGGTTCATTTTTGAAAATTTCGAAAAATTCACAAGTGTAAACTACCCCTTAGACGGCCTGCAAATCAATGTGCTTCGGATGTGTTATTCTGTTCCTATTGAAGAGTAAGTATTCCAAATATCAACTTGGCTAAACGTTTTTCAAGATTTCATTCGTGAAAATACTTGTATATACCCCGTCGTTTCATTGATCAGCATAATTCAAGTTCATCTATAATATTATTTCGTGCATTGAAATGTCATAAAAACTTGACTGAAGTCGTTCAAGTAAACTCAAAAAGCAAATTCTTGCGTTGCACCCCAAAAACAGATCGATTCGTTAGTTTTAAATTCTACCGACGCCACTGGTCGTTTGGCTGCTGGAATGAATTCGGCTGCTGAAAAGTGGCTGCCAAGTTCACGCCGGTTCATCTGAACGTGTACATCAATCATTCACGAATATTTGTAGGTACATAAGGAAGCTATGTGCAAAATGGGTGCTGCGCGAGCTCATAATCGATCAAAAGCAACAACGTGTTAATAATTTCGAGCAGTGTTTGAAGCTGTTTGAGTGAAATAAACCTGAATTTTTGAGTCGATATGTGACAATGGATGAAACATGGGTCCATCATTTCACTCCGGAGTTCAATGTGCAGTCAGCTGAGTAGACTACACGAGATGAACCGAATCCAAAGCGAGGAAAAACACAATACCTTGCTGGCACGGTTATGGCATCAGTATTCTGGGATTTGCAAGGTATAATATTCATTTTGATTACCTCCAAAAAGGCCAGACCATCAACAGCGATTATGATATAGCGTTATTGGATAGTTCAAAAGATGAAATCGTTAAAAAATTCGAAAGAAAAAAAAGGTTCTGTTTCATCAAGACAATGCGCCGTGTCACAAATCAATGAAAACAATGTCAAAATTGTATGAATTGGGTTTCGAATTGATTCTGTATCCACCGTATTCGTCAGATCTGGCCCCCAGCGACTTTTTCTTGTTCTCAGACCTCAAAAGAATGCTCGCTGGAAAGGAATTCAGCGCCAATGAAAAAGTAATCGCCGAAACTGAGGCCCATTTTGAAGCGAAAGACAAATCGTACTACAAAAATGGTATCGAAAAGTTGGAAGATCGCTATAATCGCTGTATCGCCCGCGAAGGCACCTATGTTGAATAATAAAATCGAATTTTGCCAAAAAAATTTATTTTAATATGGTAGATCGGGGACTTTTCAATTTGCCTGTTAGACTACCGATCGACATATCTCTAGCGCCTCTCCTAATAGTAAGCTAAACAAATATAAAATTCTTGTAGAGGTGTCTCTACAAATAAAGAATAACAATTTGTAATAAAATTTTAAATTGGAGCAAAAGTGTGTTCTATCCGAGTTTAACGCACTTTCTTGGCCCGGTCAGGAAACGATTGGTATTGATGAATTTCACGGTTTCTTGAACAATAACAAATCTACAAAGCAAATGAGCAAAGGCTCGAAACTTTCTCAATGAACTGCTAATACGTACGTATCTTCGAGAAACGGTCACGTCGAATAAGACGACAGTACGATATGCCATTTACCGCAAGTTCAACCGTAAGTGGCAATTACAATTTCAAATGATCACCAGAATAAGTAAAAGTTGTTTCAGCTCAGCTCCTTCGGTAGTACCTACTTGATATTGTCCTGTGAATAACAATTTCAATAAGGAATCAAAATACGGGTGGGTGAGAAGTTGGCGAGCAAAGGATAGGTAGATATGTACTTAGGTGAAACGTGTTTTCATCTAAACCAGGAATTTACTTCCTCAAGTGCACATCATAACGCGCGAAATATGTTAATAGACCGAGTAATAGACTTACAAGATATATCTAGGGATATTATAACGTGTGTTCGTGTGTAAGTAACAGTTATTGTCCGATTGAAAAACTTCGGTTTATCATAATTTTAATCAGGTGTTTTTTCATTTCAATAGATCAAGAAATAAAATGGGCTATTTGACGAATAATATAATATAACAAATAATTTCGAAAATATTGTTAGATGACATATCAAACCCAAACAAGTGCAACAGTTTTATGAAAATTCTCAAATATAGTTGACGGAAATATCGACAATAATCTATAAAATTAAAAATGTTAAAATAATTATTTTTCAACGAAATATCCTGAAGCATCTGTGTTATTCTCAACTAAATATTACCGAAAATGTTATTATATAATCAGGCGGTCAAATATAAATATATACAAAAATAACAAGCATATCAATATAAACAGAAGTATCTATGATGGAAGTATAACCGTTGCATCCGAAGAGATATTTCTGGATTGTTTATCAGGTCTGTTAATATCTTGGAACTAGTTTATCAACAAAAAAAGTTTGAAGTTCCGATGGAATGTTGGAGTGCAAGCAATAACAGATAGTAGATGGTTGATACGAGTTCTTATACGGGTCGATGACTATTGCAAACGATTGAGGATCTTGTAGGCGAAAAATTTAATCAATGAAATACCCTCGGTAATACCGTTATGCCACTTAATTTTGGAAATATATACACGCTTCAAATCAGTGCATAAGAGAGAAGACCACCACGTGACATTATCGTGCTCTGTCAATATTTACGAGGAGGAAATCAGTAGAAATTAGGGATATTACAATAGTACCAACTTTCGTTGCAAGGTTGTACAGGGTGTTTCAAGTAAACGTGTCACTGGATTTTGTGGTTTATCCTTTCAACAATATTGAAAAGTGACCCATCAATATGATAGTATTTTTCACGCGCTATCCAAATATGTTATTGGAAAAACTATCGGACCCCAAGGCATGGAAAATTATTGAGGAAAAACCGTGTTTCCGAAAAAATGCTTTTTTGCTCATTTGACTGGTTTTCAAAGTACTTAAGAAGGTCTAAAGACAATTTCTCACCGATTGTTTCTTCATTTGAAGTTTCGAAAAAACGAAAATTTTTTCCTGCAAAATATAACCATTTTAAATTGTATAATTTCTATTGGAAATGTGTATTTTCCGTTTTACGTCTGGAGTCAATAGCAAAGGAAAAATGAGATTTACCTTCTCCACGCATATAATTTTCTTGCATGCCAACATTCTTCAAATCAAAACAACGGAAATACCAACTGCCTCTCAACCGGTCAGCAGACAGCATAAGAATAAATAGTGAAACTAGAAATAACCCGGTGTGAGACAGTTTTTAACTTCTCGAGCAGAATATGCTACGAGTCGAATATTACGTACGTACATTTCACGGTTCGGGACTTTTGGTCACGAAAATACATACCTACTGAAATATTACCGTGGTTTTATGAAATAAAAATGATTTATACACACGTACTTTGAAATATTTTGACACAGTGTTTCAAACACAATGTTTTATTGTTTCCTTCGAGATTTATTCCCATCTGGAAGAATGTTATGATTTTTCAATAAGAAGCGAGTTGAATATGATATTGTATATTTAATAAAATCAGTAATAATTGAGCCCAGAATTGAGCTTTCAAAAAATGGCACAGAAATCTAGTAATTTAAAGAATCATAATTTTGTGTCATAGTTTCGTTATTAAAAATCCTGCAGAAAAGACGAGCACGCCACTGGATTCTACGTAAAATGTTTTCATTTCAGAGCTCTATATATTATTATTATTATTAGTATTAGCGGAGATATAAATTTCTTCGATATCGCCAATTTTACAATTCTGGCTTTCAAGTCGAAAATAAAAGAAGTTGACCAAAAATGAATAATATCGAATAATATTCTTGTTAGTTTCTTAAAAAGAGAGAACGAGAATGGGGTATTAGATTTTTTCTATCTCCCCTGATTTAAAAGTTGTAGTGTTAAAACATCGAAATTTGCCCATCCTGTATCTACATAAAAAAACATTTTTGAGGTAATGTGTACCTACCATGATTCACACGAGGATTCTCATCAAATAATTACATCCTCAATTACATCTGAAAACTAAATGTACAGAGGTACCAGTTTTCAACCGGTAGAAGACATAAACAAGAATTTTGCCAAAACTGAAGTCGATTTCTGAAAAAGTTTTAAAGATTATACCTAAGATTGTTTCACGTTAGTTTGTTCTATATTTGAGTGAATTATACTTTTTTCAGGGCTTGTTCACCGAATAATGTCCATAATTTTCAATACCTAGTGTTGCGCCCTTGATACTACATATTTTGTATAGTTCTGTGGTCTTCAAGGACGCATGAATAAACAAGTGCTCAAAATTCTTTCCCCACAAACTGTGGCAGTCAATTTATCGAAATTTGATATTGCAATCAGCTGCTTTTTCTCGTATTACTTTATCCCTAGATGGATAATGAGAAGAGGCATGAAACAGCTAATTCAAAAGTTTTAATCTCAACTGACATAACCCGTTTTATAAAATAAATTGGTTCGTTCTTCAGTTCTAGAAGGAAGGTTAGGTAGTTTATTTGAGATCTCCGATCAGCTGCGGGGTTCGAATTGAACCCCTTCCCCTATGTTTGATCAAAACATTATACAATCCGGAAAGTCATTCGATTGATTTCTCGAAATTACAATTACATTGGAGACTAATAATTTGCTCGATAATAGGAATCAATAGAGAATCGTGTCAATACATCAATGAATCACTATCCAATTATTGAAAAATCCGAGGAAAAATCATTATTTTTTATCGATGGTTTTGAACTCGGTTTTGAATTTGTTTATAGTGAACTTTTAAATTTGCTAATAGTGAACAAATGTGAATTTCTATAAAGATAAATCGCCTTCACTTAGCATTCTATGAATCTTATTTTGTAATTTACCTTATAACACACATATTATCACAGATATTGTTTTGAGAGCAATAATCGAAAGAAAGGAACAACAATATAGAACAATGGAATAAGAAAATTTGCTTTGTTTTCTATCACTATTCATTTGCCTTCTGTGACTAGGGTTTCGTTTTGTTATTATGTAGGTACCTAAGTAGGTACATGAAAATGAAATATGTAATCAGTGGATACCTCAAGAACCTCAACAAAAATTTGCTATTCTATTTGAACCAAATATAACAAAGTGAGGGCCTACTGCATCAAGTAATACAGAACAACCAAGAATTTCTCACAAGAGTATATTTTATTTATACTCCAATTTTTGTCACTTTACGCATATGTCCCCAATGCTTAAGCTTGAGTACATATATGACTCAACATTGGGTATATAGTCCCTAAAAGAAATACATTTGTATTTGGAGAAATAGGTATTTCTATGGGTCAAGGATCACTTGCCTGGTCCATGGTGAAAGAACAATTGACCACCATCCAGCCTCCAGACCTCTCGACGCATTTACATCCCTTCATGTCACATATTCCAGATTGACCATCGGCTGCTTCGTAGTGACCGAAAAACACAATGCAAAACACCCACCAGCACACGATAGACGAAAAGGCGCCCCGACGACGATCCATCTTCGACGAGCACTCATACTTTTCCACACACCACCATGCTCTATTTTCACCCCTCCAAAAATAAAAACGTCCCTCAAAAATCCCGTCGAGACCCGTCAGAACGTACTGAAAGTGAATAGATTTTCGTTCGAAATTGGATCAGAGCGAGCTTTGCCGCTGCAGCATCATATGTTCGGGTTTGTTTTGTTTACCTCGCCAACTGCTTTCCTTAGCGCACAGAATATGACACCGCTTACGCATGAACCGCTCAGCGCAACTGGTTAACTCAGTCTTTGCCTCTTTGTTAACGATTTAGCCGAGATAGAGATCGTGCGTTTTCGTGAGCAACGATATAGCGATCCCGAGTGTTGTTCGAATGTTCGATGGTTGGAACATGGACCGTATTTTTCCGTTGTACGTTTGCTTTGCTCACCCGAAGTTTTGGTGTGATGTGAGAACTGAGGAGTGGTGCCCTTCGTGGTGATCGTGACCAACTCAACATCCATGGAGCTAAAGGTAGCCACAGACTATATTGATTCATGGTTTGCGGTGAATCATCTTTGTTCACTAATAAACAGTTTGAGGGGAAGAATTGTCTCATGCTTTTTTTAATTCACTGTTGAAAATGTGTGAAATCCTTAATTTCAGTTAAAAAAAGTTCCTCTTCCGCATTCGAAAGTATAAAAAATATTAGAGCTGCCAAATATACATTGTGGTCCAACTTAACTTAACACCTCAATTTTCCGGCTTTAAAATGAAAATGTGGAAAATTCTAATTCGAGGGGGAACAACTGTTCCGCTCTTCGCATCCCTGTAAATGCAACCCCCTAATGGGGGTGAGTACAACCCCTTGATTTTCAATTGGGATGTGGGGTGATACTGAAATTTCACTTCAAAATTTCCATTGATAACGACATGAAAGGTAAAATAGTGGAAGAGTACAATTACTAAATACCTTTGAAAGGTGTTGGTAACAAAAAATATTCTCCAGATAAATTCCACATTGCCTTTTTCACTTTTTTCGCTATTATTTCATTATCGGTGGATATTTTGAAACGAAATTTTAGGGTCAGATAGTACTCGATACGATCATCAAAATACACTCTATTAGTGATGACGTCACACACCGCCATTTTAGTTCTCCTGTCAGTGTTCGGAATCCAAACAAACAAATTTTCTTTCAAATTAGTACGTTGTCGATGAAGAAATTGGCTTATTTTGATAAATAAGATTATTTAAGCAACGATTTTACTATTAATTGATAAGACAGAAGGCACGAGA
Organism: Harmonia axyridis; assembly: GCF_914767665.1. Lineage (NCBI taxonomy): Eukaryota > Metazoa > Arthropoda > Insecta > Coleoptera > Coccinellidae > Harmonia > Harmonia axyridis. Next base: position 14,643,140 of record NC_059502.1, on the reverse strand, counting down.
TTAATGCCAGTAAGTTCGAACTTAAAGTTCAACTAATAAACACTGCTTTTTACAAAATCTGGGGAATGATACAGGAATCAAACTTACTGGTATTAACCTCGTTCCTTCTGTTTAAGAATTAATACTGAAATCGTTCCTCAAATACTCTTATTTATGAAAATGAGCCAATTCATTCAACGACACCGTACTAATTTGAATGAAAATTTATTTGTTTGGATTCTGAACACTGACAGGAGAACCAAAAATGGCGGTCTGTGACGTCACACTGATAGAGCGTATTAGGTTTTCGCAACGCCCCTTATCCCCATTCAAAATCAAGAGGTGTGCTCACCACGGAGATGAAAAAAGCGGAAAAGTTTTTCCCTTTCGAATTAGAAATTGACTAGTCCAAATGATTTTACACATTTTCATTTTAAAGTCTGAAAATCGAGGTGTTCAGTTTTCATTGGGCCACTCTGTATAAATGATTGTATTTTGATAGTGGCTGTTTAAAAATTTTCGATTCTTTGATGATTGGAACAAAATTCGGAAATGCACAATTATTATGATCGTCAATATCGAAATTTTATATAAAATAGTTGGAAGTAATAGTAAAAATTGATACAGATCAAAGGCTATTACTCTCGTTAATTTTACTATGAAAGTATTTGGTGGATGTCGACGATTAGAAATTGTAAATATGCTTGTTACTCACGTAGAAGATTAAAAATGAGTTCTTTTGTTGAATCTACCAGAGAAAAAAAAACGATAAAAAGCGCGTATTCAACAATTGTTAAAGCTGACGAAATGAATAGTTAAAAGCTGATAAGAGAATTCATGTCCACAGGATTATACATAAAAAGGCTTTTTTGGTCCGATAGTCAATGTGCTAAACAGCCAGTTGAAAAAATATATATTTAGCACAATCCCATATTTTTGTTGCGAAATATCTGAGTTCACTGTCTACGTCGAACATCAGAAACTCTTCAACCTTCTGTAGACACGAGCAAAAATTTTCATCTGACAATCAATTCCTCAAATATTGATTTCATAATGAATTATTCACTTCTATTTTCGAATGCCGAACATTCAAACTCAACACATTTAGATGATACTTGCAATGGACGAGTGAAACCTGTAGTGCAGACCCCCCTTTAATTCCATCCAGCCGTTCGACACATAAATCTGACCCGAGATGGGGATCTAGGGGTTCTTGTTAGCCTTAGGGGGTATTTACATAAAAACATTTTGGGTATAGAAGAACTTTTTGTTCAGGATGTCCAAAAATAACAATTTCAAGCTTATATGCATTGTAAAAATGTGTTCTCAACGCTCCATTGAGATGTGCAATTCATCACTACTTTAGCAATACGCCAGGGATTGTTGAGTAAGCGTGCGAAATCAATGGAACCAATCTCGAAGAAAGAAAATAAAATTTTTGAATTGATAATTAGTTCCGAAAGAAACTTTCTTGGAATCTGAAGTAACAGTTCAGTAATAAGTAGAAGGCAAAACTGAGAAAAGTCCAGAGCTTTCGGGCGCTCAAATTGTGCCCTTGGGCCCCACATACAACTGTATACTGTGTTCTCCTAAGTGCGTAAATGACGAGCGCTCAAAAGTTCCTGATTTCAAAACTTCCTGGTCTGTACCTACTATTAGTTCTCAAAATATGTACCCCTAAAGTTCCATAATTTTATAATAGAATGAATACTAAATCATAATAGAATTCCAAATTAAACTGTAATCAGATAGATAAGATATATCACAAAAACATAGAAAATTCCGTTTTTCTCGTATATTCTATCATTTTGGTATTTCTTTCACCCTCCATGCAATAACCGAAAAAATAATTCCAAGATAATCAGTTTGTTCTTCGGTTTGCGGTTATTCAATTATCGAGAAAACTAAAATCCGGTCAGATGGACGAACAGAATCTATTTTAGCCTCGAATTCTTCATCAGTTAGTCGAACTCATTTGAGACCAAACTTGGGTCAAAACTCGAAAATTATGGATATTTCTCAGAATAAAAAGATAAAAAATGGAATTCCGAGAGTACTAAAAGAATAAAAATTTCCATAAAAAAATATTGAAATTCTTAAGATAATGCATTGGTCGATTAGTTAGCCACAAATCTATACCTTCAGCTGCTTGAAGAGAAAATTTAGTTTTCAGATCTAATTTTGTCTTGACGTTGATTTTTTTTTAATCAGGCGAAGAGTCATTTCTCTGGTCAATAAAACACTTGAATGGAAATAATACAGATTGTTGTTTGAAAAATCTGCTACTCAAGCTAAAATTTTGAAACCAGATGAACCAGATTGCATATTTTTTTATAACCGAGCAATTATAACATCCATCAGCAACTTAGTCGGCTTTAGCAAGTATTTTTTTCTACAACACCTATGAAAAGTAGCATATTCTTCATAGCTTACTCAATTTCAAAATTATATATTGCTCGTACTGTGAGAAATATTATTCCACACGGCACTTTGCCCACATCTAGCTTGGTGGAATAATGAAATTGGGCTTTTGGGAAGTCGTTTCTATTGAAACACAAGAAATGAACAGATACTGTCAACGAAGGCCATTTTGATTTGAATTAAGTACATTACTTGAATTATTAAAATTGGTGCAGTTGTGGGAAATATGTAGTATATTGTGCAACAATGGAGAAATGGACTTTCTCCACATGTTGCACACTATACTTTTCCTACTACTGTACAAATTTCAATAATTCAAGTAATGGACTTGATTCAAATCAAAATGGCCTTCGTTGACAGTATGTGCTAATTTTTTGCGTTTCTATAGAAACGACTCAAATGCCCAATTTCATTGGTCTACCAAGCGAGGTGTGGGCAAAGTGCTGCGGGGAATAATATTTCCCACAGTATGAGCAATACATAGTTTTGGAATTGAGTAAGTTGTGGAGAATACGCTACTATTCATAGCAGTTGTAGGAAAAAGTACTTTTCTCACTCGTGGTTTCGCGGCACTCGCCTTTCAGACTCGTGCCACAAACTTCCACACTCGTGAGAAAAGTTGAACTTTCCCCACTTGTTACACAATATAATATTGTAGGACGTCTACGTGTTCAAGATCTATTGAAGTTGCCTATCGAAGGAATACATCAGGCTAGGTTATAAATAATAACGAAAACCCATTGGAGACAACGTGTTTTCCATTGACAAACTTTATCTGAATTGTTGGTTTTTTTGGGAGGGATTGCAGCACCAAAGCCCCCCACTAGCTGTGCTAGTGTAGAAACTTCTCGCGAAATACATAAAAAAAACTAAATATTTAGAAAACAACATAAATACTGTAATATCATATAATATGTTCATGCTTGAACATCAGGAGGATTGTAATTATTGTATAGTATATCCAAAGTCACTTGGAGGAAGCCAGAATATTTGGATTATACAAGAGTTGTCAAGCTTCCAGAAATTTCTTTGGGGCCAGCAGTGACGGCTCGTCAGGGTCGGCAGGGTCGGCCGGGCCGACCCAAAAATTATCGGAAAATAGAAAATAGTTCTAGATATTCAATTCATTTAAACTCAATCGGAGTTATCGATTTCGATATCCAAACTCCCTCGGTAATGAATATTTCCACTCAGAACAGGAAAATATAACTTATACCGTCCAATATTTTCTTTCGGACCCACCTAATATTCGATTTCCAAAGCATCCAGCGTTGTTATTCCCTTTCATAAATTGTAACAAACCACAATCGTAAATGGTTACTTTTCGTAACATCACCCCAAACAAGTTATTCCAGAATTGTACGTAACACCGTAACATTAGGTCTGAAATGTAACACAAATGTTACAATTATACAATTGCAACTCCTGGAATGTCACTGAAAGCATCTCATCACGTTAGGTCGGCCAAGAGCCGATGGCGGAACCAGCGCTACCGAGAGCGCTACGTAAAGGAAAAGATACTACGACATACGCCCAGAATACGTCCACTCAGTAGAACGGCACAACAACTCGATGTTAGGTCGCTTCCCAATACACAGGGTCGGCTGGCCGGTTATCCTATTGCAGAGCGTCAAGCAGCAACTTTTCACAGTTTATTTCAAATATTTGATAATTAAATGAATGGTTGATTATGAGACATTATGTCTTAATCAGAAAAGAACTTATTTATGCCGTTCGATAGTAGCTATTGATTTTCAGATCAAGAAAATATAATTAATATATTCAAATGAATGGTTGATTATGGGATATAACGTCTTAATCAGAAAAAAACTTATTTATGCCGTTCGATAGTAGTTAGGTATTGATTTTCTGATCATGTACTGGGACAATGCTATCTTCGGCAATTCAAATATGCTGAATGGTATTACGGAATTCATTTTCTCAAATAATATTGTTTCCGATGTTCCTGAATTATATAAGTTATTTTGTATGATTTTGTCCCTGCCACCAACATCCGCGTCAGTAGAAAGAAGTTTTTCAGCGCTCAAAAGAATAAAATCTTTCAGTAGGAACATGATGTCTCAAGACCGTTTAAATAACCTGGCACTGATATCAATCGAAAGAGGTTTAGTTAAAGAACTAGCCAGAGGAAACATTTTTATCGAGAAAATAATTGATGACTTCGCGACAAGAAAGATCGTCGAATTGATTTGATCTATAAAAATGAATAAAGGGTACGCAAGCTCATACATTTTCGACCAGAATACATGCGGTCATTTCCACAATATTTTTTGTGGTCTTTATAAGATTTTTTTATATTTTATATATCTATTTATATGTTTTCGTGAGAGGTTTTCTCTATGTTTATTCAAATATATATTTTATGTTGATAATTGAATATTTTATTATTTCTGTTGTTTCAAGAGTTTCATTTTATTTCAGTTTTCATTGATTTGAGAACTACATTTTTATATTGGGTTATAATGGGGCTATTCTAAGTGAGGTTTCCCATTAAAAACAAAAAACCAACGCGTCCTCTTGAGTGACGTGGAAATCTATTTGTTTATATATATTTATTTATATAGTTATAAGTATGATAAGGGGTGTGGGAAAATTTATATATATTTATATATATATATATATGTGTGTGTGGCCGACCCACATCTCGAGGGCACGAGCCGTCACTGTGGGCCAGTGAATTTATCACCTAACAATACTTTCGAATAAACCACGGTATTTAGCGGATCACGGTATCCAATTCAAAGGGACATCTATGGCCAAGCGTTTTTATGGAATAGTTCAAGTGACTTTGGATATACTATATCATCAAATCCAGTCATTGAGATAAACAAAAACGATAAAAATCACAAGAAAGCGAACTTAAAAGTTTATAATTTTACGTCAATGCTTGTGCCATTATTCTTCATTAACTTGAAAATTATCGGACAAATATACGCAATATCGCCTCTTCTTCGCTTTAGTAATACCTGTCGTTATCGCTGCCTGTCCCTTACAATCTTACAAACAAGTTGGGAGACGCATCGTGTATGAAAGGCCGTTCTAATGAGCCCGCTGACCATCTGAAGCAACAGGTACACATCCCGGCATAAAAGAAGTAACTTCCTTTTCTGCGTGTTTCATTGAGCACGTCAACCTGACGCAAAACTGGTTCTTCTCTCGTGTTGAGATCTTATGCTGATTGGCCGTTACCGATTGGAGTTTCCGTCACTATTTTTTACGACTCGATGAAATGACTACAGTCATTGTCTGTTTCTAACTTTTTTTTTTTTGAATTGTTGAGATATCAATTCGTTTTGGAATTGATGATGAGTCAAGCTATCGTCTTCGATATCTGATTGAACGGATGTTGTAATTTGTTTCATTTTGCTGGAAGGATTTGATATAATAGTTCGTAGAGGATTAAGTTGTACTTACCAGGAGCATTAATTTATTTTTCCTAATACTGCTATGAAAAGTAGCTTATTCTTCATTGCTTACTCAATTTCAAAACTATGTATTGCTTATACTGTGGGAAATATTATTTCTCACCGCACTTTGCCCACACCTCTCTTGGTAGACCAATGAAATTGGGCTTTTGAGTATAATATTTCTATGGAAATGCAATAAATTAGCACATACTGCCAACGAAGCCCAATTTGAGTTGAATCAAGTCCATTACTTGAATTAATGAAATTTGTACAGTTGTAGGAAAAGTATAGTGTGCAACATGTGGAGAAAGTCCTTTTCTCGCTCGTGTGTTTGCGGCACTCGCCTTTCAGGCTCGTGCCACAAACTTCCACACTCGCGAGAAAAGTTGAACTTTCCTCACTTGTTGCACAATATACTATTTTTTTTTTCCGAGGCTTTATTGTGAAAAACTGGTTTTACATTGATGATTCGAAGTATTGTCCATCGTTGGCAACTACTTTCTCCCATCTTTCGGGCAGCGTACTAATCCCGCGTTGAAAAAACTGGTCATCTTTTGAAACGATCTCATCACTCAAATTAAAACAATAAACCAGTAAAAAATGTTTCTTGTTCGGAAGAATACAGGTGGTTCCGAAGTTAATCAGTTTTCAGCGAATAACGAGAGTTGTAATATTGAGAATATTCCGTGGAAAATGCCGGGACATCCTATATCTCAGTTTGACCGGGCATGAAGAGTAGCCCTACATCAAGAAGCTTTGTCGAAACACCAGATTGCGCAACGTTTGAATGCTAGACGGAAGTAAGTAAGGCGCATAGCAGTCTTTTTCTTGAAAACCAGCAGCCTTTCCCGGAGACCGGTGCCTGGTCTATCCAGACTAACATCTGCAAGGGAAGACCATTATATCGCAAATTTTTGAATTGAATTGAACGGTATCTGTAACAGCCCTTCGAAGTCATTCTTTGAGGACCTATATACGGGTAGTCTCACCATAAGGAGACAGTTGTATTCCTCAAATTTAAGGACAAGAAGACCTTCAAGTCCAGGCTATCACCTGGACATAGAGCTGCCCTCAGCAATGGACAGAACACCACCAAGAGTGGATTTTACCACAACGGCTCAACGTACTTTTTTCGGACGAGTCACGATTCGGTTTACAAAGTGATAGTCGAAAGAGAAAGTGAGAAAGGGTTTGGAGAGGTCCAAGCAGGCAAGAGCGACTCAATCTTGCCCGGGAAGTTGTGCCCTTTCAAGACGGATCAATAATGTGCTGGGGGGTATAATGCTCAGTCGCCGTACCCCTCTTATTATCGTTGAACTAACAATGAATGGTGCCATCTACGTCATTGAACCAATCATTGTTTCTCTGCGCAACGAATTTGTGGATAATTTCATTTATGAGGATGATAAAGCCCCACCACACCACACCGCACACGAAGGGTTCAAAACATTCTTCAAGAGAACAATATACAGAGAATGAACTGGCCAGCATAACCACCAGACATTAATCCAATTGAGCACGTATGTGCAATATCGAATCGCCAAAACCCACCTTCAACTTTTCAGGAATTGAGTTTAGCCCTTCAGGAAGAATGGAACGATATGCATGAAAATTTCACTAATGACTTGATTCGTGGGATTCCTGGGCGTATTGGGCGGTAGATTGAAAGAAAAGGTGGTAATACAGACTAAAACATACAGAATTTAGATTCATTTGTGGAATAACTATAATCAATCAAAAATAAATAATCGATAAATTTAGATTTTTTCTCATTTTTCCTATTCTGCCTCATCCTGCATAAGGCAAAGAGTAACAAACAAAGATTTCCTATCAAATATATTGCAGTTGAAATAGGGGAAAATATTAATCTCATTTCCTGAACATTTGATTGATTGAATAGATTGTTTTTTCTTGAGAAACCTAGGGGGCCAAGACTGTTGACGATGTGTGTAAATAAATAATTAAGGCATCTTTTCCTTTTGAGTAACCAATGAATTTCCAATAGCATTTTTTTTTCAGAAACTGGTTAATGGATATAAACTAACAGTTCATTATACAATTTCAGTGTCAACTCCAACGAGCGTCTGTTCCTCCGTGATTTCGTGAGTTGTGTGGCTGGAACCAGTGGCGGCCGTTTCGCCCAATGGCTGCAACCAGGAAGTCGTGTGGACCCCTCGAAGTGTCAAGTGCTCTACTCCAGGGACGAGTTAAGATGCGGCTGGCCAACCATGATTACCGTCATCACAAGAGATCAATATTCGGACATCGTTCATGTGCCAAATATGAAGGTAATTGTTGAATTTCTCCTTCAATTTGGGTGGATACCGCCGAGACAACTTTACTCTCTCCTTATAATGAATATTATTACTTGTTATCGATCAAAAATGAATCAAGATAAGGATGGCGGTGGGATTGCAGCAGACGTATGACTTGGCTTTTCAAGTGCATTCAGTATGACCCAAATATGTTGGGTTGGTCCAACGTATCCATATTTCATGAAAATAAATAAAACTGCATAATTCGATGTTTTCGTATGTTTTTCTGGAAAACACCAAGACAGCTGGTCAATTTTCATTTGAAGGGGGTTCTCTGGATAATAAACTGGGAGGTCAAGCAGATGGAAGCGCAATTCATTCAATTTGACCATAATTTTCATCGATTTACGACTAAGAACATTGATTTGAGGAAATAGAATTTTTTTCTGTTGCATTTGTGGACTTTTTTTTTATTTCTGCACTCAATGTTATATTTTGACGGTTGGACCTTTGTCAAGATAGTACATAGACGTACAACTTTACTCCCTTCGTTTTTTTCCGAAATTTGAGGCTTTATTGTAAAAAACTGGTTATACATTTATGATTCAAAGTATTGTCCGTCGCTTGCCACTACTTTCTCCCATCTATCGGACAGCGTACGAATCCCTCGTTGAAAAAACTGGTCATCTTTTGAAGCGATCCACGAATTATCAAATTTTTTACTTTTTCATAAGACCGCGGGAGTGCTGGTCAGCCAAGCCGTGTGCCATTGTTCGAAACAAGGGATATTCCGAGGGAGCAACGTCTGGATAATACCGTGGGTGGGATAGAACTTCCCATTTCAATGTCTTGAGCATTTTCGCAACATGGGGTCGAGCATTGTCATGCTGCAAAACCACTTTATCGTGTTTCTCGTTGTATTTTGACCATTTGTCTTTCAATTCTCGGCTCAAACGCATGATTTGCGTTCGATAACAATCGCCTGTGATTGTTTCAGTCGGTTTCAACAACTCATAATACACGACGCCGAGCTGGTCCTACCAAATACTGACTGACCTTGGAACCGTGAATATTAGGACTGGCCGTCGACGTGGAAACATGACCGGGATATCCTCATGATTTTCTGCGCTTGGGATTATCGTAATGGTCCCATTTTTTCGTCTCCAGTCACAATGTGATGCCTTACAAGCAGCTGTTCACAATCAAACAAACGCCGTTCAACATCTCTCGGATACAACTCGTACGACACCTAATTTCCTTGTTTCTGAATCATTCCCATGACTTTCAGGCGTTTTGAAATGGCTTGTTGCGTCTCTCCCAATGATCCTGCTAATTCTTGTAGCGTTTGACACGAGTCTTGATCAAGTAATGCTTCCAATTCTGCATCTTCGAAAACCTTTTCTCTTCCACCGCCATGCTGGTCTACGACGTCAAAATCACCGTTCTTGAAGCGCTGAAACCATTCTCGGCACTTTCTTCCACTAATAGCGGCCTCACCATGAGTATATGAGAGCATTCGATGAGCCTCAGCCGCAGATTTCTCCATATTAAAGCAGAAAATTAAAACCTTCCGCAAATGACAAAAATTTGGCTCGTAAGCTGACATGTTCAATCGAGAATAACTTTATAATGCAGACACAAACCGACTAATATTTCGATGGCGTTTTCTCTACGAATACCTAAGCCTATTGTATGACATCTACGATATATTTATTTCGACAACCACTTACTGCTACAGCCATCTATTGCAAAACGGCGGAAGCAAAGTTGTATACCTAATACTTAACTAACCCCCCATATACCTACAATTTGAAGCATTCTCTCTTTAATAATATAATTTCTCCAATTCTGTGGTTATTCCGTTCATTCTTCCACATCTTGTAGAACAAAATCGTGCGAGAATATATCAGAAACGCACAGTTTTCATGGTTATATTTTATTATTCTATGATGGTACTCCGAACTTTCCGCCACGGCTTTATCTGTCAATTCATCAATTTGCCTTAAAGAAATCAGTTCTGCCAACCAACATTTTTCAATGCAAAAATCACTAAATTATATTTATGGAAATATTTCATTAATTTCAATGAAAATGCAATGAATTAGAGAAAATAATGTATAATACTCGTACAGAAGGCTCATTCTACCACTCGTTCATTCCAAAACTCGCCACTTCGTGGCTCGTTTTTGAATTTTGAACTCGTGGAAGAATACCAATGCCTTCTGCACTTGTATTATAAATAACTATTTTAATTCCAGGTGGACATAAAAGCAATTCCGATCGACAAGAACGAACTAGGAGAAGGAGATGCAGGAAGAAAGGTGAGAAGATTAAGTCAGCCGGACGCAATGACGTTCGGTGGCCTTCCTGCGCCACCTCTGCAATATCCCTACGAACCTACTGTTAGGGACAAAATGTACTTTCATTCTATCACGGTCATGAAGGTGAGTTAATTGACAGAAATTAGAATGCATTCGCAGTAGAGGATTTTCATTTTTATAGTGATCTTTCTCCATGAATGAAGATTCAAGTTGTGAAGGATGAAATTAGGGTTAGGTTAGGTTATCATCAACATTCGTTTTCCAAATCTTCTCCTTGCTGTTCTATTTTTGGGGTATCCCTTTTTCGTGAGGATTATTAAAACACTGACGGACAACAGACGAAAACTTTATTGTCGTACAGCACTTGGAAACATCCTTGAACACTATAGTAACTCAACTGGTCACCTCGTTACTTACTCCACTGAACTCTCCTTTTCCCATTTTTTGTTCCTGGGTTACGAACATAAAATCATATTGTACACCGTGAATTTCTTCTTTCTTTTCTTATTCTCTAAGTTCTATGCCTGCGCAATGGTATCATGGGGCCTGCACACTAATTAGGGTAGGGGAAATATATTCTCTATTGTCTTTCTGAGAAGCCTATGAATGAGAAAGTTGTATGCACAAGTAACATGAAAGACCATTGTTACACTAATGCTGATACATTTATATTAAGTATTGTGACGACAAATTCGGCTAGACCCAGACATCATGTCTAATTGTATTTTGTCGCCACATATTAATTTCACCTTCTATTTTAACTCTATTCCAACTAGTTACTGAGCGTTAGAGAAATTGAGACACCTATTTAGATTTAACATTTTTCGATTCACATTTTCCATGAAGAGTACCTAATTAACTTTGAATAAAAATTTTCAGAGTTTAATTTTATTTAATGATTCATCAAGCTGAGCATGAATTCCTTTGTGTATTTTTGAATCCACTGAATTTTTTTCTTCTTGTAGCCATACCAAAATTACTCATTCGAAGAGCTCAGGTTCGTATCTCCCCCTGTGAAGAGATCCAGTGAAAGCATGCTCGTAAGGCCAAATTTAGATGGTACTTACAGCGCCAACTGGACACCAGCTACCATTGGCTGCTACTCTATCGTTGTTAACATCGATGGCTATGATATGGAAGAGGTAAAATAGTTCTTCCACCATGTCAAAAATTCTTAATTTCATGTACCATTTCTTATTTTTCAGGCTTTCAAGGTGGAAGTGAAAGAACCTCCGCAAGGTTTGACTCCACCCTCCCAAAATACAACGAAGAAGAGCAACTACCAACCGAACAAACTGAGAAAGTTCATCGCCAAGAATTCAGCAGGACTGAGGATAAGGGCACATCCGTCCTTACAAAGTGAACAAATTGGTGTGGTCCAAGTGAATGGAACTATAGCATTTATCGATGAGGTATGAATATTTACCATCTCCTTTCAATATCATTGCCAAAAAATTTAATTAATTTTTTTTTCTCTAAATTTTTTCAATCTGTATATTTTGTATTTATCTCGACAACTTTCCTTTAGATTCATAATGACGATGGAGTCTGGCTAAGGCTCTCCATGGATACCATAAAGCAGTACTGCTACGCTGGGATCATCGAAGCTTGGTGCTTGCAATACAACCAACATCTTGGTAAAACGCTACTGCTACCGGTGGAGGAACCGAAAACTATTCTGGACCAAGTGATAAGCGAAACTATCAGAAAGAAATTACCAGAAATTCACGACAGGTAACATAGCATTATCCAATTTTCTGCCATTTTTACAAAAACAACGTTTTCAGGAGGAAGATACCCACGAGTGCATCGGGAGATTTTATAGTTATCAAATGTGGAGCTTCCGGTCACAATGTCCGGAGTAAACCTAACCTAAAAGCGCCAAGGGTTGGTATGTTGGTCCTTGGAAACAGAGTCGGAGTTTCGGAGTATATTGTGAACTCTGATGGGTGTTGGGTGCTATTGGATCAGCACACCAAAGACAAATATTGTTTTAACACGGACGAGGAAGCTTGGTCTCTGGCAATGGGTCATAACAACACACTGTATTTAGGTACTATATTTATATTTTATCATTAATACTTCAGAGTAAAATTCATGCTGCTCTTTTGAGTCATATATTTAGCTTTTGAGCAGTTTTTATTCAATTGTGCGCCAATTGCCATTTATAAGGTTCTATGTTCTTTAAGGATCTCTAAGGATGCAATTAATGCATGAATGACGAGCACTCAAACTCCTGACTTACTTCCTAATTTTTTTAAGAGCCTTTGGTTGACTCGTTGGTATACATCTTTGTAAGGTATTAGGTGCTCAACTAAGTTTCCGCTGTTTGTCAATAAATAGCTCAAGCAGTATGTTCTGGTCGATTTTGACATATCCAAAACGTCATGAACCAAGCTAAGACATATGGTCAACGTTTCAAATGCAAGAAGAACTTTCCTCAGCATTAGGAGTCACCCATCAATCCATTTCCAAGAGATACCATGCCTTGGCAACTTGGGTTAAGGACACCACGACGTTCAAGGTCCCTTGGCTTCAGTTGTACTGAGCTGAAGGATCCAAGGTCGATGGCTCTTGACTTTGAGTCAATAAAGACTTTTTCTCTCTCTCTCTCTCTATCCCTCTCCTATCTGGAAACGCTCAAATGGGACGCCCTACCCAATCAGCCGTCTTCTCCAGATATTGTGTCATCAGGTTATTACTTGTTCGGGACGATAGCACATGATCTGGATCATCAGTAGATCCACTCATATGAAGATATAAAAAAATGGCTCGATTCATGGATAGCCTCAAAAGAAGAACACTTTTACCGTAATTCTATTCGAGCTCTATCAGAAAGATGGAAAAAAAAGCTGAAGCTAACAATGGACAACACTTCGAATGATTTATTTGTAACAATTTTTTCACAATTAAGTTGCATTTTCATCGAAAATACAGAGGGAACTTATTTGCGCAACTTATATTTTATTTGTCTTTTTCTCTTCCTTGAAGCTTGCAAACTTACTTTAATTTTGTTCCAACTATTTCATGTATTACCCACCCTATTTCAATATGCATTCACATGGACTGCCACTCAAAAACACTACGGTCTTAATCACTTGAATTGTCCTAACAGGAACAATTATTAACTAATATAAATCTCTCGTCTGACCAGGAGCAATTACCGATAACAAACCAAACTCGCGTTCAGATGAATCCACGAAGAAGGGCTTCGACTTCACACAGATGGTGGGTCCGATGTCATCAGATCCACATTTCTTGTTCGCGACACCCCTGAAGCAAAACAATTGCAATAGAATGGCAGCAGAGAGGGCATCGACTAATCCATTCATATTCGGCGAGTGCTCAAACGAAATGTCACCTCAGGTTCCTAAGAGGGAAAGGAAAGATGTCAAGATTAGCGTTTTGCCGAAATGGTTTAAGGGAGAAGACGATAAGAAGTGAGTTGTTAATATACTACAGCTAGAACAAACATAATTGTAGCTTTCTGTTTCATAGATTTTTGCAACAGAGTGTGATATATGCAGTTTCAGCCAAAAATGCTCTCAAATTATCACTATAGGTATTAGATGAACTTGAATAATAAGATTTCTCTCCTAAAATTCGATGCCACAGTTAGACAGAAGAAAATTATCTTTTTACATCTTAATGTTAAACAGATTCTCCTCAAGATCTATTAGTTATCTCATTATACCAGTTGAAGATTTTTAGCGGTCTTGATAAACTTTCTTGGTTGCCTACTCGAAAGAGTCGTACCTAATTAATTAAAATAGATCAAATGGTGCGAATATTCCGAATGAATATAAAATGAATTACATTTGCAGTGACTTCCCAGATGGTCAAAACTTCACACCAAAAGAATTTGCGAAGCCCTCTGCAGAAAGAGGAGCTAACGGCAATGGTACACCTCCAGACACACCAAAAAGATCGAATAGTCCCAGTAGAGGTCTTTTTTCTCCTAAAATTCTGAGCAGGAGTTCTAGTCCTGTTGCAGTTCCAGGTGAGTTTCTAAAAACAATGTAGCAGTCTCATTTATATGATCAATTGTAAAATCAGAAATCCGTCCCCAAAGATTTTGTTGAAACATTAAATAGTAACATCATACACCTAGTAGGAACAATGAGTAACTCTGATCATTCCACCTATCCCAAAAACGAAGATCTATAATCTTTATTACCACCAGAAAGATACCTGCTAGACGAACTTGACCATTTTTTTTTCCTAGAATTCAAAATTACGAACATTATGGCATCTAACATTGATATCCGTCTTATTTTCACAGCTCGTGGTAATGTTTTAGTAGATAGCGCAGCTAGCAGCAATCAAGTTTTCGGTTCTCCGAAAAGCATAGGATTATCGCCGCTAGGTAAAATAACATTTTCGAAAATCAGAAAAAGAAATATTTGTTTTCATTAGTTTCCAGCGGCTTTCCAGACCAGCAGACGAGAAGAGATTCGACTCAATCTGACACCAGCGCTTTCGTGAGCAGTTTAACAAGAGACAGCCAATCGCCAAGTCAAGCAACTCCTTACAAAGATCTCACATCTAGTCCAAGTGGCAGCTCGATACAGACGAAGTCTGATAATAGCCCTCCCTCGACACCTTGCAAAAAAGATGAATACTTTGTGAGTATCGAAACTAATCGCATTATAAAATACTTAGAAATTTCTTTGAAGAATGTGGTTGGGTTATTTTAATAAGACATCTCATGAATCATTTCAGACTCTTCTACACTCAGCACATAGCAGTATTCAATGTTTTCTATCCAGTCTGTAGTCGTTATCTTACATTTTTAAATTTGTATAGGAAAAAGAACAGTGTCAGCACCTTTTGGTTCGATCAGCTGTTGGGAGAACTATTAGTCAAGTTATTCTAATTTGAAGTAGTCGTGACCAGTCAGAACCCTAATTCCAGTCATGTGAAGCTTCGAATGTCCTCCTAGCAGTTGTTCATTTGAGAGTTCGTTGAGCACTCAACTACCATTATAATAATTGAAATTTCTCTCTACCCCAAATGAAATTTTGTAATGATTTCATAGGACGTAGAAAGCAGTTCGAAAAAGTTGACGCAAACTGGCACTCAGACATCACCACCAGAAAACCCCACCAACGTGTCGATGAAAGGCCATTTTTCTATCGGATCTAACAGTAGAGAGGAGAAGTTGAGTCCCAAGCTGGCAAGGAAAGACAGAGGTTTAGGAAAGTCAAGACCGAAGAGGACCATCTCGCCATCTAGTGCACAGCCTGTGAACTCGAAAGCGCCCATGGCTGGATCGGAGCAAGCTAAAATTGCCATGAGCCCATCAATGGCCGAGGCCTTGCGAGCAGTATTTGCGGCTTTTCTTTGGCATGAAGGTTAGTCCAAGGTTTTAGTTATTCTGCTTCCGAGTCTGCCGAAAGTAGAGCATAATAATCACTTTAGGTTTGAAAAAAACTTTGGTCTCTGATTTCAGAATTTCTGCTAAAGAAATCCTTTTCAGACTATGATGAAAAACTTTGGTTTTTTTCTTCTATTCTCCATTTGTAATTCAATATATGTACTAACTGTGTTATGTAGCAAAAACTTCTTTCATTCGCCTGTCTAAAATGTTTTTACTTCTGAAATTTTTTCTTCTATTCTCCACTTCTATTTCAAGGGTTTGTCTAATGATCGACCATTCTAGGAATCGTTCACGATGCCATGGCATGCGCTTCCTTCCTCAAATTTCATCCCACCCTACCGAAGCAGGGTGCGTTAGTAATCACGAGAAACTTGGAACCTCCAGTGGACAAGAGAAGACAGGAGTTAACCAAAGAAGAACGCGCAAGACAGAGACACTCGGTCGAAGTGACAACGAATGCAGGGAGTTACCTCCACATCAAACCAGCTACATTGGAATCGTTGACGAGATCTGCAGCAAATGCAAACGCCAACAGGAATAGATCTAAAAGAGTTCCTAATCCAGCACTCCAAGAGGAAGCTGCTACGGCCAAGGGATCTCAAAGTGATAGGTGATTACTCAAATGTTGCTTTACTTGCACACTATTTTTTTCCATATTACATTATATATATACAGGGTGGCCAATGGAAAACGAAACAGACGAGATTACAGACGAAATAAAGTTTTTCGATAGAAATGCTCGGACAGGTCGATTTCTGTTTCGAGGGGGACAACTTAAGATATAGGTTACGGACGCATAGCGCTTCAACCCTTGCTACTACAACCCTCACCCCCAATTTTTGAATAGGGAAGATGGGGTGAGTGATACCTCAATTTAAAGGTATTTTTATACTGATTTCAGCACAGTAATTGTTTTTTCATTTTATGCATTAGTTCTCGAAATATTCATGCGTTAGTTAGTTAGGAAGGAAGCCACAGTCATGGTTGTTTTGAAGCTCAAAATGTCGATTTTTCACAAAACACTACAAGTGCCATGAAAACACTACTTCATTTTCAAATACTTAGTTAAGAATATTTCGAGAACTAATGCATAAAATGAAAAAACAATTACTGTGCTGAAATCAGTATAAAAATACCTTTCAAATGAGGTATCACTCACCCCATCTTCCCTATTCAAAATTGGGGGTGAGGGTTGTAGTAGCAAGGGTTGAAGCGCTATGCGTCCGTAACCTACATCTTAAGTTGTCCCCCTCGAAACATAAATCGACCTGTCCGAGAATTTCTATCGAAAAACTTTATTTCGTCTGTAATCTCGTCTGTTTCGTTTTCAAATGGCCACCCTGTATAATGGTATGCGTCGATCTCGGATCTAGTAATTCTCCATTTTTATTCACAGATCAGGGTATCCACTACACACAGTGTCTGTACTTCCCCCAGCTCTAAAATCTCTAGTTTATTTATGGGAAGAATTGTCTACAAGTTGCTTCCAAGCTATCTCCCAGCAAATGATTCTTCAGAGTCCGATTCACAATAATATTAGGAGAAACAACACGAAAAATGATTTTAGGGATAACTCTACCATTGAAAGAGATAGTAGGAGAAATCGTAAGAAGAAGGCGACATCAAGAAACTATCTTGGTAATTATATAGGTAACTTCAAAACTTGTTCAAATTGAAAATTTTAAAATGTTGAAGTACGTGAGGATAGTTTTGCATGCAAAAACATATTATATGTCTGTAAGGCTATTTCATTGAAGAAGGAATGTAATTGTAATTCGTTTCATCAGAAGACATCGGGCTACCTACCCACGGTGCATCAGATGAATCTGATACCATTTGTGAGCTCTGCGGCGAAAATTATTCATATCCAGTGACATTCCACATGCACCAAGCTCATCCAGGATGTGGCCAACATTCTGGTGGAAAAGGTTACAACTCAAGAGGTAACTACTGCCTCGGTTGGGCGGGAAGTTGTGGTGATGGTGGTATTCGTAAGTATCTTTCAAAAGTACATTCATTCAAGTTTATGAGTTTCATAGTTGTCACAACTCGCAACACCTAAGAGCTTTAGCCTTTAGTCCATTCATTTTAGCTATGACAGTCAGTGATAGAAGTAAAATGTCGTTACCAGACTGTTAAAACAATCTTTTTTGCTTGCAAACCAAATTTTAAGATTCTATTTTGAAAAGGATTTCTAAATCCATTTTTATAGTGCGCTCTATCACATAGGATTGCACTGTTTCATCCCGGGGCTACTGGTGGAATCATCAGTATCACAACTCAGTGATGGTTCCTGTCATATATACCTTTCACCTTGACATATACACCCTGTGTGACAGACAATATTTTTATTATGTCGAGTTCGAGCAATAAGATTATGCAAAATGGATCGAGAACCCTTTATATGGACTTTTCTGACAGAAACTAGCAACTGCCAGAATAGGCTGACTGTTTACATTTACTTTTCAAACTATGTACTGTGGAAGGCATCATGTTATTATTATATTAGAATATCTCAGATCATATATCACTTGCTGTTAGGAAAAAATCTATACTTCAAGCCAAAAGTGACTATGGAACACAGCAACGGAGCCTATACAGAAAATGACCCATTCTCCTAATAAATCAAGCTCTAAGGTTCTGAGAGGTCCCATAAAGGCCTAGTACAGGAAAGCCGGGATGAAAAACATTGAAAAGCCTTGAACTTACATTATTCGGTGATTCCCACCATCAGTACTGCCATCTCGTGGATGGAATAAAGAACCTTTGTGCGATAAAATCGGGTTATTCATTTTGCATATTGAGTTATGCATTTTCAATATTTGATTATTTCATCTAGTCTTTTAATGATATTTCTGAAGAAGTTTTTATGTAGTTGATTACTTAGAACAGAAAATCATTTATTTTTCAGAGCTGTGAATTATTTTGATTATAGTTACTGTTATTAATCATAGTTTATCCCATTTGACTGTATTATCTTCAATTTAATCCACATTGATAAAGGAATATTTTTTCTTTTTCAGCTGGCAGTTCATGGTATTTAATGTGCGAATACTGCCGAGAAAAATACGTGATAGCCTTCAGAAGCGCCAAACAGTTCACCAACAGGATCAAAAATCTTCAGAGGAGAGTCTACAGTAAACCCGCAGTATCGCCAACAGTATCACCCAATTTTGAGCCTCACATAATCATGAGGAACAATGCAATGTTCTTGTTGGACTTGGCCAGCTCTGCTGATTCGAATATGGCTCCGCAGAGAAGGTCTTCTATGGGATACATGCCTTCGTTATCTGAAAATAATTCCCCACCTGATTGTTCTGGCCCTTTTAGCCCAATACCACCTTTTCAATGTCTTCAGTCTTTAGGTGCTAGTTTGGTTAAGGATGAAACCAATATTTATGAAGTGATGTTTCGGGAACATAATATGCAAGATGGATTTGGCTTCGGTGGATCTCAAAGAGTGAGTATAATATTAGACCCATAATAATAAAATTTACTGTTCATTTTGCAACGAACATACAATTATTATACCGAGCAAAATCAATATTTCAGCCCATATCTGAAATATCTGTGTCCGATGATGCTGACAGCTCCAAAGGTTCAAGATTCCATCGATCCATATCTATGGGAACAAACGGCATACCTTGGGTTAAATCAGGCTTAGACGGTCGTATTGTTATGACTAGACGAAGAAACAATAGTAGTAGTGAATCTGCAATAGGTAAAAGTCAAATATTTTCAATTTTTTTTCATTTACCTTATAAAATTACAGAAGGTGGGTCTTCTCTTTTGTGCAATCCCTCTAGTGCATTACAACAGCTCATACCAAAAATTGATCATTCCTCCACTGTTGTAAAAGAAGAAATGAATGGAGCAGATGTGGAAGGAGGCTTAATTTTGTTACAACGACCAGTAATGCAGTTTTTACTACAGCATCATGACCTGCAATCACTCAAGTTATCTATGAGCCAAGCGTTGAGGTATGTTCGATCTCACATCCGCAATACAAAATTTCAGATGAAGAACTGGAAATAGGCTAGAAATTCATGAAGATTATAAATTATTTGCAAGCTTTTGAATTTTTTTTATTCTTTTAAAGAGGGAATTGGTGTTGATATCATCGAGTATAAACTAGATATTCTAATTTTCAGTTTTAAATCTGAAAGATACAAATAATGCAATAATGGTATTCTCAAAACCTGAATGGTTAGTTCTGATAGACTAATATTTGTTTAATAGGAAAGCTATGTGTCGAGTATACTCTATGCAAGCCCTCAACTGGTTATTGAAATCTGTAACCCAACCGTTATGTCTTCATGACTTGTTATGGTGGTTTGTTACTTCACTCACACCTACAGATATCGAAATGGACTCTGAGGATGACAATAGACAATCAAAAAAACTTGACGAACAGGTAAAAAATATTTTTCAAAAGATGTGTTTGTTAAAACAGTTAGAATACGTTTTTAGGATTGCAATGTCTGTGAGCATCCACTCTCTGATATTGTAATAGCCGGTGATGCTGTCCATCCATTACCTAGTACTTTCCATGCCCTACTGCAAACTATTGCAGATCTTATGGTACTCTTACCTATGGGATCTCCGATTCAACAAATGGCTGTGAGATGTTGGGGTTTACGCTTTGCTACTAGTGATCATTCATTCCTACACAGATCCCAGGTGAGAAAGAATGTTATATTAGCTATCAATCCTGGTCACTATTATTAATTTTGAAGATTCAAATATTTCACAGATATACATATATCAGGGTGAAATTATTCATGAGTATAATAGTTATCGAAATCTGAAATTGTCTTTCATGAAATTGTTTAAAATATTGAATATATTCTATCTATATTCTATAGTCCTTATAATTATTATCCTAGGTATTCAGTAACATAAGCAAGATATTATCACGAAGTGAAGAATTAGAAGACTGCACTCTCTCAATGCATGATAGTCATCACAGCTCAGCATATCAGCTTATGTGTGCTATTGAATCACTGAAGGATCTTACCTTTGCCGTTGAGATAAAGTCTTCAAGTCGACAAGCTATGGTAGGAAGTCTAACCGATGGTTCCACAGAAACATTCTGGGAATCTGGAGATGAAGACAGAAATAAAACAAAGAGTTTGATTATGGTCTCTCCTCAAGGACATCATCCAGCTCTGATATGTGTCCATGTCGATAACTGTCGAGATTTAGCGGTAAGTTAATATATGGATGTTCAAAAGGAATACAATCGGAAGGAGAAAAAGTTGAATAATAATTTAAATATTAAATATCAAAATATTTTTCAGAACAAAGTTTCTAATATTACCTTCTACTCTGGGCCAAATAGTGATGAACTAGTAAAGTTAGGAAATGTAGAATTGGAGACAAGACTTCTAGGTGGATGGGTGAATTGCCCAATTCCAGGTAAAAAATTGTATTACTGGTACTTACTTAATATCATTGACAAAAATTTATAATGTAATGTTTTATTTTCTATTGTATTTGTTCAACATTAAGAGTACTTCACTTTATTATTTTTTCACAGAAAATAGTGACAACGTTATCAAAATTGAACTCAAAGGCCCAGACAATTCTGTTCGTGTCAGACAAATAAGAGTTTTGGGAAAGGTTGATTCTGAATCCTTAAGGGTTGGCAAACAATTGAATTCCTACACAATACAGCAGAAGAATTGTGAAGCAGAAACCCTAAGAGTTTTCCGACTTATTACGTCCCAAGTTTTCGGGAAATTGATCCAAGGTGAAGAAGGACAGAATAAAAACATAGAAAATGCAGGGGGATCTGGTAGCGAAAGCTTGGAGCCTTTAGAAGAGAGTAACGATCTGAGAGAACATATGGTAGGAATCCTGTTCAGTAGGAGCAAGCTTACACATCTGCAGAAACAAGTGAGTAAAATTGATTATAATTCACAATAATGATTTTATGTTTCTTCAACTTTCCAGGATATAATCATTTAAAAATATTGTTGAAATACTGTTTGTGTCTTTTTAGGTGATTGTTCATATAGTGCAAGCGATCCGCAAAGAAACGATGAGGGTTAGAGATGAATGGGAGTTGTCAATATGTTCATCTGGTGGATTGAGTACTAGCGGTCAAAGTCAAGATATTATGAAAAATTCCGATACTTACTGCTTTGAGATGCTTTCCATGGTTTTGGCTTTATCTGGCAGCTCTGTAGGCAGAGCTTATCTTTCACATCAGGGTGGCCTTTTGGGAGACCTTTTGAGTCTTCTTCATACAGGCAGCGCAAGAGTACAGCGACAAGTGAGTGTTTATAGATATTATCCTCCTTTTGGGTTGACAGATAGCTTCAGTTATGTGAAAATACTATTTAAAGTTCTTGATAGCTAAAGTAGCAACATACTTGTAATTAGCGTCAGACACACATTTCAATAAGTATGTGGAAATCATCAGAAACTCTTCTATTTTTCATTTTGGCTGACTAGCGAACATATTATAAACTCTATTTTCCACGAAAGATTTTCCATATCTGCGTATTTTGCTCACTCAAAACATCAATTTCTCTGTATTTGAATCATATTTGTTCCAGGTTACATCCTTACTTAGAAGAATGCTTCCCGAAATCACACCTGATACTTTGGCCAAAGTGATGGGAGTTTCCAGTTTACCACCAAAAGATTTCAATGTTGTTTTAGTGAATAACAAAGCTCTTGGATCAACTGAGTTCGATATACACAGGTGAGGCAATATGATTTTATGATGAGAGTATTTTCTTAAGTATACAAATTTTTTCATTTAATCTAACTTTTCATTGTAGGGCTGGAATACTGGATGTTTTCCTTAGTGTGATTGCCAAATCTTTAACTGTTCAAGTAAAACTGAAAGGCAAATCAGGATGTGGGAATGCCGTTAAAGAAATAAATACTGTTACTTTAGCTACATCTGTGCATCCCAAAGAAAATCTAGAAAGTCGATGGTGGCTCAAAGGTTTTATTAATAGAAAGCTGGCTGAAGTTTTAGTAAATCTAATAAAAGATATGGCAGCTGTAAGTAAATAAGAAAAGTTGCACATAATGAAAAATTCCTTTTTCTCTGAATTTTTAGGGAAAACTCTCAGAGACTTGGGCCAGAATTGCAAAAGGTGCCATAGCTGAAAATATCTTGAACTTGACTCATCTCAGCGATGAGCAAAGAACTCCTGGCATATGTTTAAAAACACCAACACTTTGGTTAGCCTTAGCTTCCCTTTGTGTACTCGACAAAGACCATGTTGAAAGACTATCTTCAGGTTTGTATATTCATCAGAAAATTTGAAATAGTACCTGTCTCAGTAATAGAAAAAAAGTATACCAGTTGAGCATGATTTAAAATAATAATCTTAGGACAATGGACAAATCCTGAAGGCCAACCAGCTCCACCAAGGCCAACTTGTACAAATCACGATGATGGAGAAACCAATGCCGTAGTTCAATGTAGCACCTGCGGAAATTTATGTGCCGATTGTGATAGAATCCTTCATCTTCATCGTAAAACTAGACATCATCAACGTCAGGTGAAGTACTTAGTTTGGGTACTCTGTTGTAGTAAAATTTATCAACTTGAAAATCTGGTCAATGAATATCAAAGCAAAAACAAGGATTAATATTAAAAAAAAAAAATAATACAATGAATATGAATGAATGATACTCATTTTCTGTTTCATTGACCAATTATCGGTACTTTTCTGACACAGTTATTAACCTTGCAGGTCTGCAAAGAGGAAGAGGAGGCTATAAAAGTGGAATTACATGAAGGTTGTGGTCGTATCAAACTTTTCTGGTTATTGGCCCTCGCAGACGCCAGAACACTCAAGGCATTGATCGAATACAGAGAAGGTGGTACTAGAAGTAGAGGCGCTGGTACGAGTGGTGTGTGCAGATTTTGTGGTGCCACTGGAACATCAGGATTGCTTGCTATTGGAAATGTTTGCGCTGATCAAGAATGCCAAGTAAGTAAAGAAATTTTCTGGAAATGAATGATAAAAACATTAACCCGTAATTAAAGATTGAGTGCAGTAGATTACAACTGAGTACATTCACATTCACAAACTTAAATCAAGAACCTGTTCTCCAATGGCTTCTAGTGGTAAAAGGTCATTGTCTTTCATAATCATGGATCTGATCAAAAGCGTATATGACCCTGTTTCACCTCTGGAAGTCCCTGCCTTGCATAGGATATGTATTTTACTTTCCCCAAATAGTTATACTGAAATATATGTGACTATTGTAACTATTGCATTTGGCAGGTTGAGAAAGGATTTCTTCTGTAAACTACTATACAGGGTGGCCATTTGAAAACGAAACAGACGAGATTACAGACGAAATAAAGTTTTTCGATAGAAATGCTCGGACAGGTCGATTTCTGTTTCGAGGGGGACAACTTAAGATGTAGGTTACGGACGCATAGCGCTTCAACCCTTGCTGCTACAACCCTCACCCCCAATTTTTGAATAGGGAAGATGGGGTGAGTGATACCTCATTTGAAAGGTATTTTTATACTGATTTCAGCACAGTAATTGTTTTTTCATTTTATGCATTAGTTCTCGAAATATTCATGCGTTAGTTAGTTAGGAAGGAAGCCACAGTCATGGTTGTTTTGAAGCTCAAAATGTCGATTTTTCACAAAACACTATAAGTGCCATGAAAACACTACTTCATTTTCAAATACTTAGTTAAGAATATTTCGAGAACTAATGCATAAAATGAAAAAACAATTACTGTGCTGAAATCAGTATAAAAATACCTTTCAAATGAGGTATCACTCACCCCATCTTCCCTATTCAAAATTTGGGGGTGAGGGTTGTAGTAGCAAGGGTTGAAGCGCTATGCGTCCGTAACCTACATCTTAAGTTGTCCCCCTCGAAACAGAAATCGACCTGTCCGAGCATTTCTATCGAAAAACTTTATTTCGTCTGTTTCGTTTTCAAATGGCCACCCTGTATAATTACAGTGTTGGTATGAATATATGCATTTCAACTCTTTCCATCTTGCAGGAATATTCAAAAACCGCTTGCATCAAATTGCTCAACTGTGGTCACATGTGTGGGGGAACTCTAGATGAGACAGAGTGTTTACCATGTCTTCACGGCTGTAGCAAAGATCCAAACCTACGTCAAGATGCTGACGATATGTGTATGATTTGTTTCACTGAAGCACTTTCGTGTGCTCCTGCAATACAACTCCAATGTGGTCATGTCTTCCACCTCCACTGTTGCAAAACAGTATTGATGAAAAAATGGACAGGACCCAGGATAACATTCTCATTTTCTCAGTGTCCGATATGCAAGGTTAGTATATTAAATTGATTACTTAATGCTCTGAATAATTGTAAAGATGTTTATCCCTGTTATGAACTCAAAACTATTGTTTCAGAAATAGGTAAAATTATAATTCTGCAGAGTAAATTTTTTTTTTTTTTTTAATGAACTGATTGCTTATATTGATTTTGAAAATGTTTGTTACGTTTTCACAGAAAGATATGGAGCATCCTAACCTAGAGGAATTGCTGGAACCCATCAAAAAATTATTGAAAGATGTGAAGAGAAAAGCTTTGATGAGATTGGAGTACGAGGGTCTACATACAGTAGAAGCAGTAGGCACTCCTGGAACAAGATTTTACAATGATCCTGCTTCATATGCAATGGATAGATACGCTTACTACGTTTGCTTCAAGTGCAATAAGGTATCAGGGTTTTTTCTATTTCATATCTAACTGACATCAAATCCCATATTTCTGCTTCACAAATAGAACTTATCGTAATCAATTCCAGGCATATTATGGAGGGGAAGCTCGATGTGACGCTGAAGTTGGAGAAAATTATGACCCCATGGAACTAGTTTGCGGTGCCTGTTCTGACGTGGCCAGAGCTCAGATGTGTCCAAAACATGGCACTGATTTTCTAGAATACAAATGCCGTTATTGCTGTTCAGTCGCAGTATTTTTCTGCTTTGGCACAACTCATTTCTGCAATCCTTGCCATGATGATTTTCAAAGGGTTACCAATTTGGCCAAAGCAGAATTACCAAGTTGTCCAGCAGGTGATAAATTTAATCTCAGATTGAACACATTTCTTCAAATTGATAATTGCAAGATCTAACTATCGCTAAGAACTTCACCACTATGTTCCAAAATCATTGGTTACATGTGACAATGTAAATATTGCTCTTGCGATCTTTAAAGTTTTGATATCCTGATCTAATCTATCTTAATTCAGATAATTAATCAATCATCATGCTAATAATAAATGTATTTTCAATTATGCAAATTTAACTGCAAACTATTTAAGTACCAAGTTATATTTGGGTAGAAAAAAAGCCACTAGATTCATGAAGATTTCATAACGAAATATGTAATTAAAAAAGCATATTCAATGGATTCGGTCCTTACTTGATGAAAATTCATTATCAAATAAAATATTAAATTCGATTTTCAATTTGTGCATTACTTTTCAGGTCCTAAAGCCAAGCAACTAGAAGGAGATGAATGTCCTCTCCATATAAAACATCCACCAACAGGAGAAGAATTTGCACTTGGTTGTGGAGTGTGCAGAAATGCACATACATTTTAAAAATTGAATAGAATATAAATGATTTTAGTTAAATATGATACCCCCTAGTTTTAACTTTTTGAGTAGTTGTGATATTCAGTATTTATATATCTATTAAATTATACAGCACTTGGTATTTTCTTTTGATTTGAATCTACACACAGGTTCAGAACATCATCTACAGATCATAGTACTTACAATGTTTCTGGAAAATATACAGGGTGTTCCAGAATAACGTCAGAAAGGTTATTCCTGACACTACTTTAAGAAAAGAGTCAACACGAACTTAGGTCTGCAAATACTCCCTTACCAAAATACAGTGTTGAAGTTTGAAGGAAAAATCATTTTTTTTTTTTGAACATCATGAACGATATCAAATACACCTTTGAAGCATTTTTATGTTATGACCATCCAAACTCTACTAAGTAATATTGAAAATTTTTCAAAAAATGGTCAAGGTCGAAGAATACTGTGGAAAACGTTTTATGACTACCCATATTTTTGGAGGAGAATTTTAGTCTATAATAATAGAATAAAAAATTTAATTCAAAGTTGATTGAAAAAAATTCATCTCTGCCTCTATTTGATATTCCCCCCAAGGGTTTTCGAAAGAAAATTTTATATAATAGAATTCAAGTTACCTAAATATTAAATATTTTTTTCAACTTCAACACCCGTTTCATCAAATGAGCAAGCATTTGCAGTAATAACTCCTTGAAATTTTCTATAATTTGTTTAGCAATTGCTTAGAAAACAAAAAAAAAGGTTCAACGTAAGTCTAGTTAAATTGAAACAAAAAATTTCTCTCCAATATCCTAATAAATCATTAGGAATAAGTTGAAAAATGTAAAGCTATTTAATTTTATAATAACTGTACCTCCATTGAAGATTATCACAATTTTTTTCAAGACCTCATTTAATTGAAATGGGTGAAAATGAAACAAAAAAATTCAAGAATGATTTTTATTATTCATAATTGAAAAATATAAATTTTTAGCTAAATTAAGAACTGTTTACACTGCTCCTACTTTCTCGCAGACTTGCTGATCTCTTACGTTTGATCTCCTTTGCCTTTTTATATTCTTTCTGTCTTTGAGCAAGCAGTTTTTTGTAGTTGTTTACTGCTTCTTTACGATCCAAACAACGCTTCTTTTTGAGAGCAAGACGATGTCTCTTACGTTGTAAGACGGTGGGAGTAATGAGGCGCTGAATCTTGGGTGCCCTGAAGCGAAGTTTCTTACCTTCCTTCTCGGGAAGAGGGCGTTTCACGACGTATTGGCGTACATCATCTTGTTTAGATAAGTTGAACAACTTACGGATTTTGTTAGCCCTTTTAGGTCCCAAACGACGAGGAACAGTAGTATCGGTCAATCCAGGGATTTCTTTCTCGCCTTTGCGAACAATAACCAAGGACAATACACTCAAATTAGCATCTACAATGCAACCTCTTACAGATTTCCTCCTACGTTCACCATCACGTCTTGGGCGATAGCAAGAGTGACCCTTTGACAGCAACAAACGTACTCTGCCATTGGTGAGCACACCTTGCTTCATGGGAAAACCTTGCTTGTCGTTTCCTCCAGTAATTTTGAAGACATAACCCTTCCAGTCATCTCCCAACTGATCAGCTGCGACTTCAGATCCCATACGCTTATCGAAAAAGGTACGGATTTTATGGTCATCCATAATTTCAAAAACTTTTTGGCATCCCGTTGGGGGATAAGCAATGTTGAACTTCATTTTGCTTAAGCCTAAAAACAAAACCAAATATTACTTTTTACTGCAACGTGTTCTCGGCACGTTTTCACTAATAGGTTAAGTACAACTAGGGAACAACTAAAATAAATTTTCTTCAAATAATATAAATATTCATTGCAAGTACTAATAATGATGGAAAAAAACACATACCTGTTCAATATTTATCCTTGTTTATAAGAAATATTCACTTAAAAACGTAGAGTACGATGGGCGACATTAAATACGGCAGACATCGAACATAAAGGAGTTTAGTTGAAGTAAGGCTCGCAAGCATTATGCGCAAGGAGCATAGAGTCAATTATTCTTCTTTAATTAAAATCTCAGATAATCGTTATCCTCATGCGATTTATGATTCATCAAAAGTTATATTGATATTTCTAACACACTACGATATTATATAGAAATTATGAATTAGGCAAGAAAATTGAAAAATATAATTGTTTTTATGTAATGATTCATCAACAAAGTCAATATCTCTCGACTGTGACTTATCCTTCAATAATCTATGACTGTGTGGCCCATTTTATTTTGTGTTTTTGGTATAATTGTATGTCAAAAACAAAACAAGAAGGTTCTTTTTTAATTACCAGTATTTTCATTTCTTTGTTTTTGTGATTTATCCGCAAGGGTGCTATAAATCGGCATTTAATGTGTTTTATTGTATGCCAAGCAATTGATTATTGACGAGAGGTCTATTAACCTATTTTAATGTACATTTTTCAACTCCTAATTTAGTCAGATAACATTTAATTATTGAGAAAAGAGAGGAACGTTTGATGCTGAATATTTCTTCGAGCTATTGGTTTTTTCATAGTTGAATATAATAAATCTCTTATATATATCTCTCTTATTATTATTAATATGATGTTGAAAGATGATTATCAAAAGTTTCCAGTGCATAATAGACCAGGTACTTTGAAAAAAAAACAAAATGTTTAGTAACTCAAAGGCAGGTTTTGATCACCAAAACTTTTTTGAAATGGAAATAAAATGTTTGAACTCTCCAGTTTGGCCCACAACATATCAAAGGTTGCCCATACCTGGTTTACGTCTTGAGTGAAGGAAAGAGTTATAATCTTCAATTATAACTTACTGTTATAATTTTTCTCATATTCTGCAATGCTGAAGGAATAATATAATAATACAATATGCCTGTATACACATAATGACATAATCTTGCCATTTTACTTGGATACTAGGAACTGCATTATTTTCTTTTGGATGAATGTTAATTTTATGGATTATCAGTTGTTATTTGTGTGTATTGCTTGAATCCTTTTAAGCATCATCTGTTCTCACTCTATCAAAAGCTTTAGTAAGATCTATAAAATACATAAATGCCTGTTAAGCATATTCAATGGATTTTTCCAATATTTGTCTTATGATAAATATGGCATCTAATGTTGATCTATTTTTTTGGAAACTATGCTGTTCTTCTGATATGCTACAGTTATCATATCCATCATGATTATGGAAAATAGTTTTATTGTGGAATTCAATGAGGTTCTTCCCCTAGAGTTTTCTTTAACTTTCTTATCCTCTTTTTTGTATAGGTACTGTTATACTTTTCTTCCAATCTCGAATACATTCTGCTCTTTGATCGTTCCGTTGAAAAGTTTTGTTAGTTTCTTGAGCAGTGCTTCTCCTTTACATTTAATTAATTAATTGAAAATATTGTAGGGTTCTAGGTCTTTTCTCTTTCCAAATTTGATATATTTGCCACTATTTGGGTACTTGATATTTCGTCTTTGTATTTTTGATGATCATTTCGCTGGCTTGGTACAAGACTATCCTAAGTCCATTTCGTTTTGAAATTGAGGTATTCGGGGAAAACAATAACAATAAATAATCCGTAATAAGTCCATATTTCTCATTCCAAGTCGGTCAAGCAAAAAAATCTTAACTTTAACCCAATCTTTTCTACTGTAATGAAAATGTCCGTATTTAGGACTTAGGTTTGCATGCATATATGGACTTGACCAAAATAAAAGGAGTATGAACCTTTGACGGCGATTATCATCTCGACTTTATGCGAAATTGACTTAGGATAGTCTTGCACCAAGCCAGCAATATACATTTCGGGTAAATAACTTTCTACTGATTGGTCTCCATAAGTATATGATATTTTGAAGTATTTCTATCATTCAAGTTCAAAAATATTTGGGATTATGTTTATTGGTTTATATCTTTTTTCTCCTTCTGATTTTATTCCAATACTTACATCACACAGTAAATTTTCTCCAATATTCACTTTTCAATTATTTTATATTATCGTTTGTTCTGTTTCTTATTTCTCTGTATCGATTGAATTCTGTTTCTGACCTCTTATTTATGTGTCAGAGGTAAGACATCCTTTTCACCTCAAAGGTGTACAGAGTTTAAGGGGTGGTTTAGACTTGTAGGTATATCATGAAGTATTAATTAATTGAATATGATTAATGAAAGTCTTGACTGGGTTTAGTTCTAATCTTCATTTGTAGATTTATTTGATGACGTTCTCCTCTTGTGGAATATGTATGCAACATATTACTAATTGGTAATTTCACCTTGGTCAGGGCAGAAATAAATAAAACATTTTTGTTTATTTATCTTTTGACAAAATCTTTCTATATAATTTGAATGAATTCCTCAATAACTACAAAATAGTTTTCAAATATTTTATTAACTTTTTTACTTACAACTGTGTACAGTAATAATAACTGAGTATAACATATACTGCTACTTCATTATTTTAGCACAAAAAGTGGCAATCTTATATACATAACGAAATAAATAAATACCACTTATTAACAATATATAATCAATATAATAATACTAAAAATACATTTAGTGATCACAAAATATACCAGAATATCTCAATTCTGCAAGTACGTTTACTTTCCAACTCAAATTTACTAGTCATTAAGCATTAGACTTCACTTTGCATACAGTGCATTGTGGATTCTTGTGACAGCTCATCTAAAGAAGATTCTGAAAATTAAAATTCATATTTACTAAGGAGAAGATGACGATTTCACTATATTATGAAATAGCGTTTGAACTTACCAGACTGAGAGAACAAGCTTGTTTTTGTGTTATTATTTTGATGCTGGAGCGAATAAGTGAGATGAAGGTTTATATGCCTACCGAAGGAATTATCATCTCTAGGGTTGTGCACTGAAAAGAAAAAAGATAATCGTATTAATTTTTCTATTTTGACACATTTTCATTTATTATTTATGGAGAAGTTTGAACAAAAATTTTCAACCCTTTAGAAAATTACTCAGTATACATATTTTTTGGAATTTAATTGCATTCGAATAGTATATTCTAAAACAAGTAGCAGAATAGGCTACTATTCCTACACGAATGCAAATTGGGTGTTGGAATTGCCTTCTGCAACTGGTATTAGACGATATTTTATCTATTTCAGCCAAGTTTTGTGAAATATTGTCGAAATTCAATGAAAAATTCGAATTATATTTCCTAGTGACTTCTGTATTATGTATATCTTGGTAGTTGGTGTGACTGTTACGAAAATTGACAGATTACGGAATTTGAATTTTGAAATAATTTACAATTAGACATTTAATTCGTGAATCATGTCTGACGAAATCGATTTAACAACACCAAAAATAAGAGAAATTGCGAATAATGTTGCAAATCATTCCACTATATCCAAATTATATTATATTGATAATTAATCGACGTGTGTTGAAATTTGATAGGATCGGAGTTCAGTATAGACAACCACAAAACGAAAAATATAACTGAAAGCAATGTTATCATGAGTTCATCACAGCACTGTTTTCAGTACTGTTATAAACTCATTACGACACTCAAATAGATAAATAAAATGTAGCAATATAGGTATACTTTCTGCCATTTAAAAAAATATTTATGGATCAGAATTAGTCATTCATTCAGATAATCCAGAATTTTCCACATCAAAAATGAATTACGACATGAAAAATACGCAAATTTTACAATAATGTTCAACTCACACTGTGTTTTAACTTTTCCCGTATGCATGTGTTTTTTCTGTCTTGCTCTCGAGTTCTGGAACCACACCTGTGTGACTCGTTTGCTGAGTCCTGTAATTTGTGCGATTCTTTCCAGGTCCTGACCATCTGGATTCGAGTCCAATTGAAAGTTCGCTTGAAGTACCTGTAATTGTTCTTCTGTGAAAGTGGTTCGAACTCTTTTCGCCTTGTTTTTGTGATATCCTTCTGCGTCACATCCGTCTGAAATAGAATTTTTATATGAATTGGATAGCACCTCAGAGTAATAAACATAGATAGAGGAAGCATATTTCATTTTCAGTAAGCAAATTTCGTCCTCAACATGAACTATCAAATTTGACATGAAGCGCGCGGAAATGAAAACATATCAGTGATACGATATTTCACTCAATTCGCGAGTTTCTCCACAAAGAACGCACTTCTTACGTCCCATAGTGAATCAACTTTTCATATTACCCAAAATATATTGAAATAAATACCTGAATATATCAGATATTCAAAAAACAAACTTTAAGCGCGTCAAACGACGTGAAACGACCGATGACACTAGGAGAGCGAAAGTTGCCAAACCTTGGATTTGAGCAGGTAGATACAGAAAATAATAAATATTCTGCTTATTATAAATTCGGCAATTAGGAAAAAATGTCGGATTCCAAATATTCAAACTTGCACATTTAACTGGGAATCACTTAAATAAATATATTTTATTCAATATAATATACATTCATAACGATATAGTGAAATTGTGGATTTGAAAATATGTATATCACAACCTAACCATGTTGGGGACATGTAAAAATTGCGTATACTTCCTCTATCTATGTTTATTACTCTATGCATGGATATAATACAAACTCAAGACCCCCCCTAAAAAAGTCATTAAAAAAATGGTCATTCAAAAATTCGATCGGCCAACTAAGTGTCATTATTAGGTACTCATTTCTTCGATCTAGTTAATATTTTCAGATTGCAGTATATCTTTTTTTTTATATTTAAATTAACGTGTCTCAGCGGCTAGGCCATTGACACAAGGTACAATGTACTTATCCTCTAGGTATAACAAATAATACAGTTCATAAAAAATTCACAAAAAAGGAAACATTGAACTAAAATGATAACAATCAAATTTGATTATACAGTTGACAATCTTTCAGAAATTGAATTGATGCTTCGTCGTTTTCATAGTAAAAAAGAAAACATACCACCATACTGATTAAGAGTAGTTTTTCTCATTTAAAGTGAAAAATTTGATTTGATTTTTGTATTTAGGTTAGTGTTAATCAGGCGCGGATCCAGGCCCCACTTTGGGGGGGGGGGGGACTTTTAGATACTCGAAATACTGAAAATGTGGAACCCAGACACTTCCGCCATTTTGGAAAGTCATTTTTTGCCATTCATTAATATGGATTTTCACAAAATGTATTGAAGGTGAAATTTTTGCTGATATTGTAATTATTTGAGCCTTAGTATGTCAAATTCTAGGAAGGGCGGCAAAATTTAAGAGGTGCCCGGGCTATTTGGGCTATTTGGTTAACGTTACCCCAGTTACCCCCCCTGGATCCGTGCCTGGTGTTAATGTGAATATTGGCGAAGAGAGTCTACTGGACTAGCGTAAGCGATTGTAAAGGAAAAGTTATAGCAACCTATGCCAAAACTTTTTTGGATGACGAAGTAATGTAATAAATCAGAAATTACGAAAATCTTCAAAATCAAGAGGAAGCAAATTCTACACATCTTGGTAGGTTCATAACTCATAATTAAATCGTTCAACATTTCTTTTGTATCGGACATCAAATATTTTGTCCATAAATGTCACATTGAGAGGTTAAAACGGTATTAGAATTTGTTTTCGAAGCTTAAAATACGCAGTTGTGATGATCGAATATTTTCGAATGGACTAATTCTGAGTAAATATTTGTATACACATGAAATTGCTTTTGAACTGTCTCAACTAAGCCCTTCCATGAGAGATCACTTTTGAGAAAAGGAATGGAAAAATGAGGCAGAATTTATCAGGGACTCAAGACTCAAGGTAGTCGATAGAAACGGAAATAAAAAAGTATCGATCGGGATCTTAAGAAAGTCTTACCATCAGACGAAGTTGTGCCACCGTCTAACGTTTCCAAATAGTGGGCCTTGCACAGCACTCGGTCCTCGTGCAGAGCAAACTCCTCCCCTGTAGAGAGCTGTCTGTGGCATGCCGCACATGCAAAACAAGCAAGATGGTAAACGTGATCACGAGCCTTTCGTACCCAATCACTGGAAGAGATTCCTCGTGAGCAAATTGAACATTTGGCGCCGAAACTTCTGAAACAAACACAGCGAATGATATAGGGAACATGAAGGTTCAAATTTAAATTCAGAAAGCTTGATGCAGCTTTGGTGCTACTTCTATACTTGCTACCGTTGTTCAGTAAAGGGGCACTTGATTGACTAAACTACTCAATAACATATGACATGTCAAACAGAACTGCCATTTAACAATATGGATCGTTTACCTATCTACTACTGAACGTTCAAAAATTGGCCAAACTCGCTAAAAAAATAATGATTCTGTCATAAGTGAAAGTCTTGAAGAAGACCCCAATTCATCCATTCCTCGGTGCGCACAACATTTGGGCCTCTCTTACGGCACGCTATGGCGTATTTTGCATCTGAATCGCATCTCCATCCATATAGATCAGTTGACACAAAAACTAAAGTCAGCTAACTATGGAATGCGTTGAACATAATATGCTGATTGGGTGCTTGAACAACATTCTCTTTTTCGCATCAAATTTTCTTCAGCGACAAAGTACATTTTTCAGTCGATGACTATGTAAACAAGGAAAATTGACGCATATGGGGCCGTGAAAATCTTCATGTAACTGCTGAGAGAACATAACATCGACAAAAAGTCACTGTATGTATGGTGTGCATACTTCTTTGGTCGGTACTGCTTTGAACATGGTTTTTGGAAGAAAATTCCCAGGACGCGTTATTTCTCATTTTGGGCGACTTTATTGGCCACCAACATCTTGTGATTTATCGCCTTTGGATTTTTTTTTGTGCAGTTATGCGTAGGCACGTGTTAATAACGATCTGAAAACCAACATCCGTCAAGTTATTGGCGAGATATTCCTGAGATGTGAATGCGAGTAATCAAACATTACCCTACAAGAATTGAGTTCTGTAAGAGATCACGGCGAAGTCATTTAAATGATGTATTCCACAAACGCATAAATATTGTTTGTATTCCACCATTTTCTGCGTAGACGGCTGTGATACTGCATAGTCTAAACATCAATCTGATATATTAACCATTTGCTATTTGTTGGTTGCATACGTACTTTGTTCGAAGGCGTAGCAGTTGTTTCATGTGATTGAGCTAAAATGTTGGGTTTCATATATGTGGTCCAGTTTTAAGGCCAAGGGAGGAAAATCCAAAAATATAAAACAATAGAGAATCGAAAAATGATATATATTTGCTTAATGAACTTTATTCGAGAAATGCTTATTTTACAAAGAACAGGGTTTCCCAAATTCGATACTCACTGATCTCGAAAACTATAAGATTTGGAAAAAAAATCTTCAAGGACTTCCGATGCCTTTTTCGAAATAATCGGATAACATCAAGCAGATCATAGATATTTTGATTCGTTTTGGAGATACTTTGATTACTGTTTTAAAACTGTCATCCATTTCAAAGATATTGAGTTTTCAGACTTAATTTTTTTGATGGGATAAATACATTTCATCAATTTCGATATTTAGGTCATTTTGTGTCCATTGTATAATTGTAATCAAGCAATATCTGTATATTGCTTGATTACAATTATACAATGGACACAAAATGACAAAGATTCACCCTGTGGTGAATCTTTGACTTGTACATATAATTCAACCGAATATTCCTGAGGTCAAAGGAAACACTTAGATAATGACGAGCATTTCAGTACATGTATAATATTATTTTGAGAATAAATAAAATTGAGAATAGGAGAATAGCTACCTTTAAATCATCATCAACAATTACTGCAGTGTTTCTCAAACTCACGAGGCGTGCCCCCTAAGGGGGCGCATTTACATGATCGGGGGGCACAAAAGAGATTGAAAATAAGAGGATAAAGATTAAATGCTAAAGAGAGAATTAAAAAAAAAAATGTTTGTTGAAATTTAATTCAACGATGACAAAGAATACATTTTAAGGACTAACATGAGCGCACAATTTCTCTAAATTTGATTCCGTGTTGGGGATAGCCTCTCTGAGTTCATTTTATATTTGGAGTTTATTTCTGTATTTGGATTTCAAGATAGCAAGTGCAGAAAATCCAATTTTACAAAGATAAGACGTTGGAAATGGCAAGAGAATTTTAAGCGTTTTAGCTTAGAGAGTAGTCGTTCGGAAGCTCGGTCCAGAAGTTTGTTAAAGATTTATCAACACAGTTCAACTTTTGTAAGGTACTTGATCCTTGATGAAACATCTGATAGTCCAACATGTCTATTCTCAAATGGAGTGCAAGTGTGTAATTTGAATTCCTACGTCTAAGGATGGGGGGAGCAAAATTTATCGAATTACAACAGGGGGGCGCGAAGAGCAAAAGTTTGAGAACCGCTGAATTACTGTATAACGCATGTAGAGTAATACGGTTTAGAAATATATTTTTGTTGCAGATTTTAAACAAATAGGGATGTACTAGTTATTTGGATTTCATTTTGAATTTTTCAACGTAATCTGTAAGACGTTAGGTTGCGTAGAACGAGGCGTAGAAGCTTATATGGACGTGGATTAAATTAAATAAATCTATTTCAATCGACTGTTATGCTCAACTTGCGTTCGAATACTAACAAAAAAAATTCTGGGCTTTAGTGCTGGGGTTTGGAAAAATATCAAACCCACATACAACTTCCAAAACAAACAAACGAACACAAAAAGGCGATGTCAAGGGATCGCTGAGAACCACGGAATATGACGAGTCAGTTAGATGTCACTGATGTCGTTCTTATGGATGACAAATGGAAAACTGAAAAGTGCCAGTCATCTTTGATACGAAATGCGCATCGGATGAGTTATGACCATTGTCCATATGGATGTGTGTGTGGCACGAATTCCAATCTCTTACTTTTTCCCACCGAAGGGTTTTAGCCGTGACAGAAAAAAAAATGTACGTGATTCTATCTCTGTATATCATTTACCATACGTCTTAGTACATTCTGTCACAGTACCAGGAATTGATTATTCAAAAAGTGCACTTGGAGGGATTGTCGATTTTTTTTGTCGCTACGTTGTTTTTTTATCATTCATACTCACGCGTAGTTTCGGCGACATCTGTCATTTTTTGGTTTGTTTATAGCGCTTCATTACGTCAGTTGAGGTATTTGGCGATTTTCGCAATAGATGAAAGTATTGAAAGATGTTTTCTGAATAGGTATAAAGTTGTTTTTCTGAATTTCAAATTCCATATTCTGAATAACAACTCTTTGATTCGATTCTGAATTCTTCTGAAATTCAATTTGCATTTCTCAATAAGATTTCACCATTTCTGAATTGCAATTGGAAAAGGTATAATCGACCAGCATGTGTACCTACTTATTGAAGCTCTCGAAAAATGCTAGTAGTCACAAACTTTTGAATATTTTGGTGACACTGGACGAGGAAAGATTAAATAGTTTAGCTTTAATGTTAATCCACCGCAGAATTGATATCGATACCGAGGAGGTCATTGATTTGTTCATTGCACAGAAAACTTTAGATTTCTGTTATGGTTTTTCTGAAAATTTTTTGAGAGTTCTAGCAACCAATCGAATTTTCTCATTTTGTGTCATATGAAACAATTTCATCCAATCATGTCAACATTACACTGAAAATGTGCCATTCATTTTTTCTAGGTCGATGTTATATATTTTTGAAATCAGGAAAAATTGAGCTTTCAAAAAATGATACAGAAATCTTTTGAAAAAACATAAACCATTTGAAAAAACATGACTTTGGGTCATAGCTTCGTAATTAAAGATCCTGTTGAAAAAACGAGTACACCACTGGATTCTACGTAAAAAAGTGCCTGTATGATGTTTCAATTTCAGAGCTCTATCATCAGTATAAGCGTAGATATAATTTTTTTTCGATATCGCCATTTTTCCAATTTTCTCTTAAAACTCGAAAACAAAAGAAGGTGGCCGAAAATGAATACTACTCTTATTAGTTTATCAGAAAAAGAGGCCTAGAATAGGGTATCAGATTTTGTCTATCTCCTCTGGTTTAAAAGTTGTAGTGCTAAAACATCGAAATTTGCCCACCCTGTACATAATATGTGACGCAACATTACCCGGCAATCGCTTCAAAATTAAGATTTCCTCCCAAATATCCTACAATACCAATCGTTGAAATCAAATTAATTTTCTCGCCGAGTGATAACTCCATCTATCTGTATAAATTAAAACCTCTTAATTTGCCCATTTCGATTCAAAGACCGATCCGATCGTCGCCCGTTTGATTTGTGACGGTTCGGCAACGTGTCCGCGTGCGTGTAGCCCGTCACGGGCGACATTAAACTTCAATTTGGAATGTTTTAAACACTTGTAGCCCGCCGACCACCGGCCTACCGTCCGGCCGTAAACAATGTACCAGCTTCCACATTTTTCACCAGTTCGTCGATAATTGTTTCATTAACATTTTACACAAATTATGGTGGGCGTTTTATCGATTTTAATTGCCGAGGGGGCAGGACGGGCACCGGATTTTTAGAGGGTTTTCGTGTTCGCCGGACGGACGGCTCTCGCTCTGGAACTTGGTCGAATAAGAAAAACCGTATCTGGGTACTTGTAAATACGGGAGGTCTCCTTGGGTACGTGTTTTTCGAAGATACTGAAAATGTGCTACTGACTAGACGGGTTTCCAAATCTTTTATTTTCGACGTGATTCATCTGAAATCGCCGTTTCTTGTTTTCACGTCGAAATCAGAACATCCAGTGTGTGGAGGTTTTATAAAAAAAATTGGGGAAACACTTTCTAGTCCAGTAGTTCAGTAGACATTCTACCTGGAAAAAATTCCGAACTTAATGAACTTCTATAGGTTGTTCGGGGATGCTGTGGCATCACTGTCAAGTTATCCAACACGAGGACCCTGTGCTAACTTGAGGAGGGCCGAAGAACCTCAACATTTTTGGACTTTTTTTAGTTTTTTGCTCATAACTTCTAAACTAAGTAGTTTTCGACCAGAATGTTCATTTTTAAAGTTGTAGATCATTAAATTCTCTATAATTTTGTAGTCACCGACTTTTTCGTAAACCCAATATCAATTGAGATACAGTCGATCAAAATAATAGTCCAGTGACAAATCAAAGAAAGTGGGGTCTGCTGGAAAAAATTCCGAATTTAATGAAACTTCTACTGGTTGTTTGGGGGTGTTGTGGAATGATTCTGTCAAATTTTCCAACACGAGGACCCTGTGCTAACTTGAAGAGGGGCGGTTTTTTGCTTATAACTTTCAACTCAATTAGTTTTCGACCAAAAAGTTCATTTTCAAAGTTGTAGATAATTGAATTCCTTATAATTTTGTTTTCTGAAACTTTTTTCTACATCTTAAATCAATCGAGATGCACCCAATCAAAATTAGGGGAATTTTTTCAAAATGTTAAAATTAGCTAAAAACGAAGGTTTTGACCCTCTAACTAACAATTACCAGCCATTCTATGGTAATTATAGTAATTACTCATCAATATCGACATATTGAACATAGGGAGGTAACTTTGGCTAAAAGCGTATGTTTATGTGAAGAGTAGATATTTCAATGTTATCGTGGCATGTTATCACCTTACTGTGAATTCTTGTCAACCCATAATTATTTTGAACTTAATAATCAGATCAACTGGGTAAAATCAATAAATAATAATAACCAAGAATTAATTGGAAATAATGATTGTATATAACCCGAAAAAAGTCCAAAAATGTTGGGGCTCTTCGGCCCTTCTTGCACATTATTTTTTTCCATCAAAAAATAGTTTTTTCTCAATAGCCAAAACTCGCTTTTATCCATTTTTCAAAACTAAAACAATGTAGCGTCACTTGCGCGAAGCTTGAAATTGTTATTCCATACCTATCTATACGCGATCACGGAAATATTGGGTAATGTTTTTCGATATCCCTCTAGTTTTTTCAATGGTTCGGAGCTGAAACTACAATTCAACATGCAAATGCACATTTTCATTTCGATCCAATTTGCAGTTTTTGAATCAACAGGAAAATAAAATTTCGAACGGCCATATTTACGAAATTCACAGTCTGACAATGATGCTGGAAACATTTTATCACGTCACGGTTCTTCTGAAATGAACATAGGATCAATTGTTTTTTTTTGTATCATTTCGATTTCTTTCATTTTTTTCTATCTCTCGTATTTGGATCAGTTTAAAAAGAATGTCTAGGATAAGGAAGAGATAATACACTAAAGAAATACTTGAGCTACGAATGCCTTCTTCAACCCACTTAATCAACCATAATCCTTCACGAATTGACACGTGCCAGTTGATTTAATCTCAATATTCGGTCAAAGACAATGCTATCGATATCATTGTCGAAAGCATTCTTGCAGATCAACATGACACTGCTCTTTTTGAGAAACAAAGAGTCACACTACAGGTCCACATAGACCTCTGGGTAAACATCGCCCTAACCATTCTTATATATGTCATTTTTTATTCATAACCAAATGTACAATGCTAGTAATGCCAACATTGCGATGGCAATCTATATGAGAATATTTCGTCGATAGGTCGGTTAACTCTTTGAAGAGTTTTTCTATCTTTGAATCCTACCGCAATTGATATACAGGATGTCGAAGTGCTTATACTTTCTACAATCATATGGGTTATTAGTTTTTTCTTGATGAGAGGAGAATTCTTCGGAGAAAATACTCACTTTGCGTAGTCCTGCTTGCAA
The DNA here is from genome assembly GCF_914767665.1 of Harmonia axyridis. Lineage (NCBI taxonomy): Eukaryota > Metazoa > Arthropoda > Insecta > Coleoptera > Coccinellidae > Harmonia > Harmonia axyridis. The sequence goes on along the minus strand of NC_059502.1, from coordinate 14,602,121 downwards.
TATATGGCTCTGTCTCTAATGAAGCAAGAAGGCTGTCTATCAAGCTGCAACTGGCACACGCAGCATCTTAAACATCGAGCATGCCAAGTACTACCACTGACTTCTAGAAGGAACTTGTCACAAATTGGTTCTCCACAAGCTGAGCAACTTCGAAATTCAGTCTGTAAAGAATTGCATATCAATAATTTTGGTTATTTCTATTAATTATGAGTGGTATTGCCACTGATATGAGATATTTGATAATTTTTCAATATAATGTAAATTTATATTATTCTCCTGTCAAGATGGAGATGGTATTGGAAAATACTTCAGAAATAAACTAGTCCAACTAGAGGCTACTCGTAAAAATTTATCAAGATTTGCATTAGTTACTAGCTCATCATGAGAAACTAAATAATTCTTGCAGTATCGCCAGTTGAGAAATTAAATTTCAAGAAACTATTGCAGTTGAATGACAAACTGAATTTCTATCAGAGAGCTTCTACAATCTACATAAAGCTAAGAATTCAGGAGATTTTTCATTCACGAGATTTTTCGAATATTTGTTTGCAATATGAATTTTTCACTCGGCCTTCTAGAAAAATTTGGATCCTCAGATAAAATTCAAATTTTTTTTCTAATACAGTGGCGCAGCCAAGATCTTAATATAGCGATACATTATGATAGTCAGGCTGCAATCAAAGCACTGAGCTCACATATCATCGATTCTAAGAGGATATTGGAGTGCCAGAAAACTCAATGAAATAGGTAAGAATAAGGTCTTTTTTAGTCTGGGTTCCCGGCCACTCGGAAATTAGAGGGAATGAAGAGGCCAACACCTTTCTGGCATAGACAAATGTACCTACAAGAAAGAGTTTCATGAGAAAGAAAAAACCGAAATAGAAAAACTCTGGTGGAATCTTCCTGGTTTGGATCATTCCAAAAAGTTTCTTTGAAACTTTGACACTGCGAGATCCAAGAGTATCTGGATCTTAGCAAGAATATACTACACCTCCTCCCTGGATTCCTTACAGGGCATTGCCGCCTTAGGAAACTCCTCATGAGAATGGGTCTAACAGAAAATGACGAGTGCAAATTCTGTGGGTATGAGGAAGAAACTCCGGATCACCTGGTGACGGAATGCCTCGCCATCATTAGCCAACGCTAAATCTGCTTTGGACAAGAAACTTGTAGAAATGAGGAATTAGTCTCCTTGAAACCATCTCAGATACTGGAGTTCACTAGAACTCTGGAACTGGAAGGCGAGCTGTAGATCACGTTATGGAAAGAATAGCTTTGATGGGGGGCACAATAGACCATTAGGTCTCAGTGAAACGGAATCTCCTTAATCAAATCTCAAGTCACGTGTTTCCATTTACCTTGTTTCCAAGGTTTTAGTACTCTTCAAGGCTATACATCTCACTAGAAATAATCGCATAACAGTATATGTATAGTAGAGTCTACATGTCACAATTCCCACAATCAAGGATTGGGAGTCATGTCTTCATATTTTGATGATATTTCAAGTACCGTGATTACATGCACTGCTGCCATGGCTTTACTACTTTTCAGACTGTACATCTCAAGTAATACCCAAGACCTTTACAGTATCTAGTTAAGTCTTTATGTCACAATTCACACACTCAAAAGTAGTGGGCCATGTGTTTAGATTTTAATGATATTTCAAGTCATACCCTGCTTCCACGGCTTTACTACTCCTTAAGACTATACATTTAAAACATCAGACGAATCATTTCGCAGTAGTAAAGTCTCAGATCTTCTTTTTGTTTAAGGTCCGGAATTCACATTCCCTTCGCCTCTGATTTAATTTCTCCTATTTTCTGCTGTTGTCTGATCGGAAGGCTTACTTCATGTCACTTTTTTCTTCTAAAGGGTGTTTTTTTAGAGCTATAGAACTTTAAATTGCAATAAACCAACGATGGATTATTCGATTGACATGAATTTTATTCATCATCCGTAAGATAATCTTGTGGTATTACATTTTAAATATGATTTCTGGCATATGACCGCCACGGCTGGCTCGGATGTAGTCCAATCTGGACGTACAATTTTCGATGACTTTTTCCAACATTTGTGCCGTATATCGGCAATAACACGGCGAATGTTGTCTTCCAAATGGTCAAGGGTTTGTGGCTTATCCGCATAGACCAATGACTTTACATAGCACCACAGAAAGTAGTCTAGCGGTGTTAAATCAAAAGATCTTGGAGGCCAATTCACAGGTCCAAAATGTGAAATTAGGCGGACACCAAACGTGTCTTTCAATAAATCGATTGTGGCACGAGCTGTGTGACATGTTGCGCCGTCTTGTTGGAACCACAGTTCCTGGACATCATGGTTGTTCAATTCAGGAATGAAAAAATTAGTAATCATGGCTCTATACCGATCACCATTGACTGTAACGTTCTGGCCATCATCGTTTTTGAAGAAGTACGGACCAATGATTCCACCAGCCCATAAAGCGCACCAAACAGTCAGTTTTTCTGGATGTAACGGTGTTTCCACTCCAAATGCGGCAGTTTTGTTTGTTGACGTAGCCATTCAACCAGAGGCGCCCTTCATCGCTAAAAAAATTCGCTTATGAAAATCGGGAACAGAACCATTATTTTCGAAATAAAATTGCACTATTCACAAGCGTTGTTCAGGCGTGAGTCTATTCATGATGAATTGCCTAACGAAACTGAGAATAAATCACTTGACAGCTGTTAAATCGGACGCCATCTTGAACAGTTATGCCAACCTAGAAAAAAAACACCCCTTATTTAGTTCTTTGAAAGAGGTATTTCCTCTTACCTGTCTTTCTTATTTTGATTTGTATTATCTTTCTTAATTCTTTATTCTCGTGCTCTTTCAGCGTCTCTATTGTCTTCTTTCTTTGTTTATTGACTATTTCTTCAATAGTTTCAATTTTCAGTTCTTCTCTGATTTGTTGGTTAGTTATATACCATGGGGCGCCAACCGCTGTTCTTATTACTGAATTTAGCTCACTTTGCTACTGATCATTATTATTGTCTACAGTAGTAAAGCCTATACCTACATCACAATTTTTTCACCCTCCACGTGATATTGAATCTTTTTTCTGCACGTATAGTGAAAAAAACCTCACCATCTACAAAACACCATCGGATACAACGATAAAATCGTGCCAAATTTCAATATTGTGATAGCGGTATCAAAGACAGAATACGAGAATCAATCAAAATATTCACAATGGTTGTCTGATCGGGTGTAGATGACGCAAGAACAAGACCGGCTATCTCGCTACAAAGAGCACACTGTGCACAGCCACCCACGATGCGACCCTTCACCTTTCTCAGATCGCTACGTTCCTTTTTGCTACGTGCCGTGCCGCCGTCTTCAATTGGAGGAATTTGTTTCCGAATGGAGGGACACACCGATAAACGACTTCGATGCTTATCGATCGATATGAAGTTGCCTGCGGGTTTTCACGAGTAACGTTTCAAGACGATATAGGTGGGATTGATTGGGTTTGAGTAATTGGAATTACTGATTGTTGCAACTACCTGGTAGTTCATCGGTATATAGGCTATTTTTTGACATTATAATAACCGTGCCTAAGATGTCTAAAAACATGGTGAATGCACTCGTCAAATTTTGAATGCAATGACATTCGACCAAATTGAAAATATTAGGTTTTAGTTCGTGGCGGCGCCGCAATGTCATACTTGTCATTTCGATCTTTTTTCCGTTGTTTTTGATTGGATACATTAATTAAAACCCGATACTGACCAATCAAAAGCGATGTGTAACCTAGTATGATCGTGCAAAGTCGTGAAACAAAACACGAAACGTTTACTGGAATGAATTCAAATATTTGTAATAGAGCAGAGAGAGAGAGTTTATTGGTATTTCAATTACAAGAATTACTTCCAAAGATCATAATTATAATGAAAGATATACAGATAGATACATAATGGCACAAAACTCATAAATAATAAATAACAAGAATCTTAGTTTGTTGATAGCGCTTCCTACAGTTGACATAACGAAGTTTAACTAATATTCTCAAAATTGGCAAAACAAAAGCTAATCAGTTCATACACCTGGTTTTTAGACATCTTAACCGTGCCAATGGAAGTGTCACTTATAAATACAATATAATAGGTGGAGATGCTTTTCCATTACTTTCCCGAAGAAGGGAGATTATTTTTATTGAGCGCTCGTTCCCTGAAGAGATCGTTCTATCATTTCGAGGCATTTTCGAATTATGATCCGGGAATGGTTTTAAACAATTTCAAGTTTCGTGTAAAATTTCAAGCTGATCACATCATCAGAACCAAAGAAAATTCTATTGAAAAAAACGAAACACTTAGGTGAAGTCAAGAGCTTTTGAGCGCTCGTTTATTCATGCGCCAGTTGCGTTCTTGAAGACCACACAGTACCACAAATGCAGTTCAGTGGTCTTCAAGGATCCAAAAGCGTCTATGTATATTCACGTCAGTTCTTTTTCCTCATGATTCCTCAATGTGGTCTGTAGCATTTAGTTGGTCAGAATATGCAAAATGTTTTTTTTGTAAAGAAAAGAAGTAAGAAGCAAGATACGTTTTCCGAGATATGGTGTAATAAAGTTACTGACTATTTATTTATTGCAGCTCTTAATTTTTGAAAGAAAAATATATTACGCCACTGGGATATATCAAATTGAAAAAAAAATTTTGAATTGCTAGTTCAATTTGTGACAAAAAATCTTTAATGCCTAATTTCCGCTGTTTTAATGACAAAAAATGAAACATCTTAACTGCAGTACAAGAACTTATAATATACAGGATCTTCTTATTAAATTGGAGGTACATACGAAAATGAGAGATTGCTCGGATCATTTTATGAAAACATGTCCTCTAAACAAAGCGTTTAGAGGCCATGTGCCTCTAAACGCTTTGTTTTCGAGAAGTTTGATTTTTTTTTGAGTTTGAGTTTTTCTCTCTCACCTTCCTTTCATCACAACTTGAATTTGGCATAAATATTTCAATTCGAAGTTTTCATCATGTGAAATGCTAATTTTGAACGCAAATCTACAGTCCGTAATTTTTTTCTAGAAAAATCCTGGATTAAAGAAGCATGCACTTCTTTCATCCAGAATTTTTTTTGTTGGTCCACTGTTAGTTTAGAAAAATTAAACAAAAAACCTTTTGTCCAGTACTATACTTTTTGGTTTCTTGTAGTTTCGTCGTATCTGCAACAGATTTCGAGAAAAAAGTTTGAAACATTTTTCTAGTAATCCTCGGGAAAATCCAAATTATTATAAATATCCAGTTAGTGAGCTTTGGTGAATAAATTAATTATAAATTTCGGAACTTAGTTACCCAATCTGTAGCGAAGATTAATAAACTGGTATAATATCACAAAGAGAACTAGAACAAACACCCAATATTTGAAAGAAAATAATTATACGCTACTTTGATAATTCAAATTGAAAATATCTCTCTTATAATTCATTGAAGAAACATATCCCTTAAATACTTTCTTTTTTTTTTCATGTAAACAGTGCAATTCAAATATGATTTTCAACTCGAAATATCTCAAATTGTCATGAAGTGAAAGAAATAAAAATTGAATTTAAGTATCCACATTACGAGACCCTCTTTCCATGTGGATACGTGAATTAAATTATTATTTCTTTCACTTCATGTCAAGTAAGTTTTTGGATTTGTTGTTTGAAATTTGTTTGCTCTTTTATAATTTCAGTGGCTATTCGAGCCGAAAGCGCTAAGCCAGCTAATAAAGAATTAAGAAAAACTATACACGAGATTAAATATACATTTCACTTGATACCTAACCTGTCTAATTTTGCCTCGTTTAACCAAAAGTCTGATTTATAAAATAATAATAGGTACTTTGAAGAGAAATCAGTACATGTAACTCACCCTTTATGTGATTTCACGAATATTGTATTAAGTTGCGTGTTGAAATCAGTCTTGCCTCAAGGAAACTTTGCATGAGAAAACCTTATATTTGATTGGAATCAAATGCTTTATGGTTCTTTTTCGAAGCAAACCCTGCAATTTCCATGACATATCAACAACTTATACGATAAAAACATCTTAATATACCTAAAACAAGATTTTTTAACCTTTTGCAATAGTGGTGCATACGTGTACTGCAGAAGCAGACAGATAATAGTGAATAATGTGAATAAGTTATTTTTTTCCTGCTCAAACAATTTACGGAACTTCAAAAATATTATCGAGATAAATTCCACATTGCCTTTTTCACTATTTTCTCTGTTATTTCATTATCGATGGATATTTTGAAGCGAAAGTTTAGGGTCAGATAGTACTCTTTACGATATTCAAAATTATATATTGCAATACCTCTCATCCCCATTGAAAATCATTTTCATTTTAAAGTCGGAAAATCGAGGTGTTAAGTTTTCGATGGACCACCCTGTATATTGTAACTTAAAATTTTTAACTAAGGAATTTGGCCTTAAATTGATTTCATTGAATCATTATCATGAGATCTTATAATTATGGTACTACTATTTTAGTGTTGCCACTAATAATTTTTCATCGATTCACCATATTGAATAAAATCCCTTTTAATGATCCGCAAGGGCCCATATCTCAAGCTTCAACAAATAAAACGAAATAAAAACGTTGCTGAACTGTGAGAATGAAAACCGATACAAAACATATAAAGAGAATCTCGTCATCTCAAGCCCAGAGTAGAACCATTTATCATAACTTTTCATAAAATAATCACACTGGGAATCTTGTATATGACACCTGTCATTCCTTATACTACTTATGACTTATGGACTTCGCTTTGTGAAGACTGTGGAGAAATACCATCAGCCACTGTAACATACTATCGCCTGTGCTGTATGCATTCTGAATTGAATGCCTCTTGCCATACGTGGTACACTCAATCAAATTCGGATCACCTACAATTCATGTGGAAAAGATTTTATTTTTGTTAGCTGGACTATACATTTTCGAGCGTTGGTTCCTTGAACATATCGCTCAATCAATTGGTCGATTTTTAAGGCCGGAATAGTCCCAAACAAGAATTTCGACAGAGTGATGACGAAAAGTTATTCATTTCAAGTTTCATGCGAAATTTCATGATGATCGCGTTACTAAAACCAAAGAAAATTCAAGAAGAATATCGAAAAAACCATTTCTCAGTATTTCCTTGACCTCAAAACTGACTTAGTTGAGATTTGAAACTTTGTTCAAAATTTCAAGTTGTTAAAAATCGTAAGAACCATAGATGATTCAAGAAAAATATTGGAATAGAAATGTCTAAGGCCGGCCATCCACGTACAGTTGAAACTGTCAGTTTCGACTGAACAGTTAAAACTGTCAGTCGAAACTCTACGTGAGTGGGTATTTCGGTCTCAGTTCAACTCGAATTTTTCAACTGAACAGTTCAACTGAGAGAAATGAAATTGTTCATATTTTTAACTGAAAGGTTTAACTGAACTGACAGTGTGTGGGGGTTCAACTGTGGAGTTCTCAGTTGATTTCGTGTCGAGCAAGGGTGCGCATCACAATGTCGCGTAAACATAATCAGGTTATAGTCGATTTTATCGAACTATATGGGTCGGAACCTTGTTTATGGCAAGTGACATCGGCTGAAACCAACAATAGTAATTTTTGGTACACTGTTTCAGTCATGCGCAAATAATTGAGAAAATCTAATGGTTCTTCTCCTAATTCTCTCAATAAATTTATGTGTGAAGATAAATTTCTTTTTTGTAGCCACTGCTTGCACCACTGTTTATGCTTCCTCTTCTTTATTCTTGGTAAAATGCCAAAAATTAAACAGAGGACCGCCAGATCGTCGGACCTTCTCGAATCCATCATGGAACAAAATGAAGCTTTGAACTGCACATGTGTGCACATCTCAGTTCACAGTTGAAACGGACAGTTTTAACTGTTCAGTCGAAACTGACAGTTTCAACTGTACGTGGATGGCCGGCCTAAGATTTTTGCGAAAATGATCCGTTTGGGTGAAATTTTAATTGTATTTGAAGAATAGCAATTTCAAGATTTGAGCTCATTTTTATTATTGTTGGTGTCACCAGAATCATAAAAAAATCAAGCAGAAGCAGAATATTGGAAAAAACACAATATTTATAATATAATAACAACTTCAAGCTACGTGCAGAATTTCTTATTGATAACGTCGTCTGAACCATAGAAAATTCAAGCAGAATTTTGAAAAAAAATGAGGAAAGCAATGACGTAGGTCGAATAGATGAGATAATTTTATGACAATTTAAATCTCGTTACTTGTGGTAACAGCCCTCAACCTTCGGCATCAGGCTGTTAACTAGATACGAGCTTGAGAAGTTTGTCATAAAATTATGAGGCATTTGTCACTGCTAGTGGGATATTTGGCGGAAACATTTTTGATTAAAAATTTATGACTTTATTAAAATTTAACTGAACATCAGATTCTTTACTGTTTTCTACTATAGATGATCTATCGTAGGCATCTCGGGCTGATTCAAATACTATATTGTTAAACGGGTCAATCATAATGTTATAGTCAGTATTTTCTGCAAGAGTTTGCACAGAGCGTTCCACATAGTCCTCACCGTTGCTTCTTTATACTCGGTACCGTCTTTCTTTCTCATATTGACCTCCCAATCTTTTAGTATCAATGTCAATTCTTCTAAGCTCCTATGTTCATTCAATTCATGCTTTCGTTTGCAGCAAAAATCCTTAAATATTCCCCAAATATATTTGTCACTGTATGTTGTATTTCTGGGAATTTTTCTTTAAATAGCGCATTTATACTTTGTTATACTTTGAACATACGCCTTTCCAAAACTTGACGTTTTGGAATTTATTCAGAATGAACTTGTCAATCTCAATCGCGTTGTCATAGTGATTGATAATTGCACTGAATGCAATTATCAAAGGTAATACCACGAGTGCTTCAAATATTATCGATAATTTTTTCTTTTCCACGAAAACGTGTTTATTTGGCAAAAACTTCAAATCAAACCGATTGATAAAATTACGAGTCCGTTAGGACGAGTGATTTTATCTATATTCGGTTTGTTTTTGCCTCAAATAATCAAGTTTGAGTGAAGAAAATAAAAAATTATCTGATAAAATTTGAAGAACGAGTTGAATTTGAGAGGATTATTTTTTTCAACAATTTGAATGTTCAATATTTTATTGGGTGATGGCACTGAATCGGTTTGTGTTCATTTCTCATTAATGCACTTTAAGCTGTCAATAATGACGAATTCAGAGTAAAATTTTGACGTTTCAATGTAAACAAGGTATTATCGATGAGGAGGTAGTATTATCATAAGTAATTGCACAAGTGCATCAAAATTACCGATAATTTTGCATGACAGCGTGTTGTCATAAAAACTGCATGAGTTCATTTTCATTTTTGGAGAAAGAGCCCGACACCGAAGGTGGAGGGCTCTTTCTCCAAAAATGAAAATGACCGAATGCAGTTTTTCAAAGAAAACACGCTGGAATGCGAAATTATCCGGTCATTTTAATGCACGAGTGTAATTCGGGAGAATATTTCCCGAATAAACTGTTACATTACCTGTCAAACTGATTTAAAATGGAATTGCCATAGATTCGAACTGTGTAAGATGCATAGAAACTATGCATCTATGAACGGAACAATTATCGCAGTGCTATTTCGCTTCCTACAATGCAATTATCGCTGTAATTTTCGATAATTGTTCTCCAGATACATAGAATTTTTGACAGGAGGGAAATATTCAGTATAATCCCGACTGATTGGCTAGAATAATGCATTTCTATTAGTTGAAACCACCAAAATGTCAGATTTTTGAAAAAATGTGAAAAAAATAATCAGTGTAAAGTTGACATGATTGGGTGAAAATATGACACAAAATGACAAAATTCGATTGGTTGCTAGAACTTTCAAACAATTTTCGTTATAATAGAAGTATCTAAGATGTCTATAACCATGGTGTGTGCACTCCTCAAATTTTGAATACAATGACATTCGACCAAATTGAAAATATTAGTTTTAGTTCGTGGCGGCGCCGCAATGTCATACTTGTCATTTCGATCTTTTTCCGTTGATTTCGATTGGATACATTAATTAAAACCCGACACTGACCAATCAAAAGCGATGTGTAACCGTGAAACAAAACACGAAACGTTTACTGGAATGAATTCAAATATTTGAAATAGAAAGAGAGTTTATTGGTATTTCAATTACAAGAATTGCTTCCATAGATCATAACTATAATGAAAGATATACATATAGGTACTTAATGGCACCAAACTCGTAAATAATAAATAACAAGAATCTTAACTTGTTGATAGCGCTACCTACAGTTGACATAACGAAGCTTAACTAATATTCTCAAAATTGGCAAAACAAAAGCTAATCAGTTCATACACCTGGTTTTTAGACATCTTAGTCAAACTCAATCGTGTTGTCATAGTGATTGATAATTGCAATGAATACAATTATCATTGTTGACATGATTGGATGAAATTGTTTCATATGATACAAAATACAAAATTTGATTGGTTGTTAGAACTGTCAAACAAATTTCGTTATAACAGCGCCTTTCAAAAGTTTAATGAACTCATCGCTCATATTTGTATGTTGCAATAACTTTTTATTATCTTCATCCGTAAAAATTGAGTTCAAATGGAAATTATATTATAATCCGCCCTTTCGCATGAATGAATATTCGAGATCTAGTTTTGGAGAATGTTCCCAAGCTGTTTTCTCCAAATCTCAATCGAAAGAAACCCTTCTGCGACCACCTTCGAGCGCCAAATAAACAATCAAACCATTCAGTTTCAAGAGCACCAGATAAAAGCTAGAAAGAACCAACAATTGGTGGCAACCTTCTCGAAATAACAGAGTAAAATCTTGACAACTGAGAATATATTATGAGGTTCGAAAACATATAATAGGAGAGTCGAAAACACAACAAAAGCCATCGAGTACAAAGTAACAATGGGCAAAAGCCTCTCGAACTACAAATGTCGGTTATTTTTCACAAATTCACAAGGTTTTGGGACACGCTTCGTGATTCCTGTAAAAGGTGCTAGGCGTGAAAGCCGATTGTCAACTGTTTGTCCTTTTGTTATGCTCGTGCCTTCTGGATTGTTGTAATAATAATTTAAGTGGCTTCCAGACCTAACGCTCGACATCTTATGGGAAGTTAATCTTCTTTTTCGTATATCGATTACGGGCTTTAACGGTTGGTCAATAGGCGCTTACAGATTTTGAGGGCCATTCATACAGGAAACCTCAGAGAATATAAAAATGAAGAGGTTTTCCCCGATTTTGAGTAGACACGATATTATAATTATTCCAAGATTATATTTTTGATTCTTCTTGGAAAAATATCATTGGTGTTAAAAGAATTTGACCAAAAGGTTAGTAATTCCAGTTAGTTCAGAGTTCCACGGACATATCAACATGCTGATCATCATGATTCATGATCATATCATTTATGTAGGTATTCGATTTTCGTTGATTCTCGGATTTACCATAGATTTCAATCTGAAAACAACTTGTGAAATGCCACATTGTAATAATTAACTTCATGCTTATGTTCCATGTCTCTTTTTGAGCCCTCATTCCCCGAACAGTACTGTAACGGTAATACATTTCGTCAAGATATCGGCATTTTTTTGATTTTGAGAAGGGAATGATCTCAAATGATTAGATCAAATTCAATTATGTTCGATGAGTAACTCTCGAACGGAAAAAGCTTGAAACTTGAAAATTTCAAGAAAGGTTTGAATCTCGAGTGCCTTGGTTAAGTTTGTTGATGTGGGCAAAGTCCGACTAAGGGTTCTATAAATATCGTTCGATAATTTGTTTTCCTATTGATTTTAAAACTACGTAATCAATTGACATCAAATTCTGCACTCAAATGTATAGTCATAATTTATGACTCTATTAAAATTTAACCAAACATAGATTCGTTGCTATTCTCTACTAAAGATGATCTATTTTCATTGCATCGTGGACATCTCAGGCTGATTTAAATACTATATTGTTTAACGGGCCAATCATAATGTACTTTTATGAGTTTTATGCAAGAGTTTGCACAAAACGTTCCACATTGTCGTCACAGTTGCTCCTTTAGGTATATTCTTTTAGTATCAACGTCAATTCTTCTAAGCTCCTATGTTCATTCAATTCATATTCTCGTTCGTACCAAAAATCCATAAATATTCTCCAAAGATATTTGTGACTGTATGTACATATTTCTGGAAATTTTTATTTGATTAGCGCATTTATACTTTGTTATACTTTGAACATACGCATTGCCAAAACGTGACGTTTTGAAATTTATTTGGAATGAAGTTGTCAAACTCAATCGTGATGTCATAGTGATTGACAATTTCACTGAATGTAATTATCAGTGTAATGTTGATATGATTGGGTGAAATTGTTTCAAATGACACAAAATGACAAAATTTGATTGGTTGTTTGAACTGTAAACAATTTTCATCATACCTTTCCTCTAGATAAACTAATCAATATTATAATGGATCAATAGGCGCATCGCAGTAAATGTGCGGTAAAGTTCCTTTGATGGTGGCAGTATATTTGGAATACAACAATGAATCAGATGAGGCTTTAAGGGAATTTACCGAATAAAATTACATTTACAAGTGATAAACCGATCAAATATTTGACACATGAGTTAATTATTTCGACGTGAACATGGATGTTTATATTCGGTTTGAGATCAATAAGCGATTTATATTTTGTTTAGTTTTCCTATAAATTCGTACAAATGCGTCGGATCTTCATTTAGTGAATTGCAATTATAACAATTTATAAATAAAAGAACATATTCAGTTATTAACGAAATAATAATCAAATATTGTATTAATTAATCGAATATTTACATGATATCATTAAGTGATTTTTGCATCGAAAAATGTTAATTGGCAAAACTGGTTTTTGTACCACAAATTTGACAGATTATAGATAAATCTGTGACAACAGAGTTCCGAGTTGATACTCGGAACTCTTTCCGGATTTTGACTAAATAATAATTAGGAATTGAATCGTGAATAATGTTTGACGATATCGATTGATCACCTCCAAAAAATTGTGAATAATGTTGCAAATCATTTCACTATATCCAAATTATATTATATTGACAATTGTGTTGAAATTTGACAGTATCGGAAGTCAGTGTAGGTAGGCAACCACAAAACGAAAAATATAACTGAAAACAATGCAATAATGAGTTCATTACAGCACTGTTTTCAGTACTGTAATGCTCATAACTATACTGAAATAGAGAAAATATTCTTAAAAACCAGCTTAAAAAATCTCAACCTTTCAACATCTCCACCGCTTAGCACGCTTATCACTTTCCCAATGATAGATCGGCCTTTTTGGGCCGATCAGTCAGAAATCCCGACCAGTGCGACAAATTGAAATATGATCCAAGCAACGGGGGTTGAATGGATGAACGGCTATGCCGATAAATACCCAGGCCACACCCCGTCAATAAACAGCGTAGATCCGTCTCTCACAAAGGGCAGGAACAGATGTGGATGCGGTATCAATCAATATTCGGGTGATATGCATACAGCCCAACGTGACATATGTAAATAGGGACGTGTCGCCCTAGACGGGTACTGGCGTCAGGGCGCACTCTGATTGCTGCCGGTTGATGATCCTACGTTCCGGTACCTACAGGGTTTCAGATGATGAACCCTTCTTTGGTAGGCCATGAAGCATGCTTATACGAAATAACATTTGATGATATTATCATCAAATCCATATGTTCTATTGATATTGAAAATATAAAAAAAAAAACACTGAAGTGAAGTTGAATAAATCAGTTTTTCCACTCCTCCTATAGAAAGTAACGAAATTCACCAACTATGTAAATGCCTATTTTAAGCACTGTGCAACGTAAAACTGTGCGATTTACTTCACCGTAAACAGAAAGCACGATCAACAACCAATACTATAGCACCTGTAAAGTAAATCGCACGGCGAATAACCAATAAGATAAAACCTTTAGTAGTTGCCACGGAACCTGCTGAAGTGTTGTTCGTATTCGTGCTCGTACAGCCATAGCAAAAGCCTTTGATTCTGGTACCCACGCAGTACGAATACTTCGATTCGATTCCTCTTCTAAATTCAAAGGCTATGGTTCACGTCTCGTTGCTAGATTAGATAAAGTTACTTTATCCTCATCAGCATAGGTGAAATGGTCTTCGGTTTAGGATTGGGTTTTGTCTTCTAAAGACGTCCCTATTTGCAGCCTGTCAGTCAAACTCTTAATTTAATTTCTTAATAAAGTGCTATAAAGTACAAATGTATTATCCTGGCCATTTGTAGACATTGACTGTTATCCCATCAGAATTCCCAGATATTCGCCTAGGTTTTCTAAATACGGTACCATACTTGTCATCAATGAACGACACTCTGTTATCCTAGAAAATGAAGCTTTAACCATTTCTTTGCTCAATGTAGAGTTATAATAACTTTTCAATTTGCTGATCATGAATCGTAATGCAGTTTCAACAGTTAATAAAGTCACACTGGCAAATGTTTCAGTCTCACGGCGCTCGAGGAATCCCCTTATCTATTTAGTCTAAGCGCGCAAGTCAAGCAATAAATATCTAAAATCAAGTCAAGTCAAGCTCAAGTATGTAATTTTTCACGAGCTTGATTTTCAAGTCAAGTAGTTGGCTGATGAATCCCTAGTTGGCATATCGCTTATCTTTCACGTGGTCTCAAAAGACAATAGTTTGAAAATGTTACATCTCGGTGACCAATTGTGATCATCTCTTCGAAAATAACATGGCTAGGGCAGGGCAACTTTTCTTACAAAATGGTAATTGTTTCAATGCTTCAGTGGCAGTCGTGCCATCTTGTTGAAAATAAACGTTGTCCAAATTACCTAATATCTTTCAACAGAAACCGTTGAAAATACTAAAGTCGATTCCTTAGAATTTTTGGATCATTGATGTAGGTGAATCGGAAGAATAATACCTACATATTTTGTTTTTCATTGGTCAAATCACGGGTTACTTCATCGACATAATATTTCGATCCTTCTGATTTGGTTCTAAAAAAAAAGCTGTTGGACCTTTTTAAAAATCTATCACCCTAAATATTCAATTCCACATTCCCACCCCAAATTCCGAAAACGTTTATTGTGGAAGTCCGTTGTTTGGTGAGAATCAACCACGGTTTTCTCCCTCAAACACTCCTCAAACAAAGCCTGTTTTATGACAACAAAATGAAGAATAATATCTGATGTCAAGTGGGCAACCTACACTCAATAGACAAAACGTTACAATGATTCATGGTGGAACGGAGCAGCTAACATATGTATGTACATAGGCATAAGCTCCCGCCCCAAAGGGCACGTCCCCTACAGTTAGCGCACAAAGGGTATTCCTTCGGCCAATCTGGAGGCGAAGGGGAGACCAGCTGACTGTCAATTCTCACTTTGATCGTGTAAATTTGCAAGATACATGTATGCATATCGTTTGTCACCTTCCATCCTGACCCTGATGCTTTCCTTGTTTGTGGCTTGAAGGACGTGTAACTTTTATGCATGTATGCTAAGTAGCCGGCAAAGCCTATTATGTGATTGGTTGAAGGGTGTAGCAAGACGCTGAATGCGCTACTTATTCATGTAAATGTCAAATATTCAGAAGTATTCAAATTTTCGGGGGACAGGACCTGTGTGTATTGGAACACACGTTGCTCCCTCTAATGAATTTTTTCTAATGATCACTGAAAAGGCCGAGATAAAAGAAATCTTGATTAACCCTATAAGTCAAATAAATTCGTACATGCGGTGTATAAAATATACAGTTTTCCTGGAAAATGCCGAGACGGGTAAATTTTAGTTACATAATTCTTGGAGTACGAGTATCACATAATTTTGAAGATTATTGAGTGGGCGAGTTTCTCATCGAATTTCAATTAATAATTTTTTTACCGTTTTCTAAAACGTAATTGTGTATTTTTTCAGTTCCGTTAGAACAGAATCATTGATAGATTGAAATCGTTCTTTATAATACAAGTGCAGAAGGCATTGATATTCTTCCACGAGTTCAAAATTCAAAAACGAGCCACGAAGTGGCGAGTTTTTGAATGAACGAGTGGTAGAATGAGCCTTCTGTACGAGTATTATACATTATTTTTTTCAATTCATTGCATCCTTATTGAAATTAATGAAAACATTGAAAAATGTTGTTTGGCAGAACTGATTTCTTTAAGGCAAATTGATGAATTGACAGATAAAGCCGTGGCGGAAAGTTCGGAGTACCAACATATAATAATAAAATATAACCATGAAAACTGTACGTTTCTGATATATTCTCGCACGATTTTCTTCTACAAGATGTGGAAGAATGAACGGAATAACCACAGAATTAAAGAAATATCTTTCCGATTTCACTGAAATTTTGCATGCTCATCCATTAAACTAATTTTGTTTTCCATTAGGGATTATACAATTTGAAATTGTTATAATAGCTACACATTTTTTTTCCATTTCTTGTGTCATTTTTGTTCAGCAGGTAATGTCATTTATTAATGGAAAGAAACAAGCATCAGCAACGATTGAAAATTTTCAAATTGTTTGATTGAAATCAGTGCTCATATGTGAATACTTGGGGAAATTGAAGAAGAATTCTTAGACCACATTATTCAGTTAATCGACTCAATTATTGTAGACAAATTTGTGTTACTAAGTACAGCTCAGTACTGGTTACTGATATTCTTGGTATCGTGTGAAGAAAATCAAATTTTAAATTTGTCAACAATACGACGTATAGTGAGTGAGTCGGC
Organism: Harmonia axyridis; assembly: GCF_914767665.1. NCBI lineage: Eukaryota > Metazoa > Arthropoda > Insecta > Coleoptera > Coccinellidae > Harmonia > Harmonia axyridis. The sequence goes on along the minus strand of NC_059502.1, from coordinate 14,585,327 downwards.
TAACTGGATAATGTCGTCTATGAATTCTTCTTAAATTTCCATCAGTATTCACAAATGAGCACTAGTTTTGATGAAACACTTCGTTAAAAGTCGATTTTATAAGGTGTCTGAAACTGTAGCTAATTTATTTCAACTTGAAAATGCTAACTCATATAGGTGCAGGCCATTCATTTCGAAGATAGTCTTCTACACTTTTAGTCGAATCTGGAGATTTTATGACACTAAATGGTTTTCGTTTGGGCCATTCTACACAGACTGCCACTCTATCACAATGGTTTATGGGTTACAAGATTATTTTTTGATCTTTCACGTGCATTTGAATGTTCAATTTTGAATTTATATCAAATAAGATGTATAAATTGGGCTTTCGAGGCATTTTTGTAGATTGGCTCAGATCTTTTCTCACCAACAGAATAATGTGCATGACGGTCTATGATTTTGTTTCGGGTATTTTTGAGAGCCCTCCGGGTGTTCCACAGAGATCAGTGCTAAGCCCTCTAATCTTTCTCCTTTTTCAATTGACCTTCCAGATCATATAATATTGGACAGTCATGCTTGCTGATGGTACTTCGTTTGCTATCTCTGCCAAAACGAGTGATGAGTTGTTGTCAAAGTGTACTGTGTTAATGAAAAGTTTCATAACATAGTGTAAAAAAAAATCTGTGATAGTTAACTCCGACAAAACCGAATGAGTTGTCTTTAATCTCAGAGGCAGAAGCAAGTCATACACTTTAAAGTATGATGATCATTGTGTCAAAATCCTCTATTGAAATTCTGGGTCTAGTTGTAGACGAACAAGATGATGGCATGATCATATAGATTATGTAGTCAAAAAAATGAATGCTTTGAGTAGAATAAAAAGTAGTTTACCCATTGAGAACTTAATCACTATCTATCACAGCCTTTTTCACACACACTTGGACTTCAATACATATATTGTTTTGGGGTAATTCGGTCAATATCTCTAGAATATTGATAGCTCAGAAATGGGTCATACGCCTTCTTTATTGTTAGTTTCTCAACACAGGACATCTAAGTATGAGTCCTCACCAAAATTTCAAGGTATAAGAATGTATGATCATTCAGGACCAGATTAAAAAAATTGTTACTTGGCAAAGCTTACTATAGTATAAAGGAACACCTAGATTTGATTTAGATCTTTTGGAGATTATCTCTTATTTCCTCTTTTTGTTGTCGACGTATCTTATACATCAATGTATATCAAAAAGATCAATAAATATGTTATGTTAAAGAAACATGGTGGTTTGAAGTTGTCAACGGTTGATGCACACAAAGCAGAAATAGCAAATTATAATTGTTTAAAACATGTGGTCAAGAAATCACACCCTATTTGGACCCAAGTAATCGATCAATGGAAAATTTGCTTAGTTTTGGTTGTCACGCTTTTTTGTTTTTTAATTTTGACAGACATGAAGTATAGCAGTTGATATTTATCATTACTAGGCAATTTTCCGATGGACGGAAAAGTATTCCATCGTTGACATAACAACACTTTTCCCTCCGGCGGAAGAAAAGTAGAAGTCTTCGATGATCTTGTCAGTCAATATATGACGTTGTTATTGTAAGTTAAAAAATAACCTTCAATATGTCCACTTTTAAGAAAACTTCATACCATCGAACCGCATCAACAGACCGACCATCAGACTTCTACGGTTCCATTTAGCGCAGAGAAGTATTGCTTGCGATCCGCAGACAGCGACGATATAAAACACATTAAGATTGCGACAAGGCACGATAATCCGCGGATTTATACCAGTATCAACAGATCCGAGACAGCGCGAAAGGCGGTCGATAAAGCACCTTTAGTGGCAGCCTGTCCCTGGGCTGATGTCCTCCAGACCGATAAATTCCGCCGGACACGAGTCCTGCCGCTATTGTGTTCTAGGCCATTTGTTCACCCTCGTGGTGTGCCTTATTACGCCCACCGTTTGAAGAAGGAATGCCCATTCTTGGGCATTCCCCGGGAAGTTAGCACGTGCGATGATCGCATTGTTAGGATAGGCTATGGTTGTTGGTATGATGGACTGAGCATTGTCTTGTCCGAAGACCGACGGTGTTTTTCTGAACGATGCGTTTGGTGTTATTCATTTCGATATCGGGGGATTTTGTTGACGATGGATGGTGGTATTGGTGGGACCATTGGATCGGTACAAGGTCGGTGATGATGCGAGGAACTGGGTGATTTTTTGCTCTGAAAAATACTTAATTGAATAATCACTTGGATTTTCTACTTTAGAGGTGGCAAGATCAACAAGTGATTTCAAAATTTAAAGCACTATTTCAAGAGGTGTTTCAAAGTTGAAGGAAATAACATTTCTTTCGATGAGTATCGGGCCTTAACAGTAAAAACACATTTTTTTTTTAAATTCGACTTTATTCGTCACCTTCAGAAGTGTTAAATGTGTTCCAATGTTCCTTTAACTCTTAAATATCTCTTCTGTAAAAATTTTCGTCTTTGCGTTCAGAATAAGCTTCAACTTGGGAAACTGCAATCACATCTTCATAAGAGCCAAATTTCATCCAGTGGAGCATTTTGAGGTTTGCAAAAACCAGTTCTTTTTGGCGGCCAGTTGGAAGAGCAAATTGTTCAATTTGACCATGGTTTTCATTGATTTGTAACCAGAAGCATTGTATTGGTAGGTTTTCATCAAGCCGAGTAGCTTGACATTTTAGTCAACCACTTGACTTGAAAATCAAGCTCTTGAAAAATTACATACTTGAGCTTGACTGACTTGATTTTAGATATTTATTGCTTGATATCAAGCTACTTGATTTTACTAGAGGTTAATACCTATGCACGCGTCGCACGTCATATATTTCTGCAATCTCGTGCGCACTTAGACTGAATAAGGGTATTTTTCGAGCGCCGAAAGACTAAAGCATTCGCCAGTGTGACTTTATTAGTAGTTTTCTCACATTTCTATGAAATATATCCGTAGATTTTGGTAGTTCCAGAAATATCCTTCCAAACTTGGCCAAAATGGCAAAGGAATTTTTATCAACGACTGGATCTTCAGCTCCTGTTGAAAGACAATTTTCCAGAGCTGCTATTACAGTTACAAGAACCCGCAATAGGTTAGGCGACAAATCTAAAGATGCCTCATGTGTCTAAGATCCTTATGAATTATGAAATCAAACAAAGCCTAAAGGTTTCTCAATTTGAAAAAGTTGATCTTTTCGGTTCTTGTATACATTAAGTTTAATGAATAAAAGTGTTTTTTGCAAGGTTCCTTCTCATTTCATCATTTTTTTATTGTCGTAACACCACACAATGAAACTGCTAACGATCAAGTAGCTTGAAATGATTCAGGTACTTGATAAATAAATACTTGACTTGACTTGAGATTGAAAATCTACTACTTAAATTAAGCTTGACTTGAAATCAAGTCAAGCTCAAACCAAGTGGCTTGAAAATCAAGCCAAAGCAGTGAATCCCTAGTTATGATAAACGGAACTGGGAGATTTTTGGATTTGAAATAGTTATTGATAAATTCATTCGACAAAATATGGATCCAAGGTCCAACTTTCTAATATCGTGATTTCTGGCAAGAAATTATTGATTTAGGAAGAAAATGAATGCATACATTCAATATGACACGTGAACCACTTTTGCTAACACGTGCAAATCATTATTTTGTCCAAGCATAAAGCAAAGTGACCAGCAGTTATTTTTTTGATGCGAAGTTTAGTAGTGAAAGCACCTCCCGAAATAATTATGCAAGATTTGATTATCAAGACTGCCCGAGTGTTGTATAATATGATTTCTCTTGATAAATAGAATTTGTGACTCAATGCTCTCATTATTTTTTTTATCTACTTTGATTGATACAACTATCCCAAGATGTCCAGTTTGGCAGTTTGATGAATGAAAGTGCCTATATTTGATATTTAGGAATTTCACCATAGTAGGTATAAATATACAGGGTGTCCCGTAAAGACCACGTCAAACCGAGGGAGAATGTAGATCAAAGGATAAACCACCTGCCATGACAAAATTCCCATTATAAAATTCTTACCGTTTTATAGATTTTTTTTTTTTGGAAAATAATGAATTTTTGCCCCTTTCAATAGTTTTACCCTTACGGTTGGTACAATTTTACACCTTTTTGGTTAATTTTTTCAGTAAAATATTGCTGAAGAATGATTTTAACGTTTACATTAAAAACATCTTCTGAACATTTTAAAGGGGGGGTATGAGAAATATTTTTATTGGAAATTTTGGTAGTGGATTATTTTGTTCATGAAGTTTAGCCCATCGTAGTGAAACCAAAATGTATCGAGCTACTGCTGATTATTACACCAATAAATTGTCTATTTTATAGTGATTTCAAAAAGGTATCACACAAGTCATTTGTTATTCAAAGAAAAAAGTTTTTATCAAAATGGGTACGTTTCTGACAAAATCGAGTTTGTCAATTCTGCAATTTTCGATGTTGCATTACAAAGTGAACAATGGCAATTGTTTATGTGCGAAAATATTACTCGCATAATTATTCACCTCAACGAAATTCAATTTTGCCGGCAAATTTTGCGAAAACATCATGCAGATCCAGATTTTTTTAATAAGATCATTTGGAGCGACGAGTCTTCCTGTGTCAAGGATGAGTACATGAATCTCCACAATTTGCATAACTGGAATATCATAAATCCACACGAGGTGAGAGAAGATAGATCACAATATCGATTCAAGATGGACTGGAATATTTAATGGTGCAATTTTGGGACCGATCGAACTGCCGCCATCACTGAACGCAAACAATTATTTGGAATTTTTAACCAACCAGCTGCCCATTTTATTGGAACATGTGCCACTGGCGCTGCGACGTAGTCTGTGGTTTCAACATGATGGATGCCCAGCACATTACGGACTTGAAGTAAAGCACGGAAGTAAAGTCAGTAGCTTTTGTACGCTTGTTCAAATTCATACTGATTCAAGTTTTTCGAGAAATATTGAATGAACTTTCAAACCATCATATCACAACCTAGTATAGTACATTTCTGCTTGATCATTGATTACGATTATAAACTTACAACCAATAGACGAACTAAAACTGTAATTCTCTCAAACCGATATCTCTTCGACGTTCGTCTAACGTCTTCATCGGATCATCTCAATTTATATTCAACAGATCTGTATTACTTATCTCGCATACATAATTGGTTTCGCCCTTTGTTTCACATATCATCGATAACCCACACCCGAAGAATACAGCAGGATGTCCGATATTGCCGCGACTGGAACATAAAGGCGGCACACACGTCTATCTCCCGAGAAAAATTGATTCCATCCTCCAAGTCGTAGAAACAAAAGTAAATCTGTTTAAGCCTTGCTTTATTCCTCTCCACGGGTGTCTGATTACGTGGTGGACGAGGTTGAAAGAACGTCGGCGTAACACCATGTCGATTTGTTTCTACCACCTTCGTGTACAAGGAATAGGATGCTGGAGGATTGATCTCGAGATTGCCATTCGTCAAATATCGTTTCTGAGTAGTGCCGATATCTAGCTTTGAAACGAACTGCCCCACATGGACATTGGCAGTTGGTGACTAATAGGGATTCACGGCTTGGCTTGATTTTCAAGCTACTTGGCAAGTAGTTTTTCAATATCAAGTCAAGTATTTATTTCAAGTACTTGAATCAAATCAAGCTACTTGATTTTTAGCAGTTTTATTGTGTACCTACCTAGTGTCACATCAATAAAAAATTGTGAAATGAGAAGGTACTTTGCAAAAAACACTTTTATTTATTAAACTTTTTGTATAGAAGGACTGAAAATATCTACTTCTTCGAAATAGAAACATAAATTAAATTACTATTAATCATAACAAAATAAAAAATAATCAAAAAACAAAGTTCCTTAATATTGACAAACCCCCAGGCTTTGTTTGATTTCATAATTTTCCATCCAGGATCTAAGATACATCAAGCATCTTATAGATTTATCGCCTAACATATTGCGGGTTTTTGTGACTGTAGGAGCAGCTCTGGAAAATTGTCTTTCAACAGGAGCTGAAGATGCTGGCGTTGATAAAAAATCCTTGGCCATTTTGGCTAAGTTTGGAAAGATATTTTTGAAACAACCAAAATCTACCAATAGATTTCATAGAAATGTGAGAAAACTACTAATAAAGTCACACTGGCGAATGCTTCAGTCTCTCGGCGCTCGAGGAATCCCCTCATTTAGTCTAAACGCGCACGAGATTGCAGAAATATATGCAGTGCGACGCATGCATATCGAGCTCAAGTAATATCAAGTAGCTTGATAACAAGTCAAGCAATAAATATCTAAAATCAAGTCAAGTCAAGCTCAAGAATGTAATTCTTCACGAGCTTGATTTCCAAATCAAGTAGTTGGGTAAAATTTCAAGCTACTTAGCTTGATAAATCCCTAGTGCCTAATGACATATTTTTATAATATGCCACATTGGAAATATGTACCGCCTCGTATGTACTGAGACTATATTAAAGAGATTGAAACGTCCACTCCTTCAAAATTTGTTAAGCTCTAGTCATACATGAATGTGGTAACATGCACCAAAGCTGAGTGACCAAGGTTGTCGTCTCAGAGTAATAAGCATAGATAGAGGGAGCATCTATCAATTTCAGTCAGCAAACTTTCCCAACATGAACTATCAAATTTGACATTAAGCGCGCGGAAATGAAAACATATCAGTGATACGATATTTCACTCAATTCGGGAGTTTCTCCACAAAGAATGCACTCCTTATGTCCCATAGTAAATCAACGTTTCATATTAACTCAAAATATATTGAAATAAATACATACCTAAATATATCAGAAATTCAGAAAACTAACTTCAAGCGCGCCAAACGACGTGAAACAACCGATGACACTAGGAGAGTAAAAGTTGCCAAATATTGGATTTCAGCAGGTAGATTCAATTTAAACATGAACTGCAGCACACAGAAACAAGAAATAATAATTATTCTGCTTATTATAATTTCGACAATTGGGAAAAATATCGGATTTCAAATATTCAAATTAGCATATTTAATCGAGAATCACTCAAATAAATATATTTCATTCAATATAATATACATTCAAAATGATATTGTAAAATAATAAATAATGGGGACATGTAAAATTTGCTTATACTCCCTCTATCTATGTTATAATAAGGTATTTTACTGCCTCAAAAGCAGAAGTGAAGTGAAGATTTCACTCCCTTGGGCAGAAAAGCAAAGCTTACTCAATTCAAGATTATTATATCCTATTTATTTAATATAAATATTCACATTAATATTTTAACCACCGACGAGGCTATACAAAGATGTTGGTGAATTAATTATTCGTTATATTAATATTCACTCCTTTCAACTCGCTGGAGGTTGAAGGTTGATTTTCTTTATCCGAATGTTTCCCCACAAGAATCCACAAAAGTCCAGCCACCATGGCGTTTTATAACGCTAATATTAGCAACAATCAATCAAAAAAAATCATATTTCTAGTTAAAATGCTCCTACATGATGTTTTTGGTTGTGCAAATTCAATAATTTGGCCAGACCATCCTGTAGATTTCAGGAGTGTAACCCAAAAACGTCAACCTATAACCAATATCTATAAAAAAAATGAGTACCATATTACTTGGGCAAATACTCATCTGCTCTAAGTCACAAAAGTAAAGCCACCAAATCCGTTGAAGTGTAATGATGCATGGCAACAGTAAGAGCAGATCCAAAGGTGCAAAATCACCAACCATAACCACTAAAATGTTATATGTATTTGATTGAATGCTAGAAGTATCCAACGCATTACAATGGACACCCATAGGGAGAAGTGACACCCATTGTGCAGTTCTACCACCAATGTTTCGAGCACATTGTTGTTACAAGGGTGTGAGTTTATATTTTTGGGGGCTATTATACCACCCCGATTTGTAGTTGTTAGGCAGTTGAGGTCAAAAGTCACTGCAGTATTCGCAATGCTGCTGTTATGATTCCAATTTGTTTCGAGGATTATCAGATCGGAGTTTTTGATGGTATGGAAAGTAATTGAATTATAATCTGGCATACTTTTACATGACAAAATTTGTGAATGGAATTAAAGTCATGCTTGAAGAAAATTCAATTGTTTCTTGCAAATGAAGCTATAGAGACATTTTTCAAATCTGAGAAAAAGACTTTTTTTCACTGCCCAAATAATTCACAAAATAAACATGAAATATTACTTTTGAAGGATTTATTTTTAACAGAGTCAATTATTAATTGATTATTTGATAATTCATCATAAAACAATTTCATTTATTGAAATAATAATTGGTAGTACCTAAAGTTTGGAGAATTACATTCAACAAAAATTACCGAAGATGTTCCATGTTGCTGCTGATCAGAAACGTTAGATATTTCTTGGAGTTGAAGAGTTGATTCAACAATTTCATCAGATATTTTAATTTGTTTGGGAGAAGATGGCAATTCTATATTTTGTTAGAAATCTCAATTTTGTTATTCGAACTATCCTCTATACATATGTATATGCTTCTGCTACGGAGGCAGATTTCCAGCCATGGTGACGTTTTATGGATGTAATGTTGCCCCCAGTATTATGGTCAGAAGAGTTATAGAGCTTCTCCTAAAACCAAGACCTGTGTAGCTCTTATACATGTTTTTTCCAAGCCATTTTGCAATATAGAGCTGAGAATTTCTCCTATTTATCCCCACATGTTGGTTAATACATTTTTCTAGAACTGTGCGCTTTCAACCGATAAAAACCATGGTCAAATTGAACGAATTTTGATTTCAACTGCTCGACTATAGGGATCCATCAAGCCAAGTAGTTTGACATTTTAACCAACTTACTTGAGCTTGATATGCACGCGTCGCACGGCATATATTTCTGCAATCTCCTGCGCGCTTAGACTAAATAAGGAGATTCCTCGAGCGCCGAGAGACTGAAGCATTCGCCAGTGTGACTTTATTTGAAGTTTTCTCACATTTCTATAAAATCTATTGGTGGATTTTGGTAGTTTCAGAAATATCTTACTAAACTTAGCTAAGGATTTTTTTTTAAAGCCAGCATCTTCAGCTCCTGTTTGAAGACAATTTTCCAGAGCTGCTCTTACAGTTACAGAAACCCGCAATAGGTTAGGCGACAAATCTATAATATGCCTCATATGTCTTAGATCCTGGATGGAAAATTATGAAATCAAACAAAGCCTGGAGGTTTCTCAATATTAAGAAACTTCATTTTGTAGTTTTTTTAATTTTGTTATGATTTATAGTTATATTTTTATATTTTAAAAAAAGTTGATATTTTCGGTTCTTTTAAATAATGAGTTTATTAAATGGAAGTGTTTTTATGCAAGGTTCCTTCTCATTTCATCATTTTTGTTACTGATGTTCCACTACAAAATAAATCTGCTGAAAATCAAGTAGCTTGGTATGATTCAAGTACTTGATAAATAAATACTTGACTTGTGATTGAAAAACTAAATCCCTACTGACGATACTGGCTGAATTTTTGTTTGTCTTTCTGTACTTATAGCAGCCAATCTTTCTAAACTATAGCACGGATTTTGTTGTGGTTGTAACATAATAGGATTAACAACTTGACTTAAGATTAAAGAACTACCACTTGACTTAAGCTTGACTTGAAATCAAGTCGAGCTCAAGTCAAGTAGCTTGAAAATCAAGCCAAGCCGTGAATCCCTTATGGTAATGGATTATCTTCACCTATAGTAGAAAACAGCAACGAATCTTATGTTTAGTTAAGTTCAATAAAGCCATAATTTTGTTGTCAAAAAATTTTCAAATGAATATCCCTCGAGCATTGACAAATGCCTCGTAATTTTATGACAAATGTCTCAAGCTAGTATCAGCCTTCGGCTTCGGGCTGTTACCAAGTACTTAACGAGCCTTCGATTGTCATTAATTATCTAATATCAATGTCCTAGGGATATTACTTCTGAAAGAAACTTGGTTCTAATGAAGAAGTGATTGCCGAGGTAGAAGCCTATTTTGAAAGCAATGACGAATCTTTCTACAGAATAGTTATTTATAATACAAGTGCAGAAGGCATTGATATTCTTCCACGAGTTCAAAATTCAAAAACGAGCCACGAAGTGGCGAGTTTTGGAATGAACGAGTGGTAGAATGAGCCTTCTGTACGAGTATTATACATTATTTTCTCTAATTCATTGCATTTTCATTGAAATTAATGAAATATTTCCATAAATATATTTTAGTGATTTTTGCATTGAAAAATGTTGGTTGGCAGAACTGATTTCTTTAAGGCAAATTCATGAATTGAGAGATAAAGCCGTGGCGGAAAGTTCGGAGTACCAACATAGAATAATAAAATATAACCATGAAAACTGTGCGTTTCTGATATATTCTCGCACGATTTTGTTCTACAAGATGTGGAAGAATGAACGGAATAACCACAGAATTAGAGAAAAGGTATTTAAAACTTAGAGGAGCGTTCGTAGGAGTAGATGTCTCACTCTTGAAGGCGGCTAAGTTGACGAATAAAGTTGAATTTTTAAGAAAACATGATGCATAGAATCCCTGGTGTGTGTACTGATTTGATTTCAGACTTTCGGAAATATCCACCTGTTGCTTTGGTGTTCTGTAAGGTGTTGCTTTTCAGAAATTTTCGAATTCCCTTGAAATCAAGTAGGTATAAATCTGTTTTGTTTGAAAGTTTTACAGGTATAAGTAGACACACCAGGTTTTCTATGCACCTTAGTTTTAATGCTCATAGAATCTCATAGAATGAAGTGACAGTTGTTATCTCACCAAACAATATCTCGATGAATCAACAATCTACGAAGAGTAAGGCCAAAAAAATCAATCAATGATCAAATAATGACTATGAAAACCGTCTTCAATCGTTCTTAATCCACCGCGCCAGCAACAAGACCATGATTTCGCCAAATCAAAGGACTCGGTTGTATAGAGGAATATTATTTATTATTCCGAGTGTGAGTGTGTGAGATTTATTCAGGCGGAAAGACCTAACCTTAAATAATGCGGGGCCAGAATCCGACCCGAAACCAACAAGAGATAAACGCGTTCTCTCTGTTCGGCCGCGTCCCAGGAAATATGATAAATGGACCCAGAAATTCCACGTGGATTCCTTCGCTTTGTGTCCGGGAGCCGCTCAAACACTTGTCCGATATCGGGTTATTTTCATTTCGGTTTTTTTGTGGGTGTCGACGATGATATTTTGTTTTCTGTGGTTTCTTAGTGTGTCCTTTCTTCCGAAGGTGCTTATGGGTGAGCATCATCATGATCTGAAGGCAATAGCTAGTCGGATGTAACAAGTGGTCCTTGCCAGCTGGTATCAACAATGCATTGCTAACATTATGAAGATGTTGAAGAACATACCAGCTAGAAAGGATATTGCATCGATATTTTTCAATATCGTCAAGTTTAATTTGACCACGGATTCTTTCTCAGCGAGTCAAATCTGTTCTTTTGAGATCATTCCACCCTCAAAATTAAAAAAATGTAGACATTTTCACGAAATAATAATTTATGTTCGGGGAACGAGTGTTCAAAACGGAAAATTAAACTGTTCAAGCATCTTATAAGGAACGATAACTTCCTCCTAAATATCTTTGAAGGAAATATTGAAGGAAAAATTATCAACTTCAAACAACAGAAGTTATCTCAGTATTAGCAGAGGAAATGTAAACGGGGCATTATACATTTCAACGTATGATACAAAAGCACAGATAAAAACCTCAGCAAAAACTCTGTCTCCCCTTATAGGTGCAGTGACTGGGTTTGTGTATTTGTTTATAGAATAAGCTCATGACATATCTATATTGAAGGGTTTCCTCTTCAATCCAAATAAAATAATATCCATTCTTTCTCTTCGCCAACAGTTGACGACTTTATAATTAAATCTGAAAACAAAATAGAAAAGAAGCAGAAAGGAGTAATTGATGTTAGTTTTCATTATATTGATATGAAGTTAGCGACCCATTCTGAAAATAATCTGAAACTGAATGGATAGTTGGGAAACCACCATGAAACTTATAAATTGGACAAGTATTCACCAAGTGGTCAATGGTTACTCCTACACCACACTCACATAGTAGGCTTTCAATGGAATGCCATTTGAAGAGCATACTATTGCAACGACCATGATCGGTTCAAAGTCGATTCAAAATACACCAAATTTTCCTAGAAAGATTGAAACCTAGAACTTTCTCTGAAGGATCAACGATTAGACTTCTGTTGAAGACATTACAAGAACTTCATTCCGAACGCCAAATTTCCTTGTCACTTTCATTACATCAAAGGAAGGTATTAATCTACAAAGGTTTGCGTGACTTCAATCTGGCAGTCCTAGTATCTGGGAGGTAAGATACAATTGGAAATAAGTTCGGGTAGAAATGAAATTGTTCCCAAGAATTCTTGACTGAGACTTGACTACGAATATGAGGTGGAAGTTTATCTAATATAGATAATATAGATCCACTATATTAGTGGATCTAATAGTTCCACTGATAATTTTCATAGAAACGTTAAGTCGTGCATCAATTTTATGAACATGAGCACTACTGAACCAAACAAAACAACAGTATTCAGCAGCAGAAAAAACCAAGGCCAAAACAGCCGTACGAAGAGAGCTGGCAACAGCATCACATGAAGAACCAGGTTATTTTTAAAGGATATTATTTCTCGACTTCAATTTCAAAAAGTTAATTTTCCAAGTGGACCTTGAAATTCAAGAATAATCAATATGAAATAAAAGCTTCAATTGGATCTTTGATTTCGTCTTCATCGTTATCATGACTCGGCCTGTGCTTTACTCATAGTTGATGTTTTGTACAGGCCAAGTCAGGTCATCGATGAAGACAAATTAAAGATCCAGTTGAAGAGGTTTCTACTGCACATGTGAAACGTTGAGAACCAGAGCTCATTTCGCTAGTATTTTATGGTTTCTGGGATAGGCACATCACCCACCTGAACAAGTACCCCAGCACAGCTTAACAGAAAAATTTCAAAGAAGGCACCTCACCAAACACAATGCAAAACCTTCAAGTTAATGACAAAATCAAAAAGGAATAAAATTACCCATATCAACTTTTTAGATTTAGATTAGGGATTCATCAAGCCAAGTAGCTTGACATTTTAACCAACACTTGACTTGAAAATCAAGCTCGTGAAAAATTACATACTTGAGGTTCACTTGACTGACTTTAAATAATTATTGCTTGACCTGATATCAAGCTACTTGATATCACTTGAGCTTGATATGCACGCATCGAACGGCATATATTTCTGCAATCTCGTGCGCGCCTAGACTAAATAATGGGATTCCTCGAGCGCCGAGAGACTGAAGCATTCGCCAGTGTGACTTTATTAGTAGTTTCCTCACATTTCAATGAAATCTATCGGTAGATTTTGGTCGTTTCAGAAATATCTTTCCAAACTTGGCCAAGGTTTCTCCCTCAACGCCAGCATCTTTAGCTCCTGTTGAAAGACAATTTTCCAGAACTGCACTTACAGTTACAAAAACCCGCAATAGGTTAAGCGAGAAATCTATAAAATGCCTCATGTATCTTAGATCCTGGATGGAAGATTATCAAATCAAACAAAGCCTGAAGGTTTTTCAATATTAAGAAACTTTATTCTTTTATTATTTCTCATTTTGTTTTGATTTATAGTGATTTAATTTATGTTTCTATTTCAACAAAGTTGATATTTTCGGTTCTTTTATACAATAAGTTAAATTAATACGAATGTTTTTTGCAAGGTTCCTTCTCATTTCATAATTTTTGTATTGATGTGAAACAACACAATAAAACTGCTAAAAATCAAGTAGCTTGATATGATTCAAGTACTTGATGAATAAATACTTGACTTGAGATTGAAAAACTACTACTTGACTTGAAATCAAGTCAAGCTTAAGCCAGGCCGTGAATCCCTACCGACGATACTGGCTGAAAGTTTTTTCTGTCTCTCTGTATAGCCGCCAATCTCCGAAACAACTGCACGGATTTTGTTATGATTTCAACAGTAGGATTAACATAATCTTCGAGCACGATTTAGGTTTTGTTTCGTCTAAATCTGCCGAATGCAAAAAAAGTTATCGTGGTCCACACAGGCCAAATCGCGTACTCCTACCTGCAATCGAATACATCAACCTAACCTAACCTAACTTAACCTAACCATTTCAAACCGATCGTTAATTTCGCCGGTTTCGCATAAATTGTTTAAGTAGTTTGTGGATAAAGTGTTGAAACAAGATGTAATATGGCTATAATCACCATATGCCCCTGGGGGTCATCCGAAGCTACTCTATCCGGCCTGACCCCCCGAGGTGGTGCCCCCCGCAGGTCGGCTCTCACTGTCAATAAATTATTACACTTACCGGCCGCCCGGGACAGCGGAAAGCGTGAAAAATGTGTCGGCAGATCGTAGCTTATCCCCTTTAATGTACTGCCTTCTTTTCTTCTTCTTCCCGCTTCTTTTTCTTTCCGTCAAATTCGTATGGGGGACTAAGAGGATTATCCGCATTAAATATGTTAGCATTACTGTTTGTGTATATTTATTGTTTATTTGTGCCGACGCGAACCGTAATGCTCTGCGCGCTTTTTTTGAGGTTTTTACTCCTTTTAGTTGATGTATGGATCGATCTGATCTTTGGAAATTGATCTTATCGGTTTTTTTCGGCTTATTCGGTGGATTTCTTGTTGATATGCAGTGCATCCCATTTTGGGTGAGACAGCCAGGTTTCTCGCTTGTTATTTAAGATAGAGCCTTGCGGTTTTCACGTTCCTTTCCTACTTTTTTGTGAAACTCAAGTTGGTCTAATCATATTTTGCATAACTCTTTTCGTTCAAGAGATACAGGGCGATTTTGGAAATTGATACTTTTCGGACCCCTCCTTTATCTCCGAAGTTATTAAAAATAATGCTGATCTGAAAACCACGTCTGAATCAGAATTCTGCGTAGAATCTAGTGGCGTACTCAATTTTTTTTTCGGGGTATGTTTTTGAAGATTCAACACAAACCTATATTTTTTTCAATGAAACACCTGTATATCATCACTTCGTTGAATTCGTTATTTTTTTCCCTTCAAAAAAATGTGGATTCTATGTAGGTAGGATATTCAGAAATATTAAAAAAACACTAAAACATCAAATAATGATGAATAAACTCTCTTATTATTATTATTATTATTGGGTAAATAAATATCAAAACTTGAAATTAATTTATTCGTCACAGCTGACTAACTGGATCCTAATAATAATTTGGATTTTCCTTAGAACTACAAGAGTATTGTTTGAATTGTTTCCCGAAATCGGCAGCAGATAAGACAAAACAGCAAGGAAAAAAGTGTATCTACTTAGTACTGGACCATCAGAGTTTCTTGTCACATTTTTTAAACTACCAGTGGTTCAGTAAAAAAATGTTCTAGACTTTAAAAGAAAGAACCTTCTTTCAGAAAAAATATTATCTACCCTCTAGGTTCACATTCAAAATTAGGATTTCACATTATGAAAACTTCAAATTGGAATATCTATGCCAAACCCAAGTTGAATATCTTGTGGAGGAATAAAGCTATGAGAAAAAACTTGAAAGAATCAAATTTTAATATCTTGCATCTCAAAATCAAAGCGTTTGGGGGGTCCATGTTTATTGAACTTTTTTTAAATGATCTGAAGAATCTGTACCTCATTTCATTTGTACCCCGAATTTAGGAACACCCTGTTTATTTACGCGCTGTTTCAGCTCTGTCTATAATATGTGTTCCATTGCTAATCAACAACATTTGTAACTTCCAAAATACAGGTCGGATTCATTTCATTTTTTGAGTGAAAAATGGATTGATAGTGAACTTGAACGTATCGTTTCGATTTTCAAAAACAAATCGATAGTATTCCGCAAATTGAACTTGGGAATTCAACATATTCTATAAATTACTATTCAGCTTTCGAACTCGTTTCGAAGGACTTCTCATTTCAAATAACTCAACGTTCAATGTTTAGTATCTAATATTATATATTTGAATTGGTGCTAACATTTTTCTTGATGGCTCTAGTTATTGATGTTTTTTAAATAGAATTCTGCTATTTAAAACGCCTTTCAAAGCTCTATTTTGTCTCAAATTTTGCATTGAATATAAAAATTCAATGCTGAAAATGTTAGATACATATTTTGTAGCAAACCATAGTCGTGAAATCAAAACTCGTTGATTTTTCACCATGACAACAAATTTTTTGCTGAATCAACAACCAAATTATATATCATTTAACAATTTTGAATATGAAGGAGATCAATGGATCTTATATAATACAATATACAGGATGAGTCAAAAATGTGTACCGCGCCTTTTGGGGGTGATTGAAAAATAACTATAGTTTGCTGAATAAACTCATGACAAAAATACATATCCTTCCAAAGATAAATTTGAAAGAATTTCTCCGCATATCTTCTAAACGGTGAAAGCCACCAGATTGAAATTTCGTGCATAAATATATGTGATTGAAATACATTTTTATTACACTTCTTCATTTCTAATATTGTTATAAAGGGTGTTTTTAGAGGGCGAGTCATGATTTTTTTGGGACAACTTATATGGTTATTGATGAATCTCGCGATGAATTAATCTGCTGACATCATGTGACTACAACTCAAATATCTCAAAGACGGTTCAATTTTTTGTATTTGGAGTAACTTTTTCATGAGATTTTCTTCGCTATATCGAAAGTTTCTATTTTTTCACCAAAACGAAAACAACGAAAGAAGTTGTCCTGAAAAAAATCATGGTTCATCCTATAAAAACACCCTTTATAATAGATAATATGAGTGATGTAGAAGTGTAATAAAAAATGTATTTTAACTACTAACATTTATGCACGCAATTCCAATCTGGTGGCATTAACCGTTTAGAAGTTATGCGGAGAAATAATTTTTTAAATTGCATTTTGGAAGTTTATTCATCAAACTTATACTTATTTTTCAATGTACTATCACCCCCAGAAAGGTGATATACTGAAAGCGGGATAGTTGGGAAGCCAACTAATCTAAAACTGAATCAAATTGAGTCTCGGTTAGAACAAACCAAGACAAGAAAAAAATCCCTCATAAAACCAAGGCTGTATTTTTATGAACAATATCAGAAAATAAGTGAAAAATTTTCTCATGGCGTGATTGTAAGGTAACATGACAGATGGCGACAATCAATCCCTATCACTGACGCTATTACTGGAGATGGTTCTGATAATAGCTCAGATTAATAACTTTATTTGTGAATGCTGGACCACCATTTATACAAGAAACACTGTGGAACACCTTCCGCGTCTCTCTCCAAGATGAATGACTGATATTTTTCAACGTGTTATTTACTGTGCATCTTCTCTAATATATATGCAAATTAGTAGAGCTGTAGGTCTTCCCTCTAAGTTCATCTTGATTTCATCGTTTTAAGAGAATTGAATCGTTTTTATACGTTGAATATTAAATACGAACGTTATTGATGGACTTCATTTCAGTATAATAACAGTATTTCGTGGTCATTATTTTTACACTTAAAATAAATACATATAGTGAAAGATTTTTTTCAACATTCACGATGGGGATTTTTCTCATTATGTAAAGGATGCTTTTTTAGAGCTTTAGAACTTTAAATTGCAATAAAACAACGATGGATTATTCGATTGACATGAATTTTATTTATCCGCAAGATAATTTTGTAGCATTACATTTTAAATATGATTTCTGGCATATGACCGCTACGGCTGGCTAGGATGTAGTCCAATCTGGACGTCCAATTTTCGATGACTTTCTCCAACATTTGTGGCCGTATATCGGCAATAACACGGCGAATGTTGTCTTCCAAATGGTCAAGGGTTTGTGGCTTATCCGCATATAGACAACGGCAATCTCATTTTGGGCCCATTCGACGAATCTACGTCTTACTTGATGATCGTTTGGCTTCAATTTTTGCACGAGTTGGATTTGTAAGCACGCAAACCAAGATCCTTCCGCAAAATCTTCCATAAAGTAGATGGACACAGATTCAATTCCTGTGCTCGATGGCGGATAGACTCATTCGGGTCTTCATCAATGGTACGCTCTACAGCAGCAATAGCTTCTTCTGTACGCACCGTACGGCGTCTCTGGGGATGCGAGTTATTAATAAGACAATAAGAGTAAACGTGGTGCGAAAACGTTCCATGGTTGATCGAATTAACTGCTCTGATGGACGATTTTGTCGACGATAAAATGGACGTAGTGCGCGATACGTATTCCGCACAGAACCATTATTTTCGAAATAAAATAGCACTATTTGCAAGCGTTGTTCAGGCGTGAGTCTATCCATGATGAATTGCCAAACCAAATTGAGAATAAATCACTTGACAGCTGTTGAATCGGTCGCCATCTTGAACAGTAATGCCAACTTAAAGTTATATACCTCGAAAAAAAAACACCCGTTATAATATGTGGAAACTATCAACAGATTTAGTTTGAACTAGACTGAGGGCTGATTACCTTTGCATTCGACTCGCTAATGATAACAATAAAAGTACAGATTGTGAAAATAGTGCAGTAGGACATTAGGAGCGATTATCCTTTAGTGGAGTTGTAAATTCTTCAGTCTCAGTATGCAGTCAAAGAGTAATGAGAATGATGGCACCTATTTTATATAGATATAGCCCTTCCGCTAAGACTATCTAGAGGAAAAATGACAAGAGTAAGACCCCCTCGAAATCGTCTCGAAGACCCAGGAAAACTTCCAAACCTTCGATTTTCCTCGCGGTTTTCGAATATACGGGATTATTTTGGCATTCAAGTCTCATTCCTCTGTGGGCAATTTGAAAGTACCTGTACGACGAAAAATCTACTGAGAGTCACAATCTCATATTTGATTAGTTATTAACTCGATATTTGAGGTTTGATGTTTTCTTTAATGATAGAAATTTTGATACTCTATCTTTCAAATATTTTTGTCATAATGAAAAGTTATTTGTATCGAATAGTTTCCTGTGGGCAGGTGCCAAACAGAAGGTCCTAGGAAAGAAAGTCATATGGAGTACCCCTCCTAAAATCAAACGAGTATACCGGGTGGATCGTCTAAAATCAGCTCACGATCCTGTCTGAATTTTTTTGACGGATACCCAGTGAGGGATCTACTGGCATAGTGACGAGGTGGAGCCCCTTCGGTGAGTAGAGCGAGTTATAGCTATATAGCTGTATGTCCATTCATAAAAGTGCAGATAGAGATATAGATATATTCCCTTTTGTGCCAAAAATAGTTGTTCAGAAACGCAAGCTGATCTACCTAGCTGAAAGATCCACATAGTCGATAAAACAGTAACGCTTATAAAACTACATAAGTAGATATAGATCAATGGAACTGATAGATCAGCAGACAGATAGAGGGCTGACAGTAGATATTTAGAATTATTAAGATTAAATAAGGCGTTATAATCTGTCAGTTGAAAGGTTAAAACTAGGACCCACCACTATAGTTACCTGTAATGAAATTTGATTTCCTCAAAAAAATAGATTGAGTAATGAATAGATAGGTATTTATTGAGTTGAGGAATCTATATATGGAAGTATTTTTCATATTTCCTATACTACCAATAAGGAAAGCTTTATCACATATCTAAGCAAAGATTTCAAATTGAAAAAGATTTCAAAGGGCGGTTCTTGTATGTAAATAAGGGTAGATTTTTCATATCATTATCAGTTATTGTTGTAAGTACTAATTTTGCGACTTCAATAAAAGTTTAACTAATATAAGGCTTAATTAAATTGAGTTTTGCAAAAAGACTAATGAAAATTAAATCTACCTATGTAGGTATAGGTCGAGGTATAAGTACATTTCAACCTTATTTGTCGAAAAGGGTTCTGTATTTCAAACAACGATTTGGCACTTCTAACATATTGAAGAGACAAGTAGAAAAAACTTCTATACCTATTTTGCACAACGATAAGACTCTACGAACAAGTACCTAGGTTTAATATTCCATAACGTACCAACTTTTTCCTTTTATTCAAAACTAAGGGAAACCATAAGTAATCAATAGAATGTGTTTGTATCTAATCGTTCTAATCACATGAATTAATTGTTATAACTGTCAAATTTCAATTAGATCAAGATACCCACATCTTCAATGCGTTTTTTTATTCAGATAGTGAAAACATCCAAAGTGGAATTAGCAAACCATATAATATCACCCATTATTTATTTTCTCCTAAAGTACGTTGATAGCCCAGAAACTTTATGATTGAATATAGGTACATTTATGGCAATTGTATTGTTTGATCAGTTATACATTTTTTTCAAAGGCTTCATTCTCCAAAATAAGTATCCAGATTTATGAAGAAAAGTATATTTGATTGGTATTGGCATCAGGTAGGTATATTTTTATCCTCAACCATTTGATGTAGGAAGATCTTTAAAGCTTCATCTTGACGATGTTGCTTATAAGCACTTGGAATGCTAGTGTTGTCTTCAATCAAAATTTGACATTAGAATGATAGTTGATATGGGTACCTAAGTATTTTCACTTTAAGGTCTTATTCAAAACACTTCAATATCTCAACATGCTCGATCTATACCTTTGACGTGTCAATCACATTAACCCTCAAAGTAACGTCATTTGATTATTTGAATATCCTACAGCTATATGTGAAATGTATACCTTTAGAATAACTAGGTAATTATTTTTTAATAATATTGTATTAAATACTGATATACTTCTAATATCGTCCAGATGTATAAAAGGTTACACCACACACAGAGCGAAAAACAGTTTTCATGCGTAGGTAGATTTAGATCTGTGATGCGATTATGTAGTTTATTTTGTACCTATGTTCATTCATTCCAGTTGAAAATAAAAAGAACGGAATAAGAATTTCACAAAATCACGACTGCCAAGGTTTTCACTTACCTTCATCTCAAATGTTCCAAGGATTTTATCAGCTACGCTATCACCTCGGAACTTCTCCTGGCTATAGGACCAAATATTGCACTGCAGTTTCATGTAACTAGCTTAACAATGTTATAATGCGCACTGAGTCAAAAATTTGCCGCTTCAACGTAACATCACTTTACGAAAACAAAGAAAACCAAACAACTTATCTCCAGTATTGACAGTTTGAATTGATTGTTCCTCCAAGCAGTCCGACAGTCACCTTGTTGCCACTCACACGGCCAACGTGCGCATACAACTGCTTGGTGATGGTGAGTTACGGACAACGTTGTGATGAGGGAGGGGTAGACACGGCCACAAAATACCGAAGTGCATCCCACAATGCTGGAGGACTATGGGAGGCGCGATCGTTCCAAGCCACGCCCCTTTCCATCCAGTTCGAGGGCTTTTTCTGTCTTTTTATGCTGCGCCGCGAACACTTTAATTTTTTTCGCGATATGTGCTGAACCGGCAATTTTGTCATAAAACGGGATAATGCGGACCAATTGGGAGAAACTTGCTGAAATTGTTGTTTTTGCGCCGGTAATCCGATTTTATGCGAGATATTACTGTT
The DNA here is from genome assembly GCF_914767665.1 of Harmonia axyridis. Taxonomy (NCBI): domain Eukaryota; kingdom Metazoa; phylum Arthropoda; class Insecta; order Coleoptera; family Coccinellidae; genus Harmonia; species Harmonia axyridis. Next base: position 14,563,826 of record NC_059502.1, on the reverse strand, counting down.
GATCAAAAGGGCTGATTACATACGATCTTTGCGTTCGAATTGCTCATCATAACAATAAAATTGGATTTAATGGTGAAAATAGTACGGTAGGGTATAACGACCAATTATCTTTTAGCGAGTTATAAGTACTTTTGTTACAGTATGCAGTCGAAGACTGATGAGTATAATTGTACTGTACCTATTGTGGCTAGCTCGTAGCTGTACTGAAACAGTAAAACCCATTCGTGAAAGTACACAGAGATGTAGATATACATATTCTCTTTTGTGCCAATAAGGTGTAATAGAAATGCAAGCTGATCTACCTATAGCTGAAAGATCCATATAGCCGATAAACAGTAACTAACGCTTATAGAACTATAGGTACATTTTTTGGTGGGTATGCAGGACCGCCGCCAAACATTTTGGCGCCCCGGCAAAATAAAATTTCGCCGCCTGCTTTGCCTAATTTATTTGAATTTTCTCTGAAGGAGGCTTTGTAATTCCTCTCAGGGATCTTTTCAATTTCATATCGAATCGTCATTTTCAATTTAAAATCACCTTGTCAAATTTATCAAAGGACGTTTTGTCGATTTCATCAAAAAAAGGTCCTGAACTGTCTAAAACTACGGTACGACGCTCTATAATGAGTCTATAGTAAAAAGACGACACGTTTTAGATTTTAGTACCTAGTTGTATTTTCATAACTATAGTGTTAAAAGCGCTTATTTGATTTCAAAAAATTTGCTATTGGAAATTTTATTATTTTAGTACTAAAAAACATTTTTATGTCAACAAGTCGTTCTTGTTTAATTGACTGGCTTTGCGCCACTACAATTTGACACCCCGGCCCTGTGGGTATGATATGGTGTATCTACAGATGCGGTATCAACTGAACTGACAGATCAACAGTAACAGACCAGGTAGATCAGATAGAGGGCTGATAGTAGATATTTTAGATCTATTAAAGAAGCCTGTATAAGCCGTCGACTGAAAGGTTAAAACTAGAAACAGAAAGGTTATCGGGTATGTAGTCAAACTTGAACAATTCTAGCTCTTTATTGTTTCAGCCAAGCTTTCGGACAATAACTTGTCCTTCTCCAGGGCTACTGAAAATTACATAAAGTTGTAAAGAACACATAGAAATCAATACAGCAGAACTTACATCAATGTGAGTCTTAAATGTTAAAAATATTTCAATGTCCATATATAATATGTAACATGCAAAGAAAAAACTATATTTTTCGGAATCTTAACAATAGAATTAAACAAATCTTAAAAGACATATGAACGAATAATGTCAAAGGTTAAAAACATAGAAAAACACAAAGACAAGAGACACAGAGCGGAATGACAACAGAGGACGAGTGACGTCCGAAAGCTTGGCTGAAACAACAAAGAGCTAAAATTGTTCAAGTTACTTGAGGGACTACATGCCCGATAACCTTTCTGTTTCAAATTAAAAATTGTTAGTCGAGATTTACAAGTAGTTAAGGTTAAAACTAGGTTCATTATAATTCCCCATTTCCCTTATGAGAGAAAATTAATGACTTTCAAATCTTTTTTTGAAATCTCAATTTCCTTGGATGTCAAAAAATGTCAAAATTACGATATTTTCTTGATATTCTCTTCTGAGGTAAGTTTTCCTTTTTTCCAGAAATTTTTACAATTGGCGCCCAACGTGGGGCTATTAATTCTTTATTACAGCATTGTTTTGAAAAATTCAAATTGAATATTAATACTTAATTATTGAAATCGTATCATCATTCTATTTCAAAAATGGAAACAAGAAGTAAAACGAAGGTTGGTTGAAACGGGGATGATGAAAATACAAGAGGAAATTTGGAAATTGTTGAAAAAGATAGCAATGAACCAAATTTTTGGATTTAATAAATGCAATGAAAGATTTTGAAGAGGATATGAAAATTCAATTAACATTTCATGCGAAAAATATGGAAAATAATTTGAAGAAAAATTTGGATGGGAATTAAGGAAAAAAAGGAAAATTTGGAATGGAGTGAATATGGTTCACTGTATCATTCAATCTACCCCAAAGAAACGTTCAGCCGATGTATCCTTTCTAAAAGTCTCTCGGAAGTGACAAAGCAATACATATTTCTAACATCTAACTTCTTTAAGTTCAGGATAAAGGAATCTAGTGAGTAAGAATCTCACACTGTTTTACCATTTATAGGGTAGTTCCTCCATGAGGCTTCCTCTTACTATTCTTGTTTTAACGAAAAAACTATATCATGACACGTGACAAAATGGCGAATGAGCTGGTTTCATGATCTTAGTAGCTATACTTTAATTATCAAGAAGTTTTCATTTAAGCATGGTTATGAGATTTTTTTTTCTGAACTCCTAGCTTCGTTTCGCTGTGAACCTTCAGCCATGGCAGTCAATTTACTATTTCGCTGCCTAGTAAAACAAATAACTATTTTCCTAGTTAGGCCCGGGACTTATCGTGTGAAGTATTATTCTGCCAATATGAACTACTCGAGTGGAATGTCAGTAGAAAGAAACTGTAAGTATTTTACACTACGGCTCCTATATAAAGGGCCCAATTGAAGTTGAATATATTGTGAAGGGAAAGTGCTATGAGAGAAAAACTTAAACTTTGTCCCCTGTATCCTGTATCTCAAGAACAAAGCGTTTGCGGACTCACGTTATAGGACTTTTTTTCTTGAAATGATCCGAGAAATCTATCATTTTCATTTATACCTCCAATTAAGGTACACCTTGCAGATAGTGTCAATTCAAAACTGATGTCCTCACAAATAAATTGCAATTTGAATGAAACACAATTGTACACAGACCAGACAATTTTTAATGCGAATTACTCAGTTCAGTTCTTTGATAACTACAGTATTGAAATATTGTGATGAGAATGATACAAAAAACCGAAAACAAGTGTAAACCGATGACGAATTCAAAAATCACAGATAGCAGATAAGGAGCGATGCCGAGAAAGCGAATAGACAAAGAAAAATAATAAACCTGGGACATAGACGAGCTCATAGTGAAATAAAAGTACTTATCCTGAAAGCGATAATGAACCAATAAACCGTAAAGGGGTCCGATTTTTTACTGATGTGTCGATTTCAAAAGAAAGTAAAATGATTATTGATTCATTTTATGAACAGATTTTCCGTTCTTCTTTTTGCAAGATTTCTCAAATTTCATATTTTGGAAATCTTGGGGGGGGGGAGTAATTACCCACAGTACCCACCCATTTCTACGCCCATGGATATAAAAACACATTACATTCCTATAACGGGTGTTTTTTTCGAGGTATATAAATTTAAGTTGGCATTACTGTTCAAGATGGCGACCGATTTAACAGCTGTCAAGTGATTTATTCTCAGTTTGGTTTGGCAATTCATCATGAATAGACTCACGCCTAAACAACGCTTGCAAATAGTGCAATTTTATTTCGAAAATAATGGTTCTGTGCGGAATACGTATCGCGCACTACGTCCATTTTATTTTGTTTAGCGATGAAGCGCACTTCTGGTTGAATGGCTACGTCAACAAACAAAACTGCCGCATTTGGAGTGAAGCTAATCCTCAAGTGTATGTCGAAACACTGTTACATCCAGAAAAACTGACTGTTTGGTGCGCTTTATGGGCTGGTGAAATCATTGATCCGTACTTCTTCAAAAACGATGATGGCCAGAACGTTACAGTCAATGGTGATCGGTATAGAGCCATGATTCATAACTTTTTCATTCCTGAATTGAACAACCATGATGTCCAGGAACTGTGGTTCCAACAAGACGGCGCAACATGTCACACAGCTCGTGCCACAATCGATTTATTGAAAGACACGTTTGGTGACCACCTAATTTCACGTTTTGGACCTGTGAATTGGCCTCCAAGATCTTGTGATTTAACACCGCTAGACTACTTTCTGTGGGGCTATGTTAAGTCATTGGTCTATACGGATAAGCCACAAACCCTTGACCATTTGGAAGACAACATTCGCCGTGTTATTGCCGATATACTGCCACAAATGTTGGAAAAAGTCATCGAAAATTGGACGTCGAGATTGGACTACATCAGAGCCAGCCGTGGCGGTCATATGCCAGAAATTCATATTTAAAATGTAATACCACAAGATTATTTTGCGGATAAATAAAATTCATGTCAATCGAATAATCCATCCATGTTCTATTGCAATTTAAAGTTCTATAGCTCTAAAAAAACCACCCGTTATATGTAACAAAGCTCAGCATTTCGGCAAAGATAACAGAAAACCCTCAGCGGCCATAGAAAGCAATTAAAACGCTGCTTGTTTTTGAGAGATATAGATACGCCGAATAATGTTATAAATCACTTACCTCTTATTGGAATGAAATCGAAGACCGGTCGGACAGCGAATATCCTAGGGATACAATTATTCGCTTTGAGCGGTAATATCATCTTGGCCACCGTTTTATAATGGCAACCGATGAATATTAATAAATAATAAATATGAATAATAGTAACTGCAGGGCCCGTCTGCTTGCTCTTCAGTGTCGTAAATCTCAAACCAGCATATTAAAAAAAATGTAAATATTTTATTGAAGATAACCAACCGAAATATAATATTGAATTATCATTGAATGTTCTAAAGAAAGCGAAACATATGGAGCAAAAGAAAATACAATCGGTTTTGGGTTTCAATTAGAAAGTTATTACAGTTAGATAAACCACGAATTATTAATCGCTGAATCCAATCTAATTAATTGTTTAAGAATAATTCAATCGAGAGTTCTGATTTTATCTTTCGACAGGTTATTCTACCAAAATTCAGTTGAGTTAATTAATTACTGTTTAATGATGTGCAGAGAGACCATAGACTAGAGTAATACATAAATAGAGGATGTGTACGCAATGTCTCCAACATCATATCTTTCCAAATTTGGCCAAAATCGCCTAAGATTTTTTATCAACGCCAGCATCTTCAGCTCCTGTTGTAAGACAATTGTTAAGATGCCTCATGTATCTTAGATCCTCGATGGAAAATTAAGAAATCAAACAAAGCGTGTAGGTTTCTCAATACTGAGAAACTTTATTTTTTATTTTGTTATGATTTATAGTGATTTAATTTATGTTAATTTATATTTACGGTTCTTTTATACAATAATAAGTTCAATGAATAAAAGTGTTTTTTGCAAGATTCCTTCCCATTTCATCATTTGTTCATTGATGTGATACTACAAAATAAAACTTTTTGAAATCAAGTAGCTTGATATGATTCGAATACTTGATAAATACCTAAATACTTACTTGACATAAGAAAAAATTACTACTTGACTTGAAATCAAGTCAAGCTCAAGCCAAGTAGCCAACCCGTGAATGATTGAAAAAAGAAAATCTCTAAAAATTAGGAATCGGGAACCATAAAACGAAATGAATCCATATGTTTATATTCGGACCCTCAATTTCTGTTGAAAATTTAAGACCCTACTTTCTAGCTCTCCTTTCGAGAGTTATCGTGTACACGGCGGTTGGAGAGACAGAATCATTTTGATCTCAAATTTTTCATCAACGAGTAAAACCCAAAAGTTTGAGACCACTCTCGGGTCAAGATTCTAAAATTACACATTAGGGCAAGATAATAGCCATCCTTTTCTGTGGAAAAAACTCACAAAAAGCCATATGAGTTTGTGTTTTCGCATAATTTGTAGAGGACTATTATGCACAACAATTGTACAGGGTGTACGACTCTGGAGAACTAATATCTTGAGATAACAAAATATTGGAAAAATAAACATTATATAAGTTATACTTCTAAGTTATAATTTTTTCAAAGAAATAAAGTGTATGATTAATCATTAGACAGGCTGGGCGACTATGGAGTACCAATTAGACGTATATGGAGATGAATACAGATATGACATCTGAAAATTTGGATTATATATGGGCATAAGATCTACTTCTTCCTGATAGTGCCAATCCGTTATCGGATATTGGACACCATTCTGGCTATTGTGACCTTATTCACTGCTGCACGAAACAGTCCAATTGTTGTTTCCGAGAACCACACTCCTGAACCACGAAATTCTCCTCCTGCAGGGACCTCTCCTTCCCTCAACCTTGCCCTGCAGTATTAGCTGGAGAAGGCCGTATCGTTGTTCATTCCGCATGATGTGGCCCAAGTACTCCAGTTTCCTCCTCTTCACGGTGTCAACAATTTCAGTTTTCTTGTTGACTAATATTAGCACCCTCTCATTGGTCATGTGCTCTGTCCAACTGATTCGGAGTATTCTTCTGTAGAGCCACATCCCGAATGCTTCAAGCCTCTTACACGAAGCTTCAGTAAGCGTCCATATATATATTCTTTTGAGAAAAAGCAATACAAAATATTAATTTCAAACAATCAAGCATATGACTCCACCCCATACAGATCTACCGGCAATGTTAATCTATGGGCAACGTGAACCTATGGGCAATTTGGATCTCTGAGCAATGTGAATCTATGGGCAATGTGTATCTATGGGCAATGCGGATCACCGGTAGGGGCGATGATCCTTGTCGAAAGATGGAAAAAAGACTACCTTCTTAATAACTTTGATGTGAATTCGGTACTGTGCGCCCCATTGAAGAATACATGGATCTACCGACAATGTTAATCTATATGCAATGTGGATCTACCTACAAAAGATAGATCTATGGGCTAACTAGTTCGTTTTTACAAATCGCCAACTAACAAACTGTGAACATGAAATCATCTTTTCAGAGCATTATTACATAAGTTCAACAACTTCTAAAAGTATATTTTGTATGTATAATGAAATCAGCTCTCTCCATGTAAACTCAGACACAGAAATACATTAATCACTCAGGCACTGCTCGTTCTAGGGCAGTTAACAGGCTGCAGATTCCACCTTTACCGGTCGGACAGCGATGCGTGGGCTTCTCCGTTGAAAGTTATGAACACTTTTCATGCCAATGATTGCCATAAAATCGAACATATAAATATGGTATTATTAAAAATTATTGGCGGTCAGTTTTTCTCTCTCTTCCACAAATGTTAATAATTTTCATATTATGTCAACCGCTTTTACACCCACGCTTACGTTCGGGCGTTTCGGCATCTGAAGCATTTATGAATAATCGACCAGAGAACTGAATACAAAGCCAGACTGGTTTATACCAAGTCGGAATCTATGTGGAAAACTGCGAATGTCTTGTAGGTTATGATTTTGCCAATTCCGATTTATCCCAAACTCATTGGGTAGTTATAACTATTTGTTTTGTATTGTTACACTTGATTGAGAAGTTAACAGAGCCATCATCAACTGGACAAAAATATACAGAGTGATTCACCGCGATGGCCTATTAGGAATTTATGGAAAACTGATCACAATTTTGTGCTGAAAATTTGCATGTTGGTGTTTAAGACAATGATTTTTCACCCTTAAATATTTCCATATCTCTAGAACTTCCGGTTATACCGGTAACAGACTACTACTTCCTTATTTCGAATGGCACACCTAGTATATTATTGCATCATTAGATAGCTTTTTTGATGACAATTTCAGTAATATTCCATATCTTGGGTAAAAACTCAACAAAATAGTGGCGACGAGGACACACATTTTTTGAATAATTCTGCAGAAAAAGTTTTTTTCGAAAAAACCTTCATCTTTTTCGATTCTGCAAATATGTTATATTATAAACCTGTTCGCGGTTTGGAAGAAAAATGTACAGGGTGTTTATCAGAAGATCATGAACTTGGATAACTAAAATATTAACTCAAGATTTTCAAATTAGAATCTATATTTTTTATTATTTCAGTCGATTCTACGTATAAAAAGAGTGTGGGGGCAAACCTTATATACCTAAAATGAACACTGAAGAGTTATCGAGGAGGAACTTCAAATGAGAAAAAACAGCAATTTTTAAATGTGTGGAGTAATCTGTGACTTCCGGAAAACACAGAAAGAAACTAAAATTCGATGTCCCGATTACTAAATTTGACATTTCAAGAATTGTAATCAATTATTCGTTATTTAAAATTTTATTATTTTAAGGTTTACTCAACAATCCCAACGAAAAATTAATTATAATTCATGAAATGTAAAACTTAGTTATTCAAATATAGAATTTCAGTTTTTTTCTGTGATTTCCGGCCCATACCTGGCTTGATAGACCAATGAAATTGGGTTTTTGAAAGGTAATTTAACAACTTCTAAATCGTTGTTGATTTTAAACTGTATCATTCCTATTGAAAATCCCTTTACATGGAATATAATTTGAAATTTTTGATAATTGGAAAGGTGATGATTATTGAAACATTTATACCACCTAACACTTTATGAATCTTCTATATCATCAATAGAATATTAACGACGTAATACTATTAAATCCCGAACTGTGATTATCCCAATTAACGCATAAAAGTCACTTTCTGCATGAATCCACTTCGTGAAGCAAAAAAAATTCTAAATTGGCCAGAATTTCCCTCGCAGAATTCTTGCTGCCAGCGGAAAGGAGCAGCAGCAGGAGCAAAAGAAGGAGGTATATCAAATATGAAAATGACTGGGCCGAATTTAAATTGCTGATAAGTTTATCTTGGTTGGAAGGCTCCGGTCTTTTGTGAAATGCGTTTTTTTCACTCCTCTTTTTCCATAATCCCGTCCGGCGAATTACGCTTCGTTTGCCGCTCTTTCAGTGCTTTTTAATAAGTCTATCTTTTGAGGGGGAACTCTCTCTCTATGGCAGGAGGGGCGGCGAGGAAAGGCAACGCGTGGAAACTGACGATGAATCAACCCTAAATGTGATGGAAAAGGACCAAGTCAGGTCAAGTCGGTAGATATGTTTGCTACTCTCGTGGTTATACAGATGATTTGACGTTTTCGTCAATGGTTAAACGTCAATGGGGTGGAATAGGAATGCGTGGTCAATTTGCCAATTTTTTAGGTATTATTAATGATATTTTGAAGTCTTTATTCACTGCTTGTGGCAATTCACTTACTACAAATATATTATTTATTTCAAAACTCAGGAATTGTCTATATCGGATCAAGGAACCAGAACAAAAGCAGATTATTCAACAAAAAAACATTATGGAACCAAATGCTCAATTTGAGTAAATAATTGTCCATAAATATAAAGGGACATATAAGTATTAGCATATTATTTTGCAAATTTAGCAAAACAATTAAGTGAAAAAGCTTCTTAAGCACCTTGAACATGTTCCTCCTTTCTCTAATCGAAAAATATAAAAATAAGTACTTTTCTCTATTTCAGTATCGTAATAAGTTCATTACAATACTAAAAACAGTGCTGTAATGAACTCATTATATGACCGTTTTAGGTTTTGTGGTCGTCTATACTGACTTCCAATCCTATCAAATTTCAACACGCTTCAATTATCAATATCTATAATATAATTTGGATATAGTGAAATGATTTGCAACATTATTCGTAATTTCCTTAATTCTGGTAGTGTTAAATCGATTTAAAACGAATTCAATGCTTAATTATAAATTATTTCTTAACATACGATTCAAATTCATTTTCCGTAATCTGTCAATTTTCGTAACAGTCACACCAACTGTCAAAACACAATTCAAAAGACACAAGGATGTATTATCTGAAATTTTCATTGAATTTCATCAATATTTCACAAAACTTGGCTGAAATAGGGAAAATATCGTCTAATACTCGTTGCAGAAGGCAATTCCAACACTCGTGCGTTCGAAAACTCGCTCATTTATCGCTCGTTTTAGAATTTCGCATTCGTGTTGGAATAGGAGTCCATTCTGCAACTTGTTTTAGAATGCATTATTTTCTATTTCAGTATTGTAATGGCTTCATTACTGTACTAAAAACGCTTCAATTGTCAATATAATATAATTTGGAGTGAAATGATTTGAAACATTATTCGTAATTTCTCTTAATTCTGGTGGTGTTGAATCGATTTCGTCAGACATAATTCACGAATTTAATGCGTAATTATAAATTATTTCTAAACGTACGATTCAAATTCAAATTCCGTTATCTGTCAATTTTTGTAACAGTCACACCAACTGCCAAAACACAATTCAAAAGTCACTAGCATGTATTATCTAATATTTTCATTGAATTTCGTCAATATATCACAAAATTTGACTGAAATAGAGAAAATATCGTCTAATACTCGTTGCAGAAGGCAATGCCAACACTCGTGCATTCGAAAACTCACTACTTACTACTTTGTCGCTCGTTTTCGGATTTTGCATTCGTGTTGGAATAGGAGCCCATTTTGCTACTTGTTTTAGAATATATTATTTCAACAAACATTCAAAGTGTCTTGTGGCTCGACTGGAATTTTCAAACATTCAATATCATCACAAACTCACACTTTTCCTCCTAATAATAATAGTATTCTCCACTTAGTAGTGGATATTACTTCATATTATTTTTTTATCTATAATGAATTTCCATCAAGTACCCAACAACCGAATCCATCAAAAGCAGTATTCTATATACAGATATTGCTCTCACCTAGATATGTTTTGCTTTTTACTTTCGATACCGAAAAATCGCATAACGTTTATAATTGTTATAGTGGTTTTTTTTAAACTCAATGCTTATAGCATTGAGTATAAAAATGTATTATTTCAATACTCAATGGTTCTAGGTATAAGGTATAAGAAACAGCGGAACCCACAACATTACCATTCTCACTCGGACTCGGTTGTGCAGGTGAGTTACAAACACAGAGGCAGCATATTTCATGGTACGTCATCATCTTCACAGCCTCCTATCATTTTCATCGCCCCATATGAAGAATTTCGTATATATCTTATATCCGACTACTAACACAAACTACCTAACCGCGATGTACAATAAAAAAATAGGTGTTGTATTCTCCACTATATCACGGTTCAAACGTAGCGTGAAGAATCTTTGTCGGTCCTAACTCGGTGACATTCCACATGATGTATTCGACCGGCTAGATGAATGGCTTTTATTATATTTTTGGTTAATAATTTTTATAGCGAAGCGGTGGACGTTTTGTTCGAGTGGTTTTGGTCTGACTCCGTTTTGAATTATGTGCCGCGATACGTGGACACTTGGATGTTCGATAAAACTGGAATCGACCAAATCCCATGATATAAATTTGAAGTTTTTAAACACGCAAAGATTTTTCTTCCAAAAATCCAAACATAAGGTACTCTTAAAAGGTTGTTCAGTGTCACAAAGGCGAATATCTATCACACTTTTTCAACAAAGATATAAATATTCATGCATTTGTTACTCAAATAAGAATTTTATAATATACAGGGTGCGCCACAGTCGATGTTACCCTAGACTTTTACGGAGAACGGAAGGTACGATTTTATCGAAAACTTGGTTAATTGGGTAGGAACTCAAAGTAATAAACATAGATAAAGGGAGCTTATGTCATTTTCAGTAAGCAAATTTTGTCCCCAACATGAACTATCAAATTTGACATCAAGCGCGTGGAAATGAAAACAGAAAACATATCAGCGATACGATATTTCATTCAATTCGCGAGTTTCTCAACTAGGAACGCACTTCTTATGTCCCATAGTGAATCAACGTTTCATATTAACTCAAAATATATTGAAATATATACCTAAATATATCAGAAATTCAGAAAACAAACTTCAAGCGCAACAAGCGACTTGAAACAACCGATGCCACTAGGAGAGCAAAAGTTGCCAAACCTTGGATTTCAGCAGGTAGATACAGAAAATAATAAATATTCAGCTTATTATAAATTCGACAATTAGGAAAAATATCGTATTCCAAATATTCAAATTTGCATATTTAATCTGGAATCACTCAAATAAACATATTTCATTGAATATAATATACATTCATAACGATATAGTGAAATTGTGGATTTGAAAATATATCACAATCCGACAACGTAATCTAACCATGTTGGGGACATGTGAAAATAGCGTATACTTTCTCTATCTATGTTTATTCCTCTATGATTATATGTAACTGATACATGGGATAGTATTGTTAGTCCATATTCGAAACATCAGCTGCTAAAGATAGGGACAAAGAAGATGATACGAAATAATCGAAAGGCTATGGCAAATCGAAAGGTAATAATATACAGGGTCTTCTAATTGAAATATCGAAGTTGTAAGTACTTTTTGATATAAGTGACAACACTACAGCGCTGAAAATATCCGACCAGCTTGAACTTAGTAAATGTTCATGTAAAATAATTACTTACTCAATGTCAAGCCGAATTTCAGGAAGACTGGATCACCTGGTTCTGTTATCTCCTAAACCCTAAGGATGTAATAGGTGCAGGAATAAACAAAAGCTCCTGATGAGTCATTTCAATAACATCACGTCTTTCTGCAAGAGAAATTCATGTTATGAAATGAATTAAATTAAAAAAAAAACAATTACGAAAAAAATTTAATGTATTTACAATATACAATTATTTTTTTCCGTGATTTTTTTGCTCATTCAATTTGGATAATGGATTGCTATTCCTCATTATTTTAATCAGTTAAAAACAATCATATTACCGATATACAACACGGAACACTCTATACAAAAAGTTTTAGTAGGTATATTTACCTATATAATATACCAATAAAGTATCCAAACATGAAAGAATCCATATATTTCAACTTTTGGTACCTTCAACAACCATTAAACTGTTCATCTTGTCAACATCAGAGTAAACACTGACTCATTCCCCTTTTCACCTTCATCGTCCAAGAGAACTTTAATCATTCTTGAAGACCTTTTTTGTTATCATATGAAAGGACGGACTTGGATATAGAGAAAATATACGTGCATAAAAAATACAGTGAATACTGCGTCCATATATGATATTGTATAATAAATATATTGTCCGAAGGATTTCCTTTATTTTGACAAAGATGAAATATCATTGAGAATTATATTTCTGGAGTGATAAATGAATGGGTGCTGTCAGACCATGACAAGAAAGTTTTAACTTGCCTTGAGAATCTGGACGCGGAGTGAACCATTGCGATGCCATGATTTCAACTTGTGTCTTATTATTCTAAGAATATACTTGCTCTATGGACATTCTCGCCTCCCATTTATGTGTATTGAACAAAAATAATATAAATAGATCTTAATGAAATATCTACATTGTACATTGTTCGATGAAAGACCTCGTGTTTGATTTCTAGAATGAGTACTAGTCAAAACTGACTATGCGTAAAATGCCATCAGTCGACATCGTGAGAATCATTGTCTGTTGCTTATAGGATAATTTAATATGTTGTAGATATCGGGAATCTCAAAATCGTTGCCTAGTGAGGGGATCTTAGAACGCTTTTGGGCTTAAAAGAAATGTATGGCACGTTTTTGAAATTTGGTGAAAACCGCAACCTAAAAAATTTAACGGTTTCAAACTATAGGAGAAAATTGAAAAATGACGTGAAATGAAAAGTTCTCATAACTTATTATTACTGATGGATATAAACATGAAACACCAATGGATCCCACTGAAAAGCATGCCTCTAGAATATCTCTTAATCAAACAAACTCTCAAAATATTCAGATTTTGTCAATTGATATTTGTCAACACACTGAGACGTTGATCTATTTCATTTTAAGATTTTCTAATGTCACTTAATATTTCAGTTGACTCTTCCAGAATACTATGCCTACTATAGGATATAAATATCACAATTCTTTACCTCTATAATTTGAATTTTTATTTGGTTTACCTCTATATCTTATTACCTCTGTAAATCGAATTTATAATAATAATGATAAATTTACCATCAAATTTTACATGGTTAGTCAAACATTAGATGCAAACGGTATTGTGAATTTCATTCAAGATTATATCATTATAACTAAAAAATAAGGAATAAAATGCACCTTTCATTAAAATGTCATGTATTCTCTTCTTAAAGTTCTTTTCTGTTAACTTGTTGACAATGTCTTGAGCCCCAGTAGCTAGAGATGTTCTGCTTGTTCTTCTTTCTATGCAAAGGTGTGAGGAGATCGTTTTTGCGCCTGGCGTTGAATAAGTGGTAAGTCCTATTCCTCTGCATATGGCTTTTATTTTGATATATATGTTTGGGACATTCTCGTATGAATAATGATGGAAATGTGAATATACCAGTTCATACATAATACGCAGTGCTTTCTTTTGCAGAATGAAAACCCTCTTAGCTTCAGAAGCATTTCCCTACAGAAGTATTCCGTTTAGGAGCACCCTCTGGAAATTTGAAAAATAAGCTGTTTTTACCATTTCCGCAGTACCACATCACTTCAATTGTCTCAAAAAATAAAGAGTTTTCGATAATTTTCCACATACATATTCCACCTGGTCTAGCCAACCAAATCGATTATCCAGAATAACTCCCAAAAACTTTGCACTTTCTTGATTCTCTCTGCCTCCAAACGTCAACTGGACAGTTTATCTGAATTTTTCGCAACTTAAGCGAAAACAATTTTCCAATTTCTTTCAGGGCAACTTTCTTCTTTTCCTCAAACCAATCCTTGCATTTTTTGTTCACTATTATAGTTGTGTCATCGCAATATAAACATAAACAGCTACAGTTTGTGATGTTCAGGTCATTAATATATGTCAAAAAAGTACAGGCCCCAATACAGATCCCTGAGGTACTCCATGACCTACCTCTTTTTCTGTTGAAGTGATACCATTCCAGTTAACTTGTTGTGTTCTATTTTTCAAATAGGATTCTAACAATTTGAGAACATTACCTCGGAAACCATAGGCATGCAGCTTCCTTAGCAGAATCTCATGCGAAACACAATTAAAGGCCTTGCTTAAATCAAAGTTGGGCATTTCGACGAATTCTCCATTATCTACTGAAATTTAATCAAGAAGGACCTCTTTATTTTAAATGGAGGGAAATCCACCTTATGAAAGCCCAACAAATCTCGACAAATGTAAAACACCTGTCGGCACCTACTGGGTAGTATGAGGCTCTCCTGAAGGGCATACTCACTAAAAACCTCCATTACACCTCCGCCGAACCCGTAGAGAAAGGTTCCAAGGATGCCAACCTTCCTCTTACGCGTTCAGCCTCAGTGCAGTCGGCTCACCAAAGGTTTGGTACTCTACGGCGGAATGCCCGTCTTTGTGTAACACTGTCCTTCCCTAGGAAGTGTGGGATAGGGTAGAAGCAATTCGTTTCTGGTGGTAGAGCCATTCAACAGGTAGCCTAAAAAGCGTGAGGCAACTACCCGTCAATGAGCTCCCTCATTCCGTGGTTCCCTCATAGCTCTGATTACGGAACTTAAGCCTGAGGTAGTTCTCCGCAGGGACTTGGTCGGCAAGCCTTCGAACTTAATCTTCTACGAGGAGACGCCTCTTGACCCAAGGGCCTTGCGACCTTTGCGAACTTGCACAACTAACGTAAACCCTTAGTCCTCACAGCATAGAATCAGCCCTAGCATATGCAGGTAAGTTATAAGGATGGGTATTTTTAGAAGGAGTTCAGTAGTTTTGACTGTGAGCAGCGGGGTTGAGCAGAGAACTAACATACTTTTTCGTTATCCTCGTTTTTTAAGATTCGAGGCTTCTAGATTTTTCCCATTTCCTGCAAGAGAAGATATCATCTTCGTCCACATTTAATGGTCAGTCTTAGTTTCACTGTTTACTTCACAGCAGGGAGTTACTACAAGCTTTTCCACCACGACAGGTGCTCACCTCGGAAGAGATTCAAGAATGATCTGTATAACTCGAACAATACGTAACTCAAAGAGAAATCTTGGTCCCGTGGTGTTTCGAGTTAACGAGAGTCCACTGTATTTAAGAAAAAATGTGTTTTCACTTGTTAGGCCGAGGACTTATAGAGTGTGGTGTTATTGAATCAATAACCTCAAGACATGGACACAGTATCTATTCCCTTACATGTGAGTGCAAACAATTCGCAACTTTCTTACAGCGTTGATTCCCTCCTCATTATCACCCAACCCTCGTACGCACCTCTCTGCGAATCTTCCCCAGAACCAAATCCAACAGTGTTTATGCCGTTCATTCGTCACTCGATCAGAAACAACGGTATTCGAAATGCGTGGAATCGGGCAAATAATGAAATTAGCCCTAATGAGGTGGAGGAGGGGGCGATCGGACGAGGTGAGTCCCGGGGTGCAGCCAAGTGTGAAACGGGGGCGATCCGGGGTAGCGCTGGGGCTGCTCCTTCCCCCGCAGAGAGCGCTGCTAACTCTATTGTCCGAATGACTGCATTCGGCATCGTCGGGAGATAATCCGGTTAGGCGGACCTTTACAGGCCCGACCGGAGCGAGATTGATCTCCGAGGATGCTGACAGTCCGGATTCGTACTTTCTATGTTTGCACTTTTCATATTTCGTAAAAGGAAATTCGATTGGTAGCGTTCGGTCGTTACAACAGGCGAATCCCGATAGTTTCGTTCGTTATCCGGTCGTTCGGGTTGGAAGGGTATTTGCCTTTTTTTTTGTACGTTTTGAATAATTCTCCGATTTATTTATATTACAATTGCAGATAGCACTGATATTCTTCCATGAGTTAAAAAATCTGGCGAGTTTTTTAATGAACGATAATTAGAAAGTGCCTTCTGTACAAGTATTATACATTTTTTTTTGTAGTTCCTGAAATAGTTCTATTTTCTTTCAAAATTTTTTTTTGGTGCATAGCTGGTAGTTCAGAAGAATGTAAAAAAAACTTTGGTGTAGTACCACTCTCTTTGCTATCTTGTAGTTTTGTCGTAACTGCTACCGATTTCGAGAAAAAAAAACAAACAATTCTCTAGTATTCCTCAGGAGAATCCAACTTATTATAAAGATCCATGGTTAGTAATCTGTGATGAATAAATTAATTATGAGTTTCGGTACTTATTTACCCAATCTGTCAGCAGTTTTTCGAATTTTCCCGCGACAAAACTTGACAGCTGTTGTCACCAAATATTACAAATAGGTACCTTTGATAACAAGAACACAATGCAGAGTATTATTTCTTAGTGAGTAATGCAAAGTAATATACTAACTGACAAAGAAATTGCCCCCAGAAAGAGCTGTTCAAATTTTAATTGTTTTTTGGTAAAACATAGATAGTATAGCAAGGAGTAAATGATTGAATTATGGATGTAAGTTTGAATATTGATGTCAAACTCAATCATGATAAGTCATAATTGAGATGTTATATTTAATTTAATTTATTTGTATCGATTTATAAGTCACGAATTGAGAGACTCACAATGTGGAGCTATCTTTGGAGATAATATCCAGATTCAAACAAACATGTATCGATGTAGTTTTAATAACTGTAACGGAAGGAGTATTTACAATAATTAAAAATTAATAACTAACAAACTACAAACCTGAATCAATACAAATGTCGATATTCCATAAATAAATTAAATTAAATATGAACTCTCAATCATGACTTATCATGATTAAGTTTGACATCAATATTCAAACTTACATGAAGAAAAAAAAACGTGAAGGTTTTTTCATGTTACTTAAATATTGGAGTCGTTTTTTAAATTTTACAATAATCCAGCTGTTCGAGGAGATCCAAAGTCGATGTTTAGTTGTTGTTAATATGCACGTGTACGCGTGAATTTGAAAGAGGTCGAATTATTGATTTACGGGCGGCGGGGTTTTCATTTCGAGAAGTCGCTAACCGCAGAAACAGAAATCCAACTACTATTGTCAAGCATGGTTTGATAATGTCCAAAATCGAAGAAGACTAGGCATCGGACGTTGGAGGGGCGCAAATGAAGTTCAAGATCGACGTCTAAGACTTATGGCCATCAGAGATCTATTTGCAACAACTCAATCTTTGGCTGATTAGTGGTTAGGAGAAAAAGGCCATCCTGTACACTGGACTGTTAGCGTTATGTTATGGGCTACTATTGCACATGCAAGTAGGTCACCTTCAATCTTTATTCAAGGTAACATGACAGCGCTGCGTTACCTTCAAGAAATAGTGGAGCCATATGTTCTCCCTTACCTCAACAGGCTCGAGAATCCAATATTTCAGCAAGATAATGCCCTACCTCATGTTGCCAGAGTCAGCTCAAACTTTTTCGAAGCGACCCATTGAATCGTTTGCCAAGGCCGCCCAGATCCCCCGATCTTTCGCCCATAGAGCATGTTCGGTAGAATGAGCATGAACATTTTTGGTAGAAGGCTTGGAAATTCACCCCAGTCCCCACGGACTCTGGCGTCTCTTAGACATGAAGTGCAGGTAACTTGGGATAGTATCCTTCAAGAAGAAATAGACCATCTTATTGCATCAATGCTGAGATGTGTTGGGGAGTGTATAGATAATCGCGGTGGACAAACACAAAAATTGTAAACCCTTCGTTTTTCGGCTCCTTCTGATGCAGTTTCTTTGTCAGTTATTTAGTGGAGATGCAAAAATCCACCAGCACTCTTTTTTTCTTCTTTCTTGTTAAAATATTACTCAGAAACGTGTTTTTCTCGATTTTCAGAAAAATTAGATGCCCTTATGATATTACTTACGAATATCCAAAACCATTCCAAATATATCATTTTCCAAACCAACCCTTCCACGCCAACGCTCATTATATCACCCAAACACAATTCCTACGCCGATCAAAAGAAATAAGAACCTTCCATATTAAAAGGATTACAGAAAAACG
Organism: Harmonia axyridis; assembly: GCF_914767665.1. Classification (NCBI taxonomy): domain Eukaryota; kingdom Metazoa; phylum Arthropoda; class Insecta; order Coleoptera; family Coccinellidae; genus Harmonia; species Harmonia axyridis. The sequence goes on along the minus strand of NC_059502.1, from coordinate 14,545,263 downwards.
GTCGGTGTAATTGTCGGGATGCCGCAACCTGTCAGCCAGGACGCGACGAGTAGAAGAACAAATAAATAGGCACAAAGGACGGATGCGATACCGACAGATGCGAAAAGGATTTGCTGTCGGCAAACGGGATTACAATTACACGGCATTACACATGTCGCACCCACTGGATAGAGACGTTTCGCCCCGTTCCTCCTATTTGATTAACAAATATACATCCCCGATTGTGACCGGGGGTTGTGTTATGAACTTGTACGTTTTTGGATTTGTCGAAACTGCGCTACGCTGCGGATTTCGCTTTATTTTGTTTTTGATGATTTTTAATTTAACCGTAGCCCGATTGGGAAGTCGATGGCTGTGACGAGGAAGAGGGGGTTATTGAGGACACAATACCCCTTTATTGATAGAAACAAAAAAAAAATGTAAGTAACAATTTAAAAAAAAATAAATTTATGCAAAATTGAAAATATTGCTTTTTCAATGTGAGGTAACACCCCCATGAGTCAACTGTAGTTACGCCAATGGCGACGTCTCTCACAAACTTCTTACAAACCACCAAATATCGAATTTGACTGCATACATAAATGAGGGTGTTGCATTTTTCTTATTTGGAGGTAGGCCAACAGTAAGTAACGTGGCCACATTAAAAAAAATCATGCTGAGTCTCTTGATGACGGAGGTCAGGTAGATTTCATCTATACAGATTTTTTACGTGCTTTTGATACTTTCGATCACGTATTGCTTTTGATAAAACTTGTATTGCATCATTTGTCTTAGCTCCTTCTTTTCTGATTCTAATGCGTTCTTATCTGAGAGGAGGATGATTTATGTATTTTATCTACTCCTATTGAATTATAAACTCATTATTCAACTGCTTTTGAGCAATTAATAGTATCTATTAACAAACAGCGTGATTTATAATAACTCACTACTTATAACTCTCTGCTTCTGTTCGATTGGCCGAAAGGGAACATTCCATTATTGTTATTGAGGGGAGGAATGTCCGAGGGAATGTCACTTTTGACGTTTTCAAATTAAGTTGATATCTAATTATTGTGAATGTTTTGCTGAAAACGATTAATTCAGATAGTGAAGATGAAATATTATAAAGGTATACATTTCCAAAAGACAAACAGCTAATGTTACCATACAGAATTAATTGCCCGAAAAAATATAAAGGAGTTTGAAAAAATTTTCAAGATTGGTGTAGCAGTAAAATCGTAATCGTTTACAGGGAATATTTTTTGGTATATTTTAATGCATTTTTATTGGCAATTATTAAGGTTTCTATGTCTGTACTATGTACTGGATTCGAGCTAGCCGAAGCTAGTTCGATTGTGATTGGTAGCACTAAGTTCCCATCTCTCTTGTACGGGATCGAGCACATTATGTTTATTTCCCGTTCCTTCTGTCTTAATTCTAAGTCTGTATTTTTTTCTTAGTATTTATTGATATAGTCGTAGATAAAGTATAGTATTCAACTTGCGGTAATGGTCATAACTCACTTGATGAATTACAGCACTCGCCTGCGGCTCGTGCTGCAAACATCATCTGCGTGAGTTATGACCAACATTACCGCTCGTTGAATAATATACTATTAAATTGGCTTCAATCTTACGAGAATGAGCTTAAAACTGGCGTTCCACAAGGATCTAATCTAGTTCCATCATTGTTTGTCATCTTTATAAAGGATCTTCTGTGCTCTCTTTGATACAAGACTTTGGTCTATGCTATGATGAAGCTTTATTTGAGAATATGTAGAACTGCTGATGTTTTGCATCTTTAATCGAGAGTGGGGTTTGTCCACGGATGGTACTTGCGGAATAGAATTATTTTAAATTTGAAAAAGTGCTTTAAAATTACTTAATCGAGAAAAATGCAGCCTCTCACTTTTAGTTATCATATTGGAGACTACCTGATTGCTGCTGGAAGCCGCTTTCGTGACCTGAGAGTCCTATTTGATAGTGATTTGCATTTTATCCCACACGTTGAAGAGAAATGTGCCATCACCAGCCAAAAAATCACACCAACACGTTGAGGCTTTTTAACAGTCTTTCTCGGATTTTTTGAGGACCAAATGCGACAATTCTGCTTATTTAACGTAGCACCTATAAGGTAGAAATTGGCCTCATCACTGAAGATGATCAGTTTGATGGATTTCAAGGACCTTATCAGCGAATATACGACGTTTCTGGTAAAACGATCAGCTTGAGTTCTTGTCTTAACTAAACTTCAAAAGTCTTAAGATTTTATACAAAATTAGGTACGGTCTTACCTCACTTGTGGAATGCCTAATTCCCAAGACCAACGAGGAATCGAAAAACCTGGGTTTTCGTTAACTCTACGAGCAACAGCAGGAAAATTAGTTGTTCTTGAGCGAAGCACACGATTTGAATTCTTCACATCACACATCAAATTTTTCCACCAGTTTCATCTATTGCCGAATGTGCTTTAGTTTCATGATTTTTCGTTGAATTCATTTCAATACTTTGTTGAAGCGTGTATCGTATTTTTCGTAATGGCGTAATTTTCACTTGTCAAATGTCAAAAGATGACAGTTTCAGAAATGACAGCTGCCCAAATAGCGGGTTATTCAAAATTAAACCTCTTATTAGAAAACCCTTATTCAGTTAGACTTCTACTGCTCCATCGCGGTGTTATTAACCTCTAGTGAAGTAATTAGTTCAGCTCTAGCAGGTGGTAATATATGCCAATAAAAAGTATTAGTAATTTTTAACGACGATTGAAATCTTTATTTTTTGTATATTCGATCGAGTTGAGTAAGGGTCCACTAAAATATCAGGTTCTTTTTTCGATATTATTCTCGAATTTAGGTACTATTGTTTCAATAACACTATCTATTTGAAATTGAGCAAATTTAAAGCATTGGGGTTCATTTGAGAAAGCATTTAATAATAATCTACTTATCTGAAGTACAATCAAATAGGTAATTGATATCCTTAGAAACGCACAAAATTTGGGGCATAGTCTAGGTTTTATCGATTTGTAAATCAAGTTCCCTCCAGTTTTTTCTTGAGCTGTTGATAATTCAATCTAGCTAGGGATTGTTGTTCAATTAAACTTTGTTTCCATACAATTACTGAAATCATAGAACATATCAGATCCAATTATTTTTCACTTGCCAATTTATGAGGTTGGCACAATAGCCTAGATAACATCGATGTTGTTCAATAACTCATCGTGTAATTCGGAGGGTGAAAAATATGATACAATCTGGTTTACGATTCTATACGTACGTTTTATTCAATTAATTAGCGATCCTTGTCTGTATTACACAATGTTCATGAGGTTGAAGGAGTATCTACTCAGTATGACCCTAAAGAATCTGATGATGGAGATGAATTTATGCAGAATAATTCAAAATAACAAAAATGGATCTATGACTCAGGTATTGAGTATTATCATCTTCCCTCAGAGTATTAAACATAGATAGAGGGAGCATATGTCATTTTAAGTAAGCAAATTTTGTCCCCAATATGAACTATCAAATTTGACATGAAGCGCGCGGAAATGAAAACATATCAGTGATACGATATTTCACTCAATTCGCGAGTTTCTCCACAAAGAACGCACTTCTTATGTCCCATAGTGAATCAATGTTTTATATTAATACAAAATATATTGAAATAAATACCTAAATATATCAGAAATTTAGAAAACAAACTTCAAGCGCGCCAAACCACGTGAAACAACGGATGACACTAGGATAGTAAAATCTGCCAAACCTTAAATTTCAGCAGGTAGATACAAAAAATAATTAATATTCTGCCTATTATTAATTCGACAATTAGGAAAAATATCGGATTCCGAATATTCAAATTCGCATATTTAATCGGGAATCCCTCGAATAAATATATTTCACTCAATATAATAACAAAATAAAGGTAAAAAAAAACAAATTTATCAAATTTAAAGATCTGTCACTTTCCTGACTTTCGTTAAAAGCGTTTTGCAATATTTCACTTTTAATGTCTACGTTAGAGGATCTTTTAATGAAATATCGCCCATTTCTGAATTGCAATAACTCTCTAATATCAAAATGAGACCTCTTAGTAGAGATGAGCGATATTTCACGAACTGTGATTAAATCACTGATAGAATTTCACAGGTAGAAACAGTTCCGTAAAAGGAATACAGGGCGTGACGTGATCACAGTTGGTACAGGTCACAGATCGTATCATTCCAAGGCATATCACCGTCCGTATCATAACTCTCGCATATACCAGCGTTGTATTTTTCCTTATTGTTGCAATCGTAAATTTCGAAACCAAAGGTTTCTATTGCTTCGGAAGCTTTTTCGACTACCATTGCATTATTATGACAATCCCTGCATCCGTTGGCAACTTCGTCGGCTTTGGGAAGTATTTTTATAGAATGTTTGCAACCATAATACTTGCTACAAAGAAATAATAACTAAGTACATACTGAATTACTGCCTAATTGGTGGTGGCAATAAAATTCGAATTTTATAATTTATTAATTTCTCTAATATATATTTACGTTTGAATTTGTGTGTATTATTTATTATTGGATGCCCAAAATTATTCATATCCGTATAAGGATTTCAAAAATCTGCAAGCTCTATAAGAAAATGTCATAATTCGAGATAAACGAGCCAAGATTAGGGTGATTCATACAAATATTGATAAGAAGCACAGCACAGAACCTAACCAATACATCGGTATTGGTTAGGTTCTGTGCTGTGCTTCTTCTCTTAGGTATCGACCTAAGCAGTGATCACTTCACGCTTTAATTTCACTGATATCATAAAGTAACGATCACGTTTCACAACGTGATTTAAAAATCACGGTGTCGCTCATATCTAAAGGGTGTTCTTTTTTAAAGGTATAGAACTTTAAATTGCAATAAAACAACGATGGATTATTCGATTGACATGAATTTTATTTATCCGCAAGATAATCTTGTGGCATTACATTTTAAATATGATTTCTGGCATATGACCGCCACGGCTGGCTCGGATGTAGTCCAATCTGGACGTCCAGTTTTCGATGACTTTTTCCAACATTTGTGGCCGTATATCGGCAATAACACGGCGAATGTTGTCTTCCAAATGGTCAAGGGTTTCAAAACGTGAAATTAGGCGGTCGCCAAACGTGTCTTTCCATAAATCGATTGTGGCACGAGCTGTGTGACATGTTGCGCCGTCTTGTTGGAACCACAGCTCCTGGACATCATGGTTGTTCAATTCAGGAATGAAACAGTTAGTAATCATGGCTCTATACCGATCACCATTGACTGTAACGTTCTGGCCATCATCGTTTTTGAAGAAGTACGGACCAATGATTCCACCAGCCCATAAAGCGCACCAAACAGTAAGTTTTTCTGGATGTAACGGTGTTTCGACATACACTTGAGGATTAGCTTCACTCCAAATGCGGCAGTTTTGTTTGTTGACGTAGCCATTCAACCAGAAGTGCGCTTCATAGCTAAACAAAATTCGCTTATGAAAATCGGGAACAACGGCACATTATTTTCGAAATAAAATTGCACTTTTTGCAAGCGTTGTTCAGGCGTGAGTCTATTCATGAGGAATTGCCAAACCAAACTGAGAATAAATCACTTGACAGCTGTTAAATCGGTCGCCATCTTGAACAGTAATGCTAACTTAAAGTTATATACTTCGAAAAAAACATCCGTTACCTCTTAGTGGAAAACACAAAAAATCACAACAAAAAATTCAACCCGCTCCTGTTCGAAAACTAAAAAACAGTCGGCGTTGACTCACGGCGTCTGTTCCCCATCTTCCCTTCCTTCCCCTTCTCCTCACCCCTCTCCTCGTTTCTCCAACCCCCGCTGGGAGATCCGGGCTTTGAGTTTACAATCAGCTTCTCGTCGGGAACGGAAACAAGCGTCTCAGACGCCCGGAGTCAGCAATCACGGTTCTGGCTCACAAAGGGCAGCGTTTCCGGATTATGTAACAGAGTGTTGTGTTGCTCCCGATCCCGCTCCTCCCTGAAATATGGATCCTGGGCCCATAATTATCGAATTCGGATAAGCCGCCCTTGATTCCTACGCGCTCGAAACGCGCAATGTAATTATGGAATTATTGAGGTTTGCTAGAGATCCCGAGGATTATGATTAGAGCACTCGATTCGATGGTAGACGTTTGATTCAGACAATATTGTCCAGATGCTGACGTATGGCTTTTCTTACAACTGTTGTGGAAGAGAAATATAAAAAGCTATTTATTCTAAAGTCTTATTTGAGTTGTCGTAGTCAGTATGTCTATTGCAATGTCAGTTTTTCTTGGAAGTTCAACGTTCAAATCAAATGGGAGTTCCGCAAGGATCCATTATGGATCCTTTTATTTTTCAATTTATATTCATGACTTTCCAAAATAATGTGCATTCGTTTCATAGAGTAATAAACATAGATAGACGAGTATATGCAATTTTTACATTTCCCCAACATGGTTAGATTACGTTGTCGGATTGTGATACATTTTCAAATCCATGATTTTACTATATCGTTATGAATGTATATTATATTGAATCAAATATATTTATTTGAGTGATTCCCGATTAAATATGCAAATTTGAATATTTGGAATCCAATATTTTTCCTAATTGTCGAATTTATAATAAGCAGAATATTTATTAAATTCTGTATCTACCTGCTGAAATCTAAGGTTTGGCACCTTTGGGTCTCCTGGTATCATTGGTTGTTTCACATTGTTTGGCGCGCTTGAAGTTTGTTTTGAGAATTTCCGATATATTTAGGTATTCATCTCAATATATTTTGAGTTGATATGAAACGTTGATTCACTATGGGACATGAGAAGATTCAGTTGCTGCAAGAGCTTTGTAGTGGTTCTCACTGAATGGATTGAGTATATACATCATGAAAAGACAAAAAAGGTATATATGCCAAAGGGCAGCCACAAACTGGCATTAGATTAGATTTAATTAAAGAGGTTCCGTTTCACTGCGACCTAATGGTCGATAGTGCCCCCCATCAGAGCTATTCTCTCCATAACGTGATCTACAGCTCGCCTTCCAGTTCCAGAGTTCTAATGAACTTCAATATCTGGGATGGCTTCAAGGAGGCTAATTCCTCACTTCTATAAGTTTGGTGTCCAAAGCAGGTTTAGCGTTGGCTAGCGATGGCGAGGCATTCCATTACCAGGTGATCGGGAGTTTCTATACCTCCTCTCCACAGAATCTGCATTCGTCACCATTCTCATGAGGTGTTTCCTAAGACGACAATGCCCTGTGAGGAATCCAGTGAGGAGGTGTAGCATATTTTCACAAAGATCCAGATACTTCATGGATCTCGCAGAATTAAAGTTTCAAAGAAACTTTTTGGAGTGATCCAAACCAGGAAGATCCCGCCAGAGTTTTTTTTTCGGTTTCTTCCTCCTTCTAGAACTCTTTCTTGTAGGTACATTCGTCTACGCCACAGAAAGGTTCCGTCCGATGAAAGGAGTTTGAGCGCCTTTTCTGGCAAACTGGCATGAAATATAAGTATGACAAACATCCATGCGTGTCATTGATGGAAAAAACGCAGACCAGACATCTTGTTTGTCAAACATGTCAGTTTGAATATGAACGATAATGAAGAAGAGCAGTTTTTGTTATTATTTGATTCAATTTCTCGGAGTTTTTTCTACAAAACCTGGTTGCACTATCTTTCTTTGTAATATTCATGTAATCTGTTGATTTTGTTTGTCATAGACAGAATATTCTTTATACAATTATACAGGGTGTCCCATAAAGACCACGTCAAACCGAGGGAGAATGTAGATCAAAGGATAACCCACCTGCTATGACAAAATTCCCATTATAAAAGTCTTACCGTTTTCGAGATATTTTTTTCTTTTTGAAAATAATGAATTTTTGCCCCTTTCAATAGTTTTGTCCTTACGGTTGGTACAATTTTACATCTTTTTGGTTAATTTTTTCAGTAAAATATTGCTGAAGAATGATTTTAACGTTTACATTAAAAACATGCAATATCGAAGATTTCTTCACAGAATTGACAAACTTGATTTTGTCAGAAACGTACCCATTTGGATAAAAACAGCTATATCTTTTTTCTTTGAATAACAAATGACTTGTGTGATACCTCTTTGAAATCACTATAAAACAGACAATTTATTGGTGTAATGCGCAGCAGTAGCTCGGTACATTTTTTTCCACTACGATGGGCTAATCTTCATGAACAAAATAATCCACTACCAAAATTTCCAATAAAAATATTTCTCATAGCCCCCCTTTAAAATATTCGGAAGATATTTCTAACGTAAACGTTAAGATCATTCTTCAGCAATATTTTACTGAAAAAATTAACCAAAAAGATGTAAAATTGTCCCAACCGTAAGGACAAAACTATTGAAAGGGGCAAAAATTCATTATTTTCAAAAAGAAAAAAATATCTCGAAAACGGTAAGACTTTTATAATGGGAATTTTGTCATAGCAGGTGGGTTATCCTTTGATCTACATTCTCCCTCGGTTTGACGTGGTCTTTACGGGACACCCTGTATAAGAAATCCTCTCATATCCACGCAATGGAGAGCTATGTACCACACAAGCAACGAAACAATGACCATTTTGCAAAAAAAGTTTCTGGGCCGTGTTATTTCTCGACTAGGTTATCATTACTGGCCACCGGAATCTTGTAATTTAACACCTCTTAGATTTTTCAGATCGCAACCATAAGCGTGGTGGCCATTTGGCTGATTTCGTTTTCCATCGTTAATAACATATGTGTCTAGCCGAATTTGTAGTCACAATACTCGATATAAATGTACCTGCATTAGTGTGACGATGATCTTTCGTGGTACTTGTGCATACAACTTTTTCATTCATAGATTTCTCAGAAAGATACAATGGAGAATATCTTTCCCCTACCCTAATTAGTGTGCAGGCACCATGATACTATTGCGCAGGCATACAACTTAGAGAATAAGAGAAGGAAGAAGAAATTCACGGTGTACGATATGATTTTATGTTTGTAACCCAGATATTAAACTGGGAAAAGGACAGTTCAGTGAGGAAGTTACAAGGTGATGGCCAATTGAGTTAGTGGAGTGTTCAAGGATGTTTCCAAGTGCTGTACCACAATAAAGTCGTGCATCAGTGTTTTAATATTCCCCACGAGAATGCTATTTCCCAAACATATCTTTCTCCTCACAATGAAATGAAATTCCATTGATTTCTCTTGAAATATACTCATTTTTTTAATATCATAATGAAAATTCTTTATATAAAAATTATAAAACTTGTTTTACACATGATCATCTACCAATTAATAACAATTAAAGTTGTGGAACATTTCTAGTATCCATCAAATCGTCACCAACACTCAAAATCTCCGATCACGAAAGAAATAATCCGAACAAAACTCCTTTTCCATCATGTAGCCTTTTCCATCCCAGCATCCGTCCCGAGTATATAATTTGTTCCTGGCATTGCCATGACAACCCGGAATCCCTCTCCAACAAACACGGTTTCCGTACCCTCCGTGTGGAGTTCGGCCTTTCAGCACTTCGTTACCTTTATTCGTTTAGAATCTCGGAAAGGGCAACGTCGAATCATAGACTAGACGCAACTTTTCCAACTCCGTATATTTCCCGCTTTCCGTTCTGTTTGCAAACACGCCGAGAATACAGAATGGGTTTTGGCGTTTTTGTTATACGCTGAAGGTGCGGCAGCCCTGCGGAGTTTTGATTTTGGATTGAGGACTTGGTGGTGGATTGGCTGTTTTGAAATTTGTTTCGATTAATTTTTGGTAATTCTGAAAATGAGGGAAGCACTGACGTCAATACTTTCCTCATTTTTTTTGTTGATATTCTCGAATTTATAAACCGAAATAATGTAAGATCGTCCGCAAATAGAAGAAAATAACCAAACTTTCTAACAGCTCTTATATTGTTGATGAAGCATAAAAATAAAAGTGGTGATATAGGCGAACCTTGTGGAACCCCCGAATAGAGGGATTCATCAAGCCACCTTGACATTTTAACCAACTACTTGACTTGAAAATCGAGCTCGTGAAAAATTACATCCTTTGAGATTGACTTAACTTGATTTTAGATATTTATTGCTTGACTTGATATCAAGCTACTTAATATTACTTGAGCTTGATATGCACGCGTCGCACGGCATATATTTCTGCAATCTCGTGCGCGCTTAGACTAAATAAGGGGGTTCCTCGAGCGCCGAGAGACTGCAGCATTCGCCAGTATGACTTAATAAGTAGTTTTCTCACATTTCTATGAAATCTATTGGTAGATTTTGGTAGTTGCAGAAATGTGAAAGCTGAAACCACATTGAAAATATAGGTTTGAAAAACCATTGAAATTAGTTAATGTTTTTATTCAATATGAAAAAGACTCGGAAAAAGAGAATATTAGAAACAAGAAAAATATATAGAATTTAAAAAAAATATTACACACTCAAATATATGTATTCATAAATAAAAAACTAAGAAGAATGGATTTTTTTCTCAGGAAAAAACAAAACTAATTTCACCGAAGCGGCAAATATTGGAGGGCGGCAAATTCTACTTTTTCCGATAAATTCGAATTGCTAGAAGTACCTATGTATTGAATTAATTTATATTTCACAGATGATTTTTTATATTAAATCACTAGGATTGGGCGTAGCGCATTCGAATTTAAAATTGATTGTTTTTTTCAATCATCTTGAAAAAAAAATGTTCAAGCGTTTTATAAATTGGAAACTCAGCAGAAGAACTTGAAGCCAAAGAGCCAGCTCTAGAGGGGCGGCAAATATTGGAGAGTGGCATTTGAGAATGGATTGGAAAAATGGCTGTACGTTCCACATATAGCCAAGTGTTTTATTTCTTTTATCAATATTGAACATTTTTTAATTTCAACGAATTTCACACACGGTTTTTTAGTTCAAACTAACTAGTGTTGGCCGTGGACGCATTCGAATTTAAAATAATGGTTCATCCGCATCAACCGATTGTTCAACTCTATCTCTATCAGAAAAAAAAACAAAATATTCAAATTCGAACTTCGGCAGAAGAACTTGAAACCGCAGAGTTTGCTCTAGAGGGGGGGCAAATATTGGAAGGAGGCATTTTCTACTTTTTCCAAGAAATCTGAATTACTAGAAAATTGCATTAAATAATATTTTTCAACAAATTTCTCATTTTTTTAATAATTTTTTTGGATCAATAGATTATTCAATGCAGTTTTTCAGCCGCAGATTTGTCTAAAAGTATTCCGTTACCGGTTTTTCGAAAATGTCATCCGTTTCAAAGATAAGTTTTTCAAATTCATTTATTTCGAGATTCAATTAATTTTGTGTCTATTGAATAATTGTAATAAAGTCATATATAGGGTGTCCCATTTTGAAACGATGATAAATTTCTATGATCTGTTATGAGTATTATATGATCAAGAAAAATTACTGAAAAAACGTTATAGAATTCTTCAATATCTCGATAGAAACCATGATATAGCAAAATATTCGAATTAGTATCTACCATCTGCTTCTGATATCTTATTATTAAGAAAAAAAGAACGGGCATTCTTTAAGTTTTTTTCTTCAAATCTTATAGTTCTCGAGGTGATTTCAGTGAGCATCGGGTTTGGAACACCCTGTATATTAGATTGACAATTGTTGTTAAATTGTTCAACTATTTTTAGGAGTGCTCGAGCTGCCTTCCAGGACAATATTTTCTTAATCCACAGATAATAAAGCATCATGCAAAAATGTTCTAACTTAGTGGGAAACGTATACCTAAGTCAAAGGAACCGCCCATAGAATGATTATTATTTTAAGTCGATGAAACCGCTAGCTCTCCTACTATTTACTAATGGTTCTCGCGAAATCAAACGCGTGCGAACGATTCCTACAATCGATTGTAGTCAGCTGAATAAACTAGTGCACATGAATAGGTGTTACATTTGCCCCCAATAATTACTATTAGGAACTGCCCAAGCGTTATCAATCTCGTGAAAAGGGATCCACTTCACACGGGAATTAAAACAATCGTTCAATTGGAAGATTTCGGTCTAGATAAATAGATACGATTCTGGGTGCATGAATTACAGATTTTTCGGTTTTCTGAGAACGTTTGTGAAAGTTTACCTCATTTTTTTTAAATATTAAGATAAGTATCAGTGTACACAGAGAGAAGTGTTTATTTGATTTTATCTAAAATGCATTATAGCTAATGAGTCATTTATTGGATATATGGACAAACAAATATTAGTTTCATGGAAATAAATAATTTATTGGAAATCCCACCAATAATCATCATTTATTATTACACTTCATACATAACTTATACTAATAATGCTGAAGAAATATCCATTTGAAGGAAATAAATATAGTTGAGGTTAATATATCATTGAGTAATAATTAATAAACCTTATTTATATGTAATATGTATCCATGCTGAATAAAAAAAAATATTTCAATTCAGTAATAGTTAACGTATTTCTCAGATAATTATTTTGGTTGTTTCTATTATCCGATTGTTAGGGCCTGAGAGAACTGTATGCCAATCTAGGTAATTTTTTAGAAATTAAATTGACGGTATCCTGGTTTGTACCCTGGTCATCTTGATTGCATATGTTCCCTCTAACCACTGTTCTGCCAACATAACTAATAACTAAGCAGGTACAAACGATCTAAACTCAAAATTCAGTACAGAAGTGCTAAGCGGCGTTCAATAAGCCCATAGTAACACAGATTTTATGTTTAAAAAGGAAATTCAAATCAAAGGAAAAGTTCAAGGACATATCCTTCAAGGAGATGCGCTTCTCTTTGAAGGATGTGTCCTTCAACTTTTCCACAGATTGGATCTCTAGAATTATGTTAGTTTAATTATTAATGAATCCTATATTCTGATTAATAATAATAATTAATAAATTATTGAATTCTTGTGAGAGTTTATTCATAAATAGCAAATGTTCGTTAACTACCAGTTGAAAATTTATTGACAATGAATTTATGTTATTTGTGGAGATAATCATAGTCATATAAATTATTTATCATCGAAATATATTGAATATTATCAAATACCTTGTAAACAAATATTTTATTCTCTATTAATAAACTTTTTTGAATGGATAATTTAACTCTTAATGAATATATTAAATATAAAGCTGCTGTAATAGTTGTGAATTAATAACATCCAAATAAGTGCATTATTAATAAAAAATATGGATTTCTCTCAGTGTACGTTACAGCTAGATGAAAAATGAAAATGAAACAAAAATTGAGAATGTTTAGTTTCTTGTGTGGTACGTAGGGCCGTCTTGTTGTAAATATACGTCGTCCATATCAATAACCTCCATATCCGGCCAAAATAAATTTTTAATCATTCACCGCAAAGTTGCTGCAGCCTTATTTTTGAATAAGTCCAATCACACCACCAACCCAAAAACCATTCCGTCTTAGATTTTCAGAGCCTCAAATGTGACAATTCTGCTTATTAACGTAGTCTCTGAGGTGAAAATGAGCCTGATCTCTGAAGAATATTTTTGGATGATAATCATTTTAATGCATTTCAAGGACCCAATCAGCAAAGATACGATGTTGCTTGTGATCAACTGACTCGAGTTCTTGAGTTAACCGAGGAGTTAACTGAACTTTAAGAGCCTTGTAAACCAACTCTCAATGCAAAATATACGGTGTATCTAATGTCGTTTGTGGAATTCCTAGTTCCTATAAGTTCGATGAAGAATGGACAAACGTGGATTTTCGTCAACACTACGGGCTACAGCAGCAATATTCTCTGCAGTTATTTTTGAGCGAGGCACACGGTTTTGGTTCCTCACATCACTAGTTTTTACTTGTCAAATGTCAAAAGATGACAGCATCAAAAGTGACAGGACAGGACTCATATTGGAAGGCCTTTACAATATGGTTATTTAATAATTGAAAAAATATTCATTCGATAGAACAGTTGCCAAATACTAAAACGAATGTTCAGGCAGCATTCAATGAATATATCATTATTGGGATAACTGAAATATGTAGTTATTTGTTTGACTAGGCAGCAAAGTAGTAGATTTACTGCCACAGCTGATAGTTCCAGAAATCCAGCTAAGGCAGTCAATCTACTTTGCTGCCGAGTTGATCATATAATTTTTTCTTCGATTGTTTATGATGATATATGTAGGACATTGTATTTGCAAATTATCGCAACTCCCATAATCGTTTTATTTTTCCTATGGTGATAAATTAAAACAAAATTCGATAGAAATCGCAATTTTTGGAATGGTTGGTTGCTATGTCCATGATAATTATAGTTTGACAACTTATGAAATGTTTCATTCCCAATGTAAATAATTATTTTGCTGCCAAGACAGAAAAGTTCTCACTTAGCTGCCTAGGGCGGGAAAAGTAATACTTATGATGATCGATTTCATCCAAGTCAGAAAAATTTGAATGCAGATTATCCTTCATAAATTTGGTGCCGATAATAAATGGTATATAGTACGAAAGGAGAAATGCTAAACCTTACAAACAAATGCATTTGTTATTTTTACATGCCTTTTCTGTTTCAGGAAACAAATCAGCTCCAATTTCTTAAATAAGGTGTCGATTTCATGGGAACAAGACGAAGCATTTATTTTCAAAAAATCGTAAATTCTGATGAAAAGATCGATTTCATTCGAAGTAGAAGACACATTTAAATGCAGAATGTCCTTCCATAATTTGATGCCGATATTAGAAGGAGTCGAAAAATCAAATGTTCCAAATTTATTAAGACTTTTCTTTCTTAAACAAAAATAATTCAAAAAAAAATGACATTGTGTCGAATGTATCACGTTCCATCGTCACAAGGAATAATCCGAGATCAGAACTTGAATCAATCGAGTCCCACACGAATCACAGATTTAACACAGTTACATGAACCGATTGTGAAAATAAATACATTCAACGCTCTCCTCTATAGATTTTCGCAGGCGTTTTCGTAGGTCACGTGCTGGTAATTTGGTTTGATCCCCACTGTGGCAATCGCTGAATACTGGAATACTTGACTCATTGGATTACGGGCCATACACACACATACGTTATTACATACATACACGTGCCGATCCCTTTGACCGTATCTATTCTGGCATCATAGAATTCGAATGCGTTCGCTTTCGGCTATGTTGGGGAGATTTCTACGTGTTGCGAGCTAAAAGATGGTGATGTGAATACATCACGTGATATCGATGATATTTGCCATGAATTTGTCTGATCGGTGAGCAGCGGTGGTTGTGTTCAGTATATGGATGGGTGACCGCTGTTACTTTTTCTTTTGTTCATATACAGGGTGGCCATTTGAGAACGAAACAGACGAGATTACAGACGAAATAAAGTTTTTCGATAGAAATGCTCGGACAAGTCGATTTCTGTTTCGAGGGGGACAACTTAAGATGTAGGTTACGGACGCATAGCGCTTCAACCCTTGCTGCTACAACACCCACCCCCAATTTTTGAATAGGGAAGATGGGGTGAGAGATACCTCAATTTAAAGGTATTTTTATACTGATTTCAGCACAGTAATTGTTTTTTCATTTTATGCATTAGTTCTCGAAATATTCATGCGTTAGTTAGTTAGGAAGGAAGCCACAGTCATGGTTGTTTTGAAGCTCAAAATGTCGATTTTTCACAAAACACTACAAGTGCCATGAAAACACCACTTCATTTTCAAATACTTAGTTTAGAATATTTCGAGAACTAATGCATAAAACGAAAAAACAATCACTGTGCTGAAATCAGTATAAAAATACCTTTCAAACGAGGTATCACTCACCCCATCTTCCCTATTCAAAATTTGGGGGTGAGGGTTGTAGTAGCAAGGGTTGAAGCGCTATGCGTCCGTAACCTACATCTTAAGTTGTCCCCCTCGAAACAGAAATCGACCTGTCCGAGCATTTCTATCGAAAAACTTCATTTCGTCTGTAATCTCGTCTGTTTCGTTTTCAAATGGCCACCCTGTATATGTATATCGCATTATAGTATTTCAAGAGTGACACACGCCAAAACACTACATTTTTGAATGGTTGAAAAATACTGTAAGTGCTATCCATGGAGTAATAAACATAGATAGAGGGAGTACACGCAATTTTTACATGTCCCCAACATGGTTAGATTACGTTGTCGGATTGTGATATATTTTCAAATCCACAATTCTACTATGTATATTGTTAATAATGTATATTATATTGAACGAAATATATTTATTTGAGTGATTCCCTATTAAATATGCAAATTTGAATATTTGGAATCCGATATTTTTCCTAATTGGCGAATTTAAAGTATGCAGAATATTTATTATTTTCTATATCTACCTGCTGAAATCCAAGATTTGGCAACTTATGCCCTACTAGTCTAGTGTCATCGGTTGTTTCACGTCGTTTGGCGCACTTCAAGTTTGTTTTCTGAAGTTCTGATATATTTAGGTATTTATTTCAATATATTTTGAGTTAATATGAAACACTGATTCACTATGGGACATAAGAAGTGCGTTCTTTGTGTAGAAACTCGCGAATTGAGTGAAATATCGTATCACCGATATGTTTTCATTTCCGCGCGCTTCATGTCAAATTTGATAATTCATGTTGGGGACAAAATTTTCATACTGAAAATAACATATGCTTCCTCTATCTATGTTTATTACTCTGAGGTGCTATCCCATAATATCCATATCAAGCCTGTACAGGGGGATTCTAAAGTATTCGACAAACTTCAGGAGGTGATTCCTCACAATATTCTATTATGAATTGTCCAGATGAAGACACACATCGTCAGAATTCTGGACCCCCCTAGGTTTCTCAAGAAATAAACCATCTGTACTGGGAATTATTCGAATATTTTTCTCTATTTCAACTGCAATATATCTGACAGAAAAATTATGTTTGGTAGTCTTTGTTTTATGCAGGATGAGACAAAATAGGAAAAATGAGAAAAAATCTAAATTTATCGATTATTTATTTTTGATTAATTCTAGTTATTCCACAATTGAATCCAAATCAACTGTCCAATAAGCCTCGGTATCCCACGAATCAAGTCATTAATGACAATTTCAGGCATATCGTTCCATTCTTCCTGAAGGGCTAAACTCAATTCCTGAAAAGTTGTAGGTGATTTTGGCGATTGAATATTTCGCTTCCTAAGTAATCTCGATTGGATTCATATCTGGTGAGTTTGCTGGCCAGTTCATTCTCTGGATATTGTTCTCTCGAAGAATGTTTTGAACCCTTCGTGTGCGTTGTGGTGGGCTGTTATCATGCTGATAAATGAAAATTATTTTCTACGTAGAAGGCACCTTGTTCGTTGTAATGAGGACCATTATACTCCCCAGCATATTATTGATCCTGGCAAGATTGAGTCGCTCTAGTCTGCCTGGACCTCTCCAAACCCTTTCTCACTGACTATGAAAAAAGTACGTTGTGCCATTGTGGTAAAAGCCATTCTTGGTGGTGTTCTGTCCATTGCCGACGGGTAGCTCTTTTTACAGGTGATAGCCGAGGTCTCATTGCGCTTGAATTTGAGGAATGCAGTCGTCTCCTTAGGGTACCTACTGGTTGAGACCACCCGTCTATAGATCCTAAAAAATGACTTCGAAAAGCTGTTCATCAAGACAATGCGTCGTGTCAAAAATCAATGGAAACAATGGCAAAATTGCATGAATTGGGCTTTGAATTGCTTCTGCATCCATCGTATTCGCCAGATCTCGCCCATAGCGACCTTTTCTTGTTCTCAGACCTTAAAAGAATGATCGCTGGAAAGAAATTCAGCGCCAATGAAAAATTAATCACCGAATCTGAGGCCTATTTTGAAGCGAAAGACAAATCGTATACTACCAAAACGGTATGGAGAAGTTGGAAGATCGCTATAATCGCTGTATCGCCCTCGCAGGCAACTATGTTGAATGATAAAATCGAATTTTGTCAAAAAAATGTGTTTAACTATGGTAAACCGGGGACTTTCCAACTGGCCTGTTACATACAACAAGTTGAAAGTTGATAGAGGGGGAGCAAGACTTTCGACGATGTATTGTACTTGACCAAGAATACTTCCTCCTCAAGTCAAAGCCTGCTCGCTGAAATTATATCTTCAAAAAAGCAAGACAAAGCTAATGATATTCCGTTTCAAATTTCAACTCGAATGAGCCGAAAGAGAGATCTACGAGTACAGACTATAATACGTTATTTATCCACACTCCACAACTAAACTAATTTACCAGGAGAACCTAAAGCACGTTACCCAACTAACCCGACTTTGAATTGCTTCTGCATCCACCGTATTCGCCAGATCTCGAACATAGCGACTTTTTCCTGTTCTCAGACCTCAAAAGCATGCTCGCTGGAAATAAATTTAGCGCCAATGAAAAATTAATCACCTAATCTGAGGCCTATTTTGAAGCGAAAGACAAATCGTACTACAAAAAGGGTATGGAGAAGTTGGAAGATCGCTATAATCGCTGTATCGCCCTCGAAGGCAACTATGTTGAATGATAAAATCGAATTTTGCAAAAAAAATGTGTTTAACTATTGTAAACCAGGGACTTTCCAACTGGCCTGTTACATACAACAAGTTGAGAGTTAATAGAGGGGGCAAGACTTTTGACGATGTATTGTACTTGACCAAGAATACTTCTTCCTCTAGTCAAAGCCTGCTCGCTGAAATTATATCTTCAAAAAAGCAAGACAAAGCTAATGATATTCCGTTTCAAATTTCAACTCCATTGAGCAGAAAGAGAGATCTACGAGTACAGACTATAATACGGTGTTATTTATCCACACTCCACAACTAAACTAATTTACCAGGAGAACCTAAAGCCCGTTACCCAACTAACCCGGATGTTGCCCAAAGCCGCAAGTAATAGATTTATTCCACCCCTATCTCCAAATCAAATTTTCGAGGTTCCACTTCGTATTCTTCAGTCACATTAATTTATATATTCAGAAGAGAGACGATTCCGCATGTCTTTCCCTTGCAATAATATTTCCACAACGTTGTTCCTATTCATATTCAAGAGCTAATCCAACGTGCGCCGTTCCCCAAATCAGGTCACAATATTCCATCGCATATTCCAGCCACTGTATTATTTCTCCGTCGGCGGAGGAGCCTCAGGAGCACCATTTTCCTCTGCGATTTTATTTACTTACAGAGGACGAACGTTCTGCTTTGTCTGATACAATATGTATATACCGATAGGAAATGAGCATCACGATCCGCGTTTCCATTCTGTGGCGACAACGATTCTCTGGATGCTGCAAGAATAATTCCAATCACGTGGGGAATTTTCTAGAGGAAATTTCTTCGAAACGACTAGGGGAAGAAAATCAGATGCTTTTCTTTTCCACTAATGTATTAGGTGTATGACTTTGCTTTCGCAGTTTTGGAAGAGATGGCTGTAGCGATAAGTGGTAGTCGAAATAAATAGATCGTCGATGTCATACAACAAGCTTAGGTACTTGTAAACATAATGCCATCGAAATATTAGTGGATATGTGTCTGAATCATAAAGTTAATCTCGATTAAACATGTCAGCTTACGAGGCAAATTCTCATCATTTGCGGGAGGTTTTAATTTTCTGCTCAAATATGAAGAAATCTGCGGCTGATGCACATCGAATGCTCTCATATACCTATGGTGAAGCCGCTATTAGTGAAAGAACGTCCTGCGAGTGGTTTCAACGCTTCAATAAAGGTGATTTTGACGTCGAAGACCCGCATGGCGTTGGAAGAGGGCAGATTCTCGAAGATTCAGAATTGGACGCATTACTTGATCAAGACTCGTGTCAAACGCAACAATAATTGGCAGGATCATTGAGAATGACGCAAAAATCAATTTCAAAAAGCCTGAAAGACATGATTCAGAAACAAGAAAATTGGGTGCCGTACAAGTTGAAGCCGAGAGATGTTGAACGCCGTTTGTTTGTTTGTGAACAGCTGCTTGCAAGGCACAGACAGAAGGTATTTCTGCATCGCATTGTGACTGAAGACAAAAAATGGGTTCATTACGATAATCCCAAGCGCAGAAAATCATGAGGATGTCTTGGCCATGCTTCCACGTCGACGACCAAACCGAATACTCCAAGGTCATATTTGGTGGGACCATCTCGGCGTAGTGTATCATGAGTTGTTAAAACCGACTGAAACAATCGGCCGATCATTGATAGATAAACGGCCGCAATACAACGATAAACATGATAAAGTGAAACAATAATACCTCGAATTTCGGAAAAAAACGGCGGAAGCAAAGTTGTGCGGCTATGTATGTCAAAAGTTTTGGCACAACTTTCAACCTTTCAAATGTCGATACAACGATTCGTCATTTCAATCGACAGTTCAGTTTACAAAAGTTATTACGTCGTAATGGCTTATAAGTTGTAACTCAGAAAACGTGTTTATAATTTGGTTGGACTTTTCCTTCTTCTTCTTCTTCTTTCTTTATTAGGCCTTGCCTGTTTATTCAGCACCTTTTAATTGACAGTTCGAAACCTAATTTAAGATGTGATTTTACATAACGGTAACAAATATGGTTCATTCCCTATTTGTCATTCTACTACAAAGAAGGAGGCCCGATTAGATCAAAAATAGAATTAATGTTCACATTAACTCTGCCTTAACAAAGTACTGTATTTTTCTGATATGGCTCAGACTAAACTTTTTCTCTTTTCATATTTATATTGGGTACCTTTTCCAAGCAACCGTTTTCAATCAATAGAAGACACAACAAAATTTCGCGAAGTCTATTCGTGCAAATGCATTCAACAAGGTAGGTAGGTATTCGATAGCGTATTATTACGATATTAAATATCATACAATAAATAAAACAAATTTTGTATTTTATCGACCAATTAGCGCTATTTTATTAGCTCAGTAAAGAATGCAAGCAGACCTCTCATTTCACATTAAAAATTTTATAACTGCGAAACTATTAGGTGTATCATCATTCATCATCCTAACCTTACAAGTTTATAATTTCAAGGTTTGATGTGATACGTAACTATACAGTGTGGAGTTATTTTTTTTCAATTTCTATTCCTTGATTTTACACATATGATGTAGATACCCAATTTCTTGCAACTTGCCAGTTGTCATAAATTTATATGAATACATAAACATTGAAAATTCTCTTTCCCATAGGTACTAAAAGCAATTCCACAAGTTTACAAACGGAGCGAAAAATAAAAGGCTCCAATAAATAATCGAAATCTTATTAGGTAGAGTTCATATGATTAATAATTTCTTCCGCTCTTTCCCCAAATGAGGTTATAAAAATGTTAACATATTATACTAATAGGCATTCAGGTCAAACAGGAAGAAACAAATTTACCTTTTTGACTTTTTAATAAAATCTAACTGCTAACCTGTTCACAAATCAATTTCTCATTTCTAAAGGGAATTCTATAGAAAGAAAGGTGGGCCCAACTAATTGAATTTCTTCTGTCTTGATATTAAGCTCTGAGATATGACTTTATTTCCATAGATTTTAAAGAGGCATCTGTTGGTTTAAAGGTTGGATATTCAGCGCTGGTGAATGCCTTTTGGCTTAGATATATTATTTTCTAATAAACTTGGTATTTAAAATGGTAGATATGTACCTATTTGTATTAGGTACTATAAGAAATCTCGAAACGGTAGGTATGAGAGAGTTTTGTGTGTGCTCTTTTCAATTTAGACCCTTTTTTTTGTTATAACGAAAACTTCGATCCAAAAGAAATTATTAAATGCTTTCCTCCAATTGTTTTATAAAAATTCAAATAGTATTTAAATTCAAAAAATCAATTGAACAACAACTGCTCATTTTACACAATTGTTCATTAACTTCTCTCAACTTTTATTGGTCTTGAATTCTGAATCTAAAACATGAAATTTTAAATTGAGTAGTATGTTGAATCTTTCATCTTTCAAATAAAGGTGTGTTAATATTTCCTGAATACATATTTTTTATTATTAGGGATAGGCCATTGCAAGTTTTCTGTTTCATTGTTTTATGTATTTAAGTTTTCGTGAAATAATGTTTTCCAATAAAACAGTTCATAGTTCATAGTTTTTCAATCAACAATTTTATTAATGACAGCAGTTATATTGATCGAGATATTTGAAAGTCATACTTCATCGTAAGCGATTTTCGTTAAATTCAAAATAACCAAAAATAATTGATTTAATATAAAAGAGGTTGAATGCCAAACTTACCATTTCGTTCTGAGCATATATGTAGGAGCAGAAACCATATTTAGACAAATCCAAAATCCGGGCAAATTGAATGAAAAGAAAAATACAATATATAGCAGAGTAGATTGAAATTAATATTGTTCGATGTTGCTTTGAAGTTTGAATAGCCAATTCATACAAGTGATATTTGAAGGTTATGTATGTGACCACAGACATTGAAATAGAAGTGATTCAAAAGTGGGATGTGAAGGATTCCGATCAATAATTTTTGAATTAGTAATTGAATTGAAGTAAGTGGATAAGATTAATTTATTTATTTTGAAATTACACAACTCAATCAAATAAACTTTTTTCTGAACACAACTGTGGGTGAGTTTTATGTTGAAAATCCAATATTGCGTTCTGAAAGAGAGTTAAATTATCTCATCCAGTGGAAAAAATTGGTGATAACTGGGTTGTTCAATATAAACATTAGAACGATTGCAAGTACAGACGGACGGACAAGACATCGGTTGCAAGTTGTAGGTAAGTATCTGAAAGAATTGTTTTGAAATGTTTTTCTTCTGTGTCCTTCAAGTAACCTTCAACATTTTCCATGAACAATTCGCATATTTGCGCCTGTATATCTTTGATAACTTCAAAGTCTTGAATCGATTTTGAAGCATTGGCAAAGATCTCATCTTTCACGTGGACCCAAATAAAAAGTCTAAAAGTGTAAATCACAAGATATCATGATCACCTCTCCGAGATATAACACAGCCAGGGAACTTTTATTGTAAAATTGCGATTGTTTCGTTGCTTGTATGACACTTAACGCCGTGTTGTTAACTTCGTCCACATCAATATCTTTCTATTCCGACAATAATAGTTATTTATGCAACAAGTGCAAAAAGTGAATGTTTTTTTTTGCACGAGTTGCATACAACATTTTTTCTACGTTCATGCAAAAACCAAAAAATGATTTATTGATGTGCGGCACTAAATGTAGGAAAATGAAAAGCGTAACTTGAATACTTTATTATTAATATCGATTTGCATTGAAACAGGAACTAATACGTTACGAACAATTTAACTCAAACTTTATTTTTACCCTCAATGTTGAAAGTGAATGAACAATTGGTGCAATTTTCAATATGAATATTTCGTAGTGAAGTACTTTTTAAATCCACTTCTTGATTTGTTACTGCTGTAAACGTACTAGTACTTGGTAACTGTACATCGTTATTTCCTTCAGGCTGAAATATTTGTTTGTCATGATGACAGCACGTTGAAGTAGAATGACAGATGAGTGCAATAAAGAACTTCTTTTTCCACTAAATATAGTTCAATAAAGTTTTGCTTTTTGCATGAATGTAGAAAAATATATAAATACTTGACTTGAGTTGAGATTGAAAAACTGCTAATTGACTTTGATTTCAAGTCAAGCTCAAGTCAAGTAGCTTGAAAATCAAGCAAAGCCGTGAATCCTTAGGTGCTTTACAACATCCCAAAAGTGCTTTAGTTTTGGGATCTGTGACTACAAAATTTTCACCATTTTTGTATTGAATTTTAACAATTTCAATGCATTGTTGAAGCATGTATCATTCTATTTTTACTAATGGCATAGTTATTACTTGTCAAATGTCAAAATATGACAGCTTCCAGAGTGACAGCTGTCCAGATATTGGACTATTCAAAATGAACGTACTAATTCTTGTTAGATGTAAACGTTATTGTTTGAACTCAAATATATATTCCCCTGTATGATGTACCCTTTTAAACTCTCCATCTCTTCCTCCCAATCATGCAGCAGATAATTTTCGCATTTTACGATGACATAAATCAGGTGGTCGGATATACCATAAAAACACAAGGTGAAACGACACAAGCCATAAATTAAGTCCAAATATATTTCATTTGCGAGGAATAAAACAGAAGTCTTCATATATCTCATCGAGTCATATGTGGATGATTTATCGCAAATGACCTACCTCCTGCTCTTAAATGGAAGTTAAAGTGGTTATTTCCCTGGCGCCATGTATATGGATATTCTGTTAGAAGGGGTTGTCTGAAGACCTTTTTATTCATTTCTTGAATTTTCTATACAATGTTGTGGAATTGGAGTGGGTAGGTAGGAGGATGCCTAATAGCGATAGAAGTGTAATTATCGAAGTCTATAGTGAGCTTGTCTTCATTATTTTTTAGGTATCCAATGAATGAAATTGAAAAAATTTAAGGATGCGATTAATAAGAAATTGAAAGTTCTTGGTTGGTTGGTTGGTACTCAACAAAGGTTTAATCGTTGATCCTTCAGAGAAAGTTCCAGGTTTCAATCTTCCTAGGAAAATTTGGACTTGGGATTGGTTATATGACCATAGTATGCTCTTCAAATTGTATTCGTTTGATAGCTCACTATGTTAGTGTGGTGTAGAAGAAACCCTCGACCATCTTGGTGAATACTTATCCAATTTATAAATTTCATGGTGGTTTCCCAGCTATACATTCAGTTTCATATTCTTTTTTAGAATTACTCCTTCTGGTTCTTTTCTTTCTTTAGGAATCCCTTCAATGTAAATATGTCAGCTTATTCTGTAAACAAATACACAAACCAAACACTACACCTTTACGGAGAGACAGAGTTTTTGCTATGAGGTTTTAAACTGTATGGAGTCTTGTATCATACGTTAAAATGTGCGATTTAATGTACACATGCTTTATTGTTTGGAGTAAATAGTTTTCGTATTGCTCTATATCAAAAGAATATATGTATATATCCAACTATTCGCCTTTGGGTAAACATCTAACCTAAGTTTCACGAGCCTCAGGCTGAAAATATCTCTTTTCAAGTGTGGCGATTTAAATCATCTCGAGTAGTTATCAATGGATACTGCTGAAAAATATCATGAATACACCACATCACAAACAGCGAAGAATAAACCGATAAGATAAGGAAAGTGCAACATCTAGACATATCACACGTGGGACAAAATAGGCCAGGCTGATTATGCAGGCTCATCGAATGCTCCTATAGTGAGGCCGCTATTATAGTGAAAGAACGTGCCGAGAGTGGCTTCAACGCTTCAAGAACGGTGATATTGACGTCGAAGACCAGCATTGCAGTGGAAGAGAGAAGGTTTTCGAAGATGCAGAACTGGAGGCATTACTCGATCAAAACTAGTGTCAAACGCAACAAGAATTGACAGGATCTTTAAGAGTGATGCAACAAGTTATTTCAAAAGGCCTGAAAGTCATGGGAATGGTTCAGAAACAAGGATATTGGGTGCCGTACTAGTTGAAGCCGAAATATGTTGAACGGCGTTTGTTTGCTTGTACTTATACTTATTCAGTATTTGGTAGGACCAACGATAAACATGATAAAGTGAAACAATAAAGCCTCGAATTTTGGAAAAAAACAGAGGAAGCAAAGTTTTGCGGCTATGTATGTCGAAAGTTTTGGCACAACTTTCATCCGAATGAAAAAATTTCAAATATTCAAAATGTCGATACAATGTAGTTGTTTTTTTGAAGTTTATGATTTTTATATTATTCCCCATTATACTTTTGTGGGTTGTAATTTGTTTATTGATGCGTACCTTGCAAATTAATTGTATTTCAGAAACTGTTTTTCGTTATATTTTTTTCTGCTCCAATAAACTTATTTATTTATTAAAAAAAAAAATGATGATATGGTTCATTTCTCAGGCCAAACCGAATATTCACGGTTTCAAAGTCATACTTAGTATTTGGTGGGACCAGCTGGGGGTAGTGTATTATGAGTTGTTAAAACCGACTGAAAGTATCACAGGCGATCGTTATCGAATGCAATTAATGCATTTGTGCCGAGCATTGAAAGACAAACGGCAGCAATACAACGAGAATCATGATAAAGGGGTTTTATATCATGAAAATGCTCGACCTCATGGTGCGAAAGTGGTCTAGACATACTTGGAAACGTTGAAATGAAAAGTCCTACCCCACCCGCAGTATTCTCCATACGTTGCTTCCTCGGACTATCACTTGTTTCGATCAATGACACATGCCCTGGCTGACCAGTACTTCCGGTCTCATGAAGAAATAAAGAATTGGATCGATTCGTGGATCGCTTCAAAAGATGACTAATTTTTTCAACGTGGGATTTGTACGCTGCCCGAAAGATAGGAAAAGTAGTGGTCAGCGATGGGCAATACTTTGAATCATAAATGTATAACTAGTTTTTTACTACAAAACCTCGAATTTCGGAAATAAACGCAAAGTTATACGCCTATTAACAATGTTTGCAATATTTACAATTTTTCTATAAGCTATTTCATCGAGCATATATTCGCATATCCAATGAAATGAAAATATGAAGGTATCCCTCTCCAAGTGTACCGATTTCAATCATCCCGGAGGAGATGAATTACCAATGGATACTGCTGAAAGATCAATTTCATACGACGGCATTCCCAGTCCCAGAAGATCATTAGCGGTAGATGCAAATCACGTCGCCCCAACGAAAACCACCAAAGCGATCAGTAACGTTTTAATTGCTCCGCAGCGATAAATAACGAAATAGGTTTCGAAAGGAAGGAACGCGAGCTTGACTGAGCCGCCGACATGGGCGCCCGCAGAAATTTTTCTCAGGGGGGGCAAAATGAAAATAATTGAAAAACAATAAGGCATCCAAGATTGTCGTAGGCGACATCAGTATTCCGTTTCTTTCTATTTCTGTATTTATATTTATCACCAGCGTCTACTCTGAATTTCAAAAGATCACTAAAAGTGGTACAGGGTGGACAAAAATACAATAGTTTCGTGTATGCTAATAAAATAACGCATAATATGCTTTATTAGTTAAATTAACAATATTATCAAAAATACTTATTGTCTAGCGCTAATTGGTTTGAATGTAACACCCTGTAGTTTGTTACATTTTTAGATTAATAAAAATGAGCTGTTTCCAAACATGTTTGGTACTTTTGGTCTAGCAGACAGAATATGAAAGAAATTATTTCTTATTTTTATACATTTTTATCAATCTAAAAATGTAACAAACTACAGGGTGTTATATTCAAACCAATTGCCGTATTTTTGATAATATTGTTAATTTAACTAATAGAGAATGTTACGCGTCACTTTATGAGCACACACAAAACTATTGTATTTTTGTCCACCCTGTAACAATTGGAATCAACATGTGATACATTTTTGGAATCTGCTCAGCCAGAGTAATCGGAAAATTGAGTCAAAATGGGGGTATTCCATTAAAAAAAATGACGCTGACGTCATTACTCGAAAGTAATTCACCCTGTATATTAGATTATTATTTTAAAATACGGTAAATTAAAATAAAAAATCGACATGTTTCAGGATTATTTCTTAAAATGGTTTGTTTAGCTGAAAATGAATTTTGTTCCATACTCAACGGTTACGGACGCAGTGTATAAGATGAATTTATAAACAAATTGACACGCATGAAGTGCTTTCGGTTCCATGATTTTTCTTCACCCAAGAAGTGCTCAACGCGCCTAAAAAAGTTTTTAATTCAAAAAATACCTCTGCCGATTATGGATTATATGTATAGTATGTAATTTCATTGAAAACCGGAAAATAGTTGTGAATCTATCACTTTCTTTTTTTCCTTGCCCTTTGGATTGAGAAAGTAATATTGAGGGTGTTGTGCTGAAAAATGAGGCATCCAAAATCTCAGGGGGGGCCATGGCCCCCCCTGGCCCCCCCCTGCGGGCGCCCATGGCCGCCGACTTGCCGGTTACGCCCAGAGCCTTTTTCCGGCCGCAAATCATCCGTAACAGCCTCCTCGATCTCTCTTTATTCTACTTTTTTATTAATATTTATTATTTATTAATTCTTCTCACTGCGGACAGCCGACACTGTATTTCAGCCGGACTTCGACTACTAAAAATCCCATCGGATGATCGAGCTTTATAGCGTTCGTTTTATTATTTAATTCCTTGGAAGTCTGTTCTTTCTATTGTTGGCTTAACAATGGGAGTTTTGGGTAAGTGAATTTTTATTTTTCAAGGATTTCAAGGTTATCGATCCACAAGCCCGTCTACTTGTGGGTGAATTGATATCTTGAAAAAATCGGCGTCGTCAAAATATTTGTTTTCGCTTTTGCAGAGGCGACGCCAGCTTTCGAAAACAGAGGTGCCCAAGAGGGGGCCGGGTTTTTTTTTTTAGTGGGGGCCAAAGTGAAGCGAAACTATAGTTCTGCTAATCTAAAGGGTATTTTTTTTAGTGCTATAGAACTTTAAATTGCAATAAAACAACGATGGATTATTCGATTGACATGAATTTTATTTATCCGCAAGATAATCTTGTGGCATTACATTTTAAATATGATTTCTGGCATATGACGACCGCCACGGCTGGCTCGGATGTAGTCCAATCTGGACGTCCAATTTTCGATGACTTTTTTCAACATTTGTGGCCGTATATCGGCAATAACACGGAGAATGTTGTCTTCCAAATGGTCAAGGGTTTGTGGCTTATCCGCATGGACCAATGACTTTACATAGCCCCACAGAAAGTAGTCTGGCGGTGTTAAATCACAAGATCTTGGAGGCCAATTCACAGGCCCAAAACGTGAAATTAGGCGGTCTTTCAATAAATCGATTGTGGCACGAGCTGTGTGACATGTTGCGCCGTCTTGTTGGAACCACATCTCCTGGACATCATGGTTGTTCAATTCAGGAATGAAAAGTTAGTAATCATGGCTCCATACCGATCACCATTGACTGTAACGTTCTGGCCATCATCGTTTTCGAAGAAGTACGGACCAATGATTCCACCAGCCCATAAAGCGCACCAAACAGTCAGTTTTTCTGGATGTAACGGTGTTTCGACATACACTTGAGGATTAGCTTCACTCCAAATGCGGCAGTTTTGTTTGTTGATGTAGCCATTCAACCAGAAGTGCGCTTTATCGCTAAACAAAATAAAATGGACGTAGTCCGCGATACGTATTCCGCACAGAACCATTATTTTCGAAATAAAATTGCACTATTTGCAAGCGTTGTACAGGCGTGAGTCTATTCATGATGAATTGTCAAACCAAACTGAGAATAAATCATTTGACAGCTGTTAAATCGGTCTCCATCTTGAACAGTAATGCCAAATTAAAGTTATATACCTCGAAAAAAAACATCCATTATAAGCCTTAGTATGTCAAATTTTAGGGGTGCCAGCAGAATTTTAGAAGGGCCTGGTACCCCCCTGCCCCCCTAGCATCGCCACAGCGATTTTGTCTCAAAAAAAGAGGTTTTGCATAAGGCAACTTTGCGCATGGATATATCTTCTTTGCATCGGTTGTCCCAAATTCGTTGTCTAGTGAGGGTATCTAAGAATCTAATGGTGTTAAATCCGGAGATCTTGGAGGCTACCGAATATTTTAATTATCTAAAGTTCACAGAGTATCATAGATAGGCAATTGGTTGATTTGCCATGTGAAACTGAAACTTTTGATGAGAAATTTATAATATGTTACATATGCAGGGTGGTTCACCGCGATAACCTATTAGTCGTTCAAGGAAAACTTATCCTAATTTTGGGCTGAAAATTTCCATGTTGGGGTTTGAGACAGTGATCTCTCTCCCTGAAATATTTTCAGATCTCTACAACTTTCGGTTTTACTGGAAACAGACTACTACTGCATTATGTCAAATGGCATACCCAGTAGATTATTGCATCTTGCATCATTAGTTAGCTTTTTTGATGACAATTTCAGCAATATGCCATACCTTGGTAAAAATTCAACGGTTCATGAGTTAATGAGATTTCTTCGAAGAAAAAATTATTATCACTTCTTTTGAATATGGATTTCTGCAAAAAAATTTCTTTTTTTCTGTGACGGGAAAAAAATTTGACATTTTACCTCTGTTGACAGGTAACAAAATATGACTTTTCACGAAATTACTTTTTTCCCCGGGAAAAAAGTGAGTACTTTTTTCCCGGATATATATTTATCTACATATAGATAAAGGAATAATAATAATTCGATCACACTATTGATGGCTTTTGTTGTTGTGCCAATTCCGAAAAATAAGCCAATAACACTATCTCCGAGAAAGAACTGCATGTCTTTTTCATTTTCCATTCCATAAATCTTGAATACGCGGTTTCGTAAATTTTCCGCGATTTAGCTGGCAATAATTTTCGTGACGCTACTTGCGCTGCTTCTATCAACTCCAGTGGAGTTAGAGAAAACTCGGAATCAGACATTTTTCAACTTTATATTATTCAACAAAATAACCACTAAACAATTATTACTGAGTTCGTAATTTTTGAAATAAATCACAAAATTAAATTGACAGATATTTGATTACTTTGAAGTTTCCCTTAGCAACGCAGGTCTATTTGCAGCTTACTAGTTTAAAAATTCAAAATTCATATCGATAACACTCTGACTTTAATATATTGTAATAATATGTTCTTTCACTATTAAATTGTCGTTTTTCCTGTCACAGAAAAAAATAGTGTATTATACACGGGAAAAATATTAGATTTTAGCTCTCGGTTTTTTGTCTCCCTCCGCTTCGCGTCGGGAGACAACATAACCTCGAGCTAAAATCTAATCCTTTTTTCCCTTGTATAATAAATAACTATTTTTCTTTGATTTTTCATTTTCGATTCTGCAAACACGTAGTATTATAAGACTTTTATACAGGGATGACTAATGTACAGGGTGTTTATCAGAAGGTCATGAACTTGGACAACTCAAATTCATTAAAACTCGAGATTTTCAAATCAGAACATATTTTTTTTTTATTTCAGTTTATTCTACGTATAAAAAGAGAGGGGTCACTTGAGCAAGCCCTATATACTTGAAATGAATACTTTGAGAGTTATCGAGGAAGAACTTTAAATGAGGAAAAACCACAATTTCTAACTGTGTGGAGTAGTCCTTGACAATCGGAAAACACAGAAAGAAAGTTAAATTCGATTTTGCGATAACAAAATTTGACAATTCATGAATTGTGATAAATTGTTTGTTGAGATTATATGTAAAAACTTGCCATTAAGAACATACCTGTCGAGGCGTTTTATGGCAAAATTGATACTTAGGTGAAAAAATGAAATATCCGATTGAACTTTTTCAAGATAGGCCATCCTGTTCTCCTTTTTTCTAGTTCATTTGCCTACCTCAATTTGTTGATGTGCAATATAATCAATTTCCAATATGAAAATTTCGATAACTCAAAGATATTCTTATGTTAACTGCCATTCTTCTAATAATCAAATTGAATCGATTAAATTTTTTATTGTTGCAAGTTTAATTTTCTGTGCCAAACTGTATTTACTTTTCCGTTCGTGGAAAAGCATTTAAAAAAACGATCATTTCTATTTGGATGTCTGTCACATACTCTTTGCAGGATGGAGCTTCATCCCCTACTCATACATATTCAGTATACTATAGTCACGTATAGTTGCATCACCCCATAGCCGGAAAAGCCCCATGTAATTTTTCGCTAATATGCAAATAACCAGACGTTTCAAACGGTCCTGGGTTCTGCTACAAACCGCTAAACGCACCACTCTCTCGACTATGTGTGATGATATCTAAATGGACACCCTTTGAATGAAATATGGGATGAGCAATATGAAATGAATTAATTAACTTAACATTAGTACATAAGGATTGGCATGAAATGAAAACTTCTTTTTTATTGGTGTTATAAACATGAAACAAAAATCATTATACTAGATTTTTTTTCAGTAGTTTCCATTGGTGTAATCATTGTCAATTAATTAATTGGTAGAATTCAAGGGCGAAGGAAATCAATAAGATGAAATTCTGCCGATGTTTCGATTATATTTAAATCGCCCACGGGGCTCTGAAAAGACAACACAAAAATAAATGAATAAATATAGTAAATATAAAAATATAAAAGGTGACCTACATCATCAGTTACCTCCTATTGTCCACTTAACATGGACAACTTATTTTCATAAAAAATCAAGATTTTAAAATTAGAACAATTTTTTTTTATTATTTCAGAGTCTATTCTACGTTTACAAGGGGAGGGGTCAGGTACCTAAGCAAACCCTATACCTAAAATTAATATTTCAGGAGTTATTGAGGAAAAAACATTGGATGTTTCGACTACTTAATTGGACATTTCATGAACCTGATCATTATTCGTAATTGAAAATTCAATTGGTTTATGGATTCCTCAATACCAGCCACGTGGTGGTGTTCCCTCCTAATGGTTCTTTGTGTATAGACTTTCTAGGATCTAGGTATATCTTCAGATATCAAAATTATCTTCTGAAAATGTTCGTATTTGGAAACTTGATATAAGAGAATAAATGTATCTATCAATTAAATTAACATTTGTTCTAGATCTCAAAAACGAGAAATCACCCTCAGCAGACGATTTTCAATTCAATTACATATTCAAACTTTTATATGGGTCACTCAACCTTTAATTCGATAAAGGGTAAGCATAAAACAACCCTTATTACCACTAATCACAATAATCCAAATGAATTACGATGTAGATAAGATTGAAAGCTAATGAATTGCGAACAAAGTTGCAGACCAATAGAAAAATATCCCTATGTTCCCTTTTATATGCATTGTATACGTAATAATCAAGATTAATAGAGGAAACATTAATTATAATTGGAAGAAATCGCTATTTATGCCAGAGATTAGATCTTGAATTCTCTATATATCATCGAAAGCGTTTTTAGTTACACTCCAGGGAAAAAGATTATAAGAAAAAAATGCTAATGGAATAAGCAGGTGCTCATCTCTTGAGCCATCTGAATTTGATCGTCAAACATTCGCTCGGAAATGAAAGAGAAAATATTGGAAATATACAATCAAACAATTGAATTTATTTTATCAAATTTAGTACAGTCACACACAGCACAAACTTTTGGTTTGTGCCAGATAGTAACAATTATTATATCTAAACAATAGTTACAAACTATAAATTACAGATGATAAATATACAAGAACCTATTTTAGTTATTTATTTTACCAGTTTTTATGATTTTTTTCTTTTATTCCCATTTTGTTATTTTTTCCTCTTATCGAGAGAGTCAAGAATTAAGAATTAAACCTTTTACTTTTCTGACAAAATGTCTGGGGTTACTTATACGCTTCATCTCCTGAGGTATTTAACAATATACAGAGCGATGTTAAAAAAACGTTTTTATTTGAGGGGTCTGTGACGAATAATAAAGGAGATATAACGATTTTTGGATGGAAATTCAATTTTTTCCCAAGTTTCGAGTTTGAATTTCCTCAAAACTGTGAGGTCTACGCAAAATCGGTGAGCGGTGCCAGAATTGAAATAAAAGTTCCTTCATGAGACTATTGTATCATTTCATCAATTGATTCGACTACGTAGATCACAAAAATACTCGCAGTTGGGCGATCAGTACATTATTTCAGAAATTATAGGTAAAAATCTGAAATTTTCGAAAAAAAACTTGATAATATTCCCGAGACTGCAACTTCTCCTGGACGTAAGCTACGGCCTTGAAACCTCACTATGTTCTAGATCAGAACTCGATGTTTGAAAAACGTTTTTATTTGAGGGGTCTGTGACGAATATTTCAGGAGATATAACGATTTTTGGAGGGAAATTCAATTTTTTCCCAAATTTCGAGTTCAAATTTCCTCAAAACCGTGAGCTCTACGAAGAATCGGTGAGCGGTGCTAGTATTGACGATCCCTGATTAGCCGAATTTCGATCTCACCTGAAAAATTCTCGTAAATTTTTCCATACCCTTAGAAAATTGAAAAAAAATTAAAAGTTCCTTCATGGGACTATTGTACCATTTTATTGATTTATTCGACTATGTAGATCACGAAAATGCTTGTAGTTTAGTAGGTTAGTACGTTATTGCAGAAATTATAGATAAAAATCTGAAATTTTCGAAAAAAAAATTGATTAAATTCCCGAAGCAGCAACTTCTCCTGGACGTAAGCTACGCCCTTTAAACTTCACTACGTTTCAGATCAGAACCCGATGTTCAAAAAACGTTTTTATTTGAGGGGTCTGTGACGAATAGCTCACCGCAAAATCAGTAAGTGGTGCCAGAATTGACGATTCCTGATAAGCCTGAAAAATTTTTTGTCCAAAAATTTTTGTAAAACTTTCCATACTTCTTCTAACCCTTAGAAAATTGAAAAAAACTTGAAAGTTCCTTCATGGGACAATTGACATTTTATTGATTTATTCGACTGTGTAGATCAACAAAATGCTTGCAGTTTGGCGATTAGTACGTTATTTCAGAAATTATAGTTAAAAAACGGAAATTTCCGAAAAAAAAAATGGATTAAATCAATTCCAATTTTTCAGTCGTTTTTTGTGTTCAGAACAAATCTAACCATTTTTTCATCAAAGAAATGACACGTGGATCGGTGGTGACTGTTTAGGAGCTTCATAAAAGTGGCTGTTGCATCAAAAAGTTTCTACTCGTAAATCTTACGAAACATCTCTCCAAATCACAAGACGATGGCGGCTTTGAGCTCAGAAGAAGTGATGACAAAATTGAATAACAGGGGGAACTGTCGAGACTTCAGTCACAGCAAGCAAGCCACTTGAATCAATCACTTTCGCTGCTGTTCCCTCTCAACGATTGGCGTAGGTGGTAGGCGTGGCTTCTCTTTATACTATCCTTTGGATCCCCCTCCCCGATTCGTATCCCACTCATACAATATTTGTTTCATATCTTCCTTATATTGAATAAGATACCTACGCAATAGATATCTCGGATTAGGTATACATAAACGTATACACTTATGATGGATTTGTGAATTTTGTGGTGGAACATTGAAAATGCATATTGTGGAAATTTGAATCTACTTACTCAATAAGTGGTTAATAATTCACAACCCCTTTGTATTGTACTGTACGATCAGAAATATTGAATTTATTATTATTCTTATGTGAAGGCTACAAAGGAACAACGAAAATTTTTTGGAACTTCAACAGCTTTCCTGAAAAAAAGACAGTGTTGTAGATTTTCGATAGGATCATCGCACCCCTATATCTACGCCACTGAATAATTTTGGCAAAAAACACTTAGTTACTTATTTCGAAACACTAGGTACATTATCTAGACTCCAATAGGTACCTAAAAATAAAAACAATGAATGTAATAATGCTAGTGTTATATAACTAAAAACAGAATTTTTCTTCAAACTCTAACAACCTGTAGGATCTCGAAAACGAAGCTTATTAGGATATATGAATATGTTTATAGGAATTTTTCATGAAAAGAGTTGTTCTATCCGACGCCAAAGTTATTGCACTAAAATCTGGACTACCCTGTATATGTAGAATTCATTACAATAATAATAATTTTTTCTGATGTGCCTCATAATTTTATAGGTACTGTCACTAGCCAACACTGCTTTTTTGGTGTGGTTAATTTATTTATTGATTTACAGGTATCCACATAAGAAGCCTGAAAAGGGATGACAATAAAAATTTTCGATATCAAGCTTTTTTCGAGCTCTTACTTTAATCAGTCAATTTTTATTCAATTATAATTTTAAGATTTTTCTTTTGATGTGTTTGATTTTTACAATGATATCAATTATTATTTCGTTTTTAGGCCTTAGGCTGATTAATTTTCAAAATTTTCAAATTGCTGTTGCATCGTAGGTGTCCTCGAACACAACAGTCGAATTACGATCATGTCGTCACCGAGAAAACATCACAAAACAACAATTTGAGAATACCCACAAAATGCTAAGATCAATGACTTTACATAGCCCCACAGAAAGCAGTCTCGCGGTGTTAAATCACAAGATCTTGGAGGCCAATTCACAGGTCCAAAACGTGAAATTAGGCGGTCACCAAACGTGTCTTTCAATAAATCGATTGTGGCACGTGCTGTGTGACATGTTGCCCGGTCTTGTTGGAACCACAGTTCCTGGACATCATGGTTGTTCAATTCAGGAATGAAAAAGTTAGTAATCATGGCTCTATACCGATCACCATTGACTGTAACGTTCTGGCCATCATCGTTTTTGAAGAAGTACGGACCAATGATTAGATACACCAGCCTATAAAGCGTAGCAAACAGTCAGGGTTTCTGGATGTAACGGTGTTTCGACATACACTTGAGGATTAGCTTCACTCCAAATGCGGCAGTTTTGTTTGTTGACGTAGCCATTCAACCAGAAGTGCGCTTCATCGCTAATGGACGTAGTGCGCGATACGTATTCCGCACAGAACCATTATTTTCGAAATAAAATTGCACTATTTGCAAGCGTTGTTCAGGTGTGAGTCTATTCATGATGAATTGCCAAACCAAACTGAGAATAAATCACTTGACAGCTGTTAAATCGGTCGCCATCTTGAACAGTAATGCCAACTTAAAGTTATATACCTCGAAAAAAAACACCCTTTATAACATACCAATACCTACTGTAGAACATTCAATTTTACACATATCCAAGTGACGTAACTAGCGCTATGTATAGGATGAAATTGCCTTTTGACTGCTTCTTCGAATTTATTTTATTGAGAAACATTTATGCGAATCAAAAATTACCTATGTACTCAACTCAGAGTAATAAACATAGATAGAGGAAGCATACCTATGTCATTTTCAGTTGGCAAATTTAGTCCCCAACATGAACTATCAAATTTGGCATGAAGCGCTCGGAAATGAAATCATATCAGTGATACGATATTTCACTCAATTCGCGAATTTCTCCACAAAGAACCAGGCCCCACTTTTGGGGGGGGGAACTTTTAGATACTCAAAATACTGAAAATGTGGACCCCAGACACCTCCGCCATTTTGGGACGTCATTTTTTTGCCGTTCATGGTTTTCCACAAAATGTATTGAAAGTGAAATTTTTGCTGATCTTGTAATTATTCGAGCCTTAGTATGTCAAATTCTAAGAGGGCCGGCAAAATTTAAGAGGTGCCCGGGCCATTTGGGGGGGGAACGTTCCCCCAGTTCCCCCCCCGTGGATCCGCGCCTGCAAAGAACGCACTTCTTATATCCCATAGTGAATCAACGTTTCATATTAACTCAAAGTATATTGAAATAAATACCTGAATATATCAGAAATTCAGAAAACGAACTTCAAACGCGCCAAACGAATTGAAAAAACCGATGATACTAGGAGAGCAAAATTTGCCAAACCTTGGATTTCAGCAGGTAGATACAGAAAATAATAAATATTCTGCTTATTATAAATTCGACAATTAGGGAAAATATCGTATTCCAAATATTCAAATTTTCATATTTAATCGGGAATCACTCAAATAAATATATTTCATTCAATATAATATACATTTATAACGATATACATAGTAGAATTGTGGATTTGAAAATATATCACAATCCGACAACGTAATCTAACCATGTTGGGGACATTTAAAAATTTATTATACTTCATCTACCTATGTTTATTACTCTATGGTGCTCAACAAACATCACTGTATCATTTGATTAGTAACGTATTTGAAAATTCCATCAAATAGCCTACTCAGATAAGACCCACACACTGTTTATTCCACATGGAAGTATCAGAAGCACGGTTCTGTTGATGAGACGACATTATTGAACTGTTTCTAGCAAACACAAACACCAAAATCGAATTAGCGTTCAACAGCAACTCGCCACTGTGTTACGTACAGTATGGCACCATAGAATTACAACCCGGATTACACGGTGCCTGACAAGTCTTCTATGAAAACATTTCGAAATACGTAATAACATAATTATAGAAGGGAGACCACCGTTTCGATAATCACATAACCATATCAATTGATGCCTAATAATACACACGGGATCTGCGCCCCCAAGGGCGTGGAGTGCCTATGGACTGAGGGGGTGCACTTTTGATTGTGCAGGGTTGGGCCCAGCCCCGGTGGAAACTAGAGATAAAAAAAACATGGGAAATTTTATAAAATGTTTCATTATTTCTTTCTTTCTAGAAACAAAGTGCGAATGTTTTTAGGGGGTTAATCCTGGTTGAAAATGAAAGGGGGTCTTTCATGTAAACAAAAGCTCTTAGACATTTCCTTGGAGAGATACACGCCATAAAAATGAGAAAAAAAATTCGATGTACAACTTTGCTTCCGCCGTTTTGCAATATATGACGTTAGAGGTGAGTGTAAATAGATCGTAGATGCCATACAAACATAACGTCATCGAAATATTAGTCGATTTGTGTCATCATCATGAAGTTATTCTCGATTGAACATGTCAGCTTAAGAACCAAATTGTCATTTGCGGGAGGTTTTAATTTTCTGCTTTAATATGAAGAAATCTGCGGCTGAGGCTCATCGAATGCTCCCAAATGCCTATGGTGAGGCCGCTATTTGTAAAAGAACGTGCCAAGAGGTGTTTCAACGATTCAAGAACAGTGACTTTGATGGCGAAGGCCAGCATGGCGGTGGAAGAGCGAAGGTTTTCGAATATGCAGAATTGTAGGCATTACTTCATCAAGACTCGTGTCAAACGCAACAAGAATTGGCAGGATAATTGGGAGTGGCGCAACAAGCCATTTCAAAATGCCTGAAAGTCATGGGAATGATTCAGAAACAAGGAAATTGGGTGCCGTACGACTTGAAGCCGAGAGATGTTGAACGGCGTTTGTTTGCTTGTGAGCAGCTGCTTGGAAGGCAAAGATGGAAGGGATTTCTGCATTGCATTGTGACAGGAGATGAAAATGGGTTCATTACGTTAATCCCATGCACGGAAAATCATGGGGATATCCCGGCCATGCTTCCATGTCGACGGTGAAACCGAATATTGACGGTTTCAAGATCATGCTCAGTATTTGGTGGGACCAGCTCGGCGTAGTGTATTATGAGTTGTTAAAACTGACTGAAACCATCACAGGCGATCGTTATCGAATGCAATTAATGCGTTTGAGCTGAGCATTGAAAGACAAACGGCCGCAATACAACGAGAGACATGATACAGTGATTTTACGGCATGACAATGCTTGACACCATGACCACTTGAAAACGTTGAAATGGGAAGTCCTACCCCATACTAAAGATGATGTTTCGACTAGAATCCTCATCATTTTGATACACTTCAAGGACCCAATCAGCGAAGATACGACGTTGCTTGTAATCGACCGTCTTGAGTTGAGCCTACGTTTTTATGCAAAATAAGGTGTAAGGTGGATTGTGGAATGCCTTATTCACAAGATCGACAAACCTGGGTTTTCGTCAACACTATAAAGCAAGCATTCTCAGTTTTTCTTGAGTGACGCACACGGTTTCGATACTTCACATCCCCAAATTGTTCCAGCAGCACAATTTTTTCCACCAGTTTCACTACAGCCGGCCGATAAAAAGCTTCCCGACGACCCAAAACTGCTTTTTTTTGGCGAACTTTGACTGCAAAATTTTCACCATTTTTATAGTGAATTTTAACAATTTGATTGCATTGTCGAAGCGCGTCTCCTTCAATTTTTGTAATGATGTAGTTCTTATATTTCCTCCATAAAAATCAAATGCATGAATTTTTCCCTTCCTACCCTGCTTTAGATCTACGCTGATGACAATCATTGAAATTACTTTAGGAGTTTGACAATTCCACCCCCTTTATCAGAGGGTGGGTTGCGTATATGATGAAAAGATATCAGAGGTTATGTTGTGACGTTCTTAATTCGATAATAATCGCGAATGATAACTGATTCTTTTATTGTTGTAGTAATTGTGTATTTCCTGTCTTTTTGATGCAATAGGTATATTTAATAACTCAACCCCTTCAAAATATTTCGATTTTTTTCAGGCAGACAGATTTTGTTTTATTATTTTCGAGGATATAAGCCTTTGGACTCAGGCTGTGTTGAAGATATTTCGCCGTTTTTCCTAGATTTCTAATATTTAATTCGAAAAATGGAATATTCAAAACTATAAACATTCGAGGAAGACACCGACTTTTTCTGGTAAAAATATGCAAATGATACTTTGCAGCAATGTAGAATTCAATGAGAAATCTGATTATGAATAAAAAAGTTTTTTCCAAGAAATCATCTCTCCCATCAAAGCTACAAAAACTCGAATCTCGAGTAGGAAGTTTTCGAAATATTAAAATGATGTAGGTATGTACAAATTGAAAATAACAGATAATTATGAATAAGAAGAAAAACTCAAAAGCTATTGACTTTACGTCAATGTATTTTCGAAATTTTTATTTTCAACATTATTTGATATCTGTCAAAATTAATGTGTCTATTCATTTCTTGAAATGGTACTTGTGGAAGAACAAAACAGTGTTTACTCTGGACAAAGTGATTCAATGAAGGGGAAAAAAGGATCAGATAAAATGACTGCTGAAGAAAAACGTAAACGTAAAATTCTGAAGAAACTGAGGTGCAACAGTTGGAGAATACACAAATTAGCGATACCAAGATATAGAGTGGAGAAATTCACTCCAAAACCTTTTCAACCAATCGAGCTGAAACCTCCTGAGCCTTTAGACTCGGATCTTGAAGAAAAACTGACAGAATTGTCGCAACCAATAAAAAGGATAGTCAGAGAAAATAAATTTGTTCACCATCAACTATTCGAGAATAAAGAAAAAAGGAAACAAGAAATCCTCGAATCTGGCCGGCTTCAAAAATCAAAGAACGTTATTTCGGATTCGAAAAACGCAGAAAACGCTAAATGATTAAAATATACTTAGTTATTTTTCTGGATATATTACAATTTATGAAATAAATGATACCTGCATGATTTCCACATAAAACTGAACTTTGTTTAACTCTGCTAAGTTGAAGACGAGAATTTCACTATACATTTTTGTACACTTGTGAATTCAATAAAAATTGGTTCAAAAATTATTAGAAAAATTTTAATGTTAAATGTAGTAGGTAATGTGGCATTAATCGAAAGAAAAAAATCTAATCATTCAAATATGCATTTTAATATAATTTTTTCAGAAAAGTATAGATGACATTATATTGAGAGTATAACTTATAGGTAATTCTGTTTTCTTGACATATAAACAGACCAGGAAATTTTTACTTCAGAAAACTGAATTAAGTACCTACATTGAATCAAAAATCTATACTTATTATATACAGTGCGTTTCATCATAAACTGGACAAACATATACAGGGTGTTAATGAATATGCGACAAACTTCAGGGGGCGATTATAATGAAAAATTAATGACATGTTGCCATATAACTTCAGTTCGTAAATGCTTCGTATTCCGAGATATGAAGTTTAATTTATTAAAAGGAAAAATGGTACGCGACTGGGATATTTCAAAATAAAAATCATTTTTTAATTCCTTGTTCAATTTGTGACAAATCTATTTTGCCTTTTTTCATATGAGGCGCCGTTTTCATACAAAAAATAAAACATCTTTACGCGTGTAATTTCTTTGCTATATTATTAGATAGTTATTGATTTCCATACAAGTAGTATCAATACTCTATGGTCCAATATGTTTCTAGGGGTATATGCAACCACAAATACATCATACACATATCTCATTGGACAGGTTACACCGATTTGAAATAAACGTGACCAATCAGGGACCATTATAGATCTTCTGTGACATCAACTGATAAGATTTTCACGGTATACGATTTCGTACTTATGACCGGCGTATATTATAAACCCAAAGTAAATATTACCACAAATGGATATCAAAGTAATGTAATCTGTTTTGGAAAATTTGAATTCACATAATATATCTCTAGAAGATATATTCTTAGACATAGAATAATATGACTATGGATTTAATTCGTATCTGTAGGTAATGCGAAATACTATATTATCAATTCTTGGCGCGAAGTTTTAAATTGGTTCATATATTGATTAAAGCGTCAGGTTTGAAAAGAACAAAAACAAAGCTGCTCATTTTTGAATATTTGAAAGAACCAAGTCGTGTTTTTAAAAAACATAAAGTGATATTCATTGGGAGTGAATCAAAGAAATCCAAAATTGATTATTTGGAATTATAGTACAGATATGTTTTACATATCACATATCATCAGAGTTGAAACTTAAAAATGTCATGCTTTTATATTAAAATATAAAAAAGCATTTGTATGATAATTATATGAATTTAGTATTCTTCAATAGATATATTGTTATGTGATGGAAGTTTTCAATTTTTAGATTTATTTTCATAAACAAAAAGTAAGAACTATGTAAATCAGGTAGAAAGTAACAAAGTAATTTGTTTCAATCAGGTATGTGAAAACTACTTAATGATTTCAATTTCATTTGGAACTGAACACTGTAATTCAATTTACAATGTGTAAATCCAATCCTATGTCAACAATTCCTTTATACCCATTATGAGGAATTTTCGAAAGAAATTCTAAATATTGCTGTGGTAATCCAGATTCTTGAGCCCCATCTATTATAGTTTTCAAATACACAAATGAAGGTTTCCTTTCATCTGGAATATCCTCAATGTTGTTTGTAATTTTAGGATTGCTGGTTTGCTGATAAACTCTACAGGTTCTTGTTTGCCCGTCGGGGCACTCTACTTCTACAGTCAAAGGGTTGTAGAGATTTTGTTTTACCCCCTCTTGCCTTAAAGAGTAAAAAATGATACATTTTCAGTCACAAAATGAGCATTAATAACATACTCATCTAACGTAGTCATATGTTCATTGTCCAAAGTCCATAGGGCACCCCACACATGAGCCCCCTTTTTTTCAACAATAGTTGCAGAGGCTCCTCTCCATCTTTTAGAATATGTGTTGAAATCCAGAGTGTAATCCTGAAATTTTGTGTAGTTGAAATTGCTATTACAATTGCTGAAGTTTAGACTGGCCAACCTTTAATTTTCCAATTCCGGCTCTCACTGCACTGGGATTATTAATGTGAATTCTTTTTTGCAACAAGTTGCTGCCATAAGCAAAATACAAAAATTTTCCATTCATGATATCACATGGAAATGTAAATGATTTTATTCTTGAAATTTCTCCCAACTATTGTTTACAATATATCTCATGGATTTCGACTGGTTTTGACAGTTCTGAGAGATTGGAGGACTAACATTAACCTCTCCCGTAATCTCTGTTTGCATTTTTGCGTAATATTTGTTCAATTTCGTTTTTTGTGCCGAAAAAGATTTTAAATCATTGGATAAGACTCACTGATGAAGAATTCCAAAAAAAAATCAATTCATCTGTCCGATCGCAATATATACCGTATCTCTCGAACGAAATGTGCCATAAATTTTCAGGCTATGTTGAGGTTCCAAATATCTGGGTTGAATACATTTAAGAACAAATTCCATGGTTTCTACATTTGAACTTTTGTTTTCCCAATTATTGAACATACCCTTCAGATCGAATTGAAATCAGTTGCTAAATAATGAAACGAATGTTTTTGCAGA
Organism: Harmonia axyridis; assembly: GCF_914767665.1. NCBI lineage: Eukaryota > Metazoa > Arthropoda > Insecta > Coleoptera > Coccinellidae > Harmonia > Harmonia axyridis. The sequence goes on along the minus strand of NC_059502.1, from coordinate 14,501,812 downwards.
ATTTATTGAGTATCATAGTATTGGGATTTATCGACTTCCATCGGTAAAACATACTTACCGTTGTCCGTTCTTGACATTTAATATACCTTTTATACAAATATCACTTCTGACTTTACTGTAATACATGGGACACCAATTTATTAAAATCAAAGAAAAATAATGGGATCATGTAAAAAACGCTAAGTGTTTTTCTTATTTCTGAGTTAATTTTGATATTTCAAATAGGAATATTTACTTTATTACTTTTCAGGAATTATTTTTGGCGTATTGAAAATTTTGTTACCATCATTGAAAAATAGAAGATTTATTTTGTGAACTGGAAATATTTCAGAAAGCAAAAAACATTTTTATATAAATTATACTGCTGGAGATTACTGATCAGCATTTCACCCATGGAAGGAGGTAGAAAGAGGATGCAAATAATAAACCATTATCAAAAATTTGCTGTATTTTCACCAAAGTCTAGCTTAATCCTTTGGCTGTGAAATATTGTTCTCCAATATATTCAAACTTTCAAAGGAGAAAATATTTTATTTTTTGAAGTTATTATAAAGAAATGTGATATGTACTTCTCACTTGCTTATTTTGATAAAAATCAACAATTTAATTACTTACCAACTCATTGATTTGGTTAATAATCAGATATTCAAGTGTTAAAGTTTACCAACTCTTCATCAATCTCTTAATGAAAATATAAACATGATATATTTGAGATTAATAAAAAATGCAATTACTTCAAAGTGCATATTTTTTAATATAATCGAGAATACTCCAATGGTTGTGAAATAATAAACCAAAATTTGTATAGCTAACTAACTTTTATTCAGATTCACATCTACAGTAAAAATGGCAAATAAACAAACATCAAATTTTCAATCATACATCCTTGTTATTAAAAGGATTCATTCACACAATAACAAAACTCAAAATACATACAAAAGGGATTACAATATTTTAAACTAATATTACTCTCATTGTGGTTCCGCGGTAGAATAATGGGAATTTATTTTACATCCAACATCTCGCTTAACTGTCCTTAACATCTTCGGTCTGACCATTTGATGTGGTTTCAACATCTTTCTCATCTTTATCATTTTCTTCTCCGTTTTTCTCACTCAGTTTAAACCTTAATTTGAAAAGAAAAAATTATAAAATAACAATCAAACAATTCAAATCAATTTATAACATAACACAAAATAAATAGTCTAATTGACAGTATAAAATATATATTGTCTTGCCCAATTATCATATATTGATTCCACTTAAAAAAAAAATAAATATAAATAAATATCACTGACTAACTTTGAAGGATTTGCAAAATTTGTCAAATAGACTATTTTGTACTATTTTTTTTTTTGACGATTTTGTAATAAACCTACCTATCATATCTTTCTTTTGTTTTCAAATTTGATTCTTCTTCATCGTCGTCTTCAGCATCAGCTAATATATCTCCCAGATCCTTATCTACATCAGCCCACATCTTGTCATCTTTATTTTCGTCTTCGTCAATCGATTTATTATGTGCATCAGAATCCTGCTTTTCTATTTTGACAGTTTTGTTATCATCCTTCATTTGATCTTCATCTTTTGCCTTTTTTGCTGAAATCAATAAATATATAAATTAGAGGTTTTTCAAATGTTATAAAGTTAATAGTATTGAATTAAGTAATATCTTTTACTAGTCATACATTTTTCTTTTCCAAGGGAAACTATAAACAAAAAACTGCCTATCCTCATCATAGTAGTATCACATTTACTGCCAGATGTTTAAAGTTTTGTTTAGCAAAAACATACTTCTGTTAAAAACAGATCAATGTATTCGGTTCTTAGTAAGACTATTCAATGTATGAAAAATCTTGTGGATGAAGAGAAAATTGATGTATGTCTCGTTAGACGCTCGAAATCAAATTGAAGTTGATGTTCAAGTAACACAGAGACGAAAGAATATATTAATAATATAGAATCGATAGACCGCCATATAGTAAGCAATTGTTTAAAGTTTGGTTTGACACAAACATTCTGTTTGAAACAGATCAATGTATTCGGTTCTTAGTAAGACTATTCAATGTCTGAAAAATCTTGTGGATAAAGAGAAAATTGATTTATGTCTCGTTAGACGCTCGAAATCAAATTGAAGTTGATGTTCAAGTAACACAGAGACGAAAGAATATATTTATAATATAGAATCGATAGACCGCCATATAGTAAGCAATTTTAGAGTTCGGTTTGACACAAACATTCTGTTTGAAACAGATCAATGTATTCGGTTCTTAGTAAGACTATTCAATGTCTGAAAAATCTTGTGGATAAAGAGAAAATTGATTTATGTCTCGTTAGACGCTCAAAATCAAATTGAAGTTGATGTTCAAGTAACACAGAGACGAAAGAATATATTAATAATATAGAATCGATAGACCGCCATATAGTAAGCAATTGTTTAAAGTTTGGTTTGACACAAACATTCTGTTTGAAACAGATTGTATTCGGTTCTTAGTAAGACTATTCAATGTCTGAAAAATCTTGTGGATAAAGAGAAAATTGATTTATGTCTCGTTAGACGCTCGAAATCAAATTGAAGTTGATGTTCAAGTAACACAGAGACGAAAGAATATATTTATAATATAGAATCGATAGACCGCCATATAGTAAGCAATTTTAGAGTTCGGTTTGACACAAACATTCTGTTTGAAACAGATCAATGTATTCGGTTCTTAGTAAGACTATTCAATGTATGAAAAATCTTGTGGATAAAGAGAAAATTGATTTATGTCTCGTTAGACGCTCGAAATCAAATTGAAGTTGATGTTCAAGTAACACAGAGACGAAAGAATATATTAATAATATAGAATCGATAGACCGCCATATAGTAAGCAATTGTTTAAAGTTTGGTTTGACACAAACATTCTGTTTGAAACAGATCAATGTATTCGGTTCTTAGTAAGACTATTCAATGTCTGAAAAATCTTGTGGATAAAGAGAAAATTGATTTATGTCTCGTTAGACGCTCGAAATCAAATTGAAGTTGATGTTCAAGTAACACAGAGACGAAAGAATATATTTATAATATAGAATCGATAGAACGCCATATAGTAAGCAATTGTTTAAAGTTTGGTTTGACACAAACATTCTGTTTGAAACAGATCAATGTATTCGGTTCTTAGTAAGACTATTCAATGTATGAAAAATCTTGTGGATGAAGAGAAAATTGATGTATGTCTCGTTAGACGCTCGAAATCAAATTGAAGTTGATGTTCAAGTAACACAGAGACGAAAGAATATATTAATAATATAGAATCGATAGACCGCCATATAGTAAGCAATTGTTTAAAGTTTGGTTTGACACAAACATTCTGTTTGAAACAGATTGTATTCGGTTCTTAGTAAGACTATTCAATGTCTGAAAAATCTTGTGGATAAAGAGAAAATTGATTTATGTCTCGTTAGACGCTCGAAATCAAATTGAAGTTGATGTTCAAGTAACACAGAGACGAAAGAATATATTTATAATATAGAATCGATAGACCGCCATATAGTAAGCAATTGTTTAAAGTTTGGTTTGACACAAACATTCTGTTTGAAACAGATCAATGTATTCGGTTCTTAGTAAGACTATTCAATGTCTGAAAAATCTTGTGGATAAAGAGAAAATTGATTTATGTCTCGTTAGACGCTCGAAATCAAATTGAAGTTGATGTTCAAGTAACACAGAGACGAAAGAATATATTTATAATATAGAATCGATAGACCGCCATATAGTAAGCAATTTTAGAGTTCGGTTTGACACAAACATTCTGTTTGAAACAGATCAATGTATTCGGTTCTTAGTAAGACTATTCAATGTCTGAAAAATCTTGTGCATAAAGAGAAAATTGATTTATGTCTCGTTAGACGCTCAAAATCAAATTGAAGTTGATGTTCAAGTAACACAGAGACGAAAGAATATATTTATAATATAGAATCGATAGACCGCCATATAGTAAGCAATTTTAGAGTTCGGTTTGACACAAACATTCTGTTTGAAACAGATCAATGTATTCGGTTCTTAGTAAGACTATTCAATGTCTGAAAAATCTTGTGGATAAAGAGAAAATTGATTTATGTCTCGTTAGACGCTCAAAATCAAATTGAAGTTGATGTTCAAGTAACACAGAGACGAAAGAATATATTAATAATATAGAATCGATAGACCGCCATATAGTAAGCAATTTTAGAGTTCGGTTTGACACAAACATTCTGTTTGAAACAGATCAATGTATTCGGTTCTTAGTAAGACTATTCAATGTATGAAAAATCTTGTGGATAAAGAGAAAATTGATTTATGTCTCGTTAGACGCTCGAAATCAAATTGAAGTTGATGTTCAAGTAACACAGAGATGAAAGAATATATTAATAATATAGAATCGATAGACCGCCATATAGTAAGCAATTGTTTAAAGTTTGGTTTGACACAAACATTCTGTTTGAAACAGATCAATGTATTCGGTTCTTAGTAAGACTATTCAATGTCTGAAAAATCTTGTGGATAAAGAGAAAATTGATTTATGTCTCGTTAGACGCTCGAAATCAAATTGAAGTTGATGTTCAAGTAACACAGAGACGAAAGAATATATTAATAATATAGAATCGATAGACCGCCATATAGTAAGCAATTGTTTAAAGTTTGGTTTGACACAAACATTCTGTTTGAAACAGATCAATGTATTCGGTTCTTAGTAAGACTATTCAATGTCTGAAAAATCTTGTGGATAAAGAGAAAATTGATTTATGTCTCGTTAGACGCTCGAAATCAAATTGAAGTTGATGTTCAAGTAACACAGAGACGAAAGAATATATTTATAATATAGAATCGATAGACCGCCATATAGTAAGCAATTTTAGAGTTCGGTTTGACACAAACATTCTGTTTGAAACAGATCAATGTATTCGGTTCTTAGTAAGACTATTCAATGTCTGAAAAATCTTGTGGATAAAGAGAAAATTGATTTATGTCTCGTTAGACGCTCAAAATCAAATTGAAGTTGATGTTCAAGTAACACAGAGACGAAAGAATATATTAATAATATAGAATCGATAGACCGCCATATAGTAAGCAATTTTAGAGTTCGGTTTGACACAAACATTCTGTTTGAAACAGATCAATGTATTCGGTTCTTAGTAAGACTATTCAATGTATGAAAAATCTTGTGGATAAAGAGAAAATTGATTTATGTCTCGTTAGACACTCGAAATCAAATTGAAGTTGATGTTCAAATAACACAGAGACAAGAGTAAAAAAAATTTTATATATGGAATCAATAGAAGTAATCAGAGGAATATTATTTGATTTGATTTCAGGACTTTAAACATTCCAAAGAGCATTTAAATTTTTGCCCTGAAATAATTCAGTTCAATAAACCAATATTAGTTTTTTTAATAAGTGATTGTTTCTCTTTTTAATAGTAAAGAATATTCACTTGCTGATGGTGGGTATATGAGAACTAAATAAATTTACTACAAATACCTTTCTTCTAAAACAGTTATAAACATTATAATTACCTTTCTCTTCCTTTTCAGCAGTTTCCTTTTTTTGTAATTTTTTTGCACGTTCTTCCAATTCTTTATCTTCTTTATATTGAACATATCGCTTCATGTGGCCAAGTAATTTACAATGTTTTGCTAAAGCCTTGGGCCATTCAGATTCCTCAACTTTAGGAAGATAAATTTTGCAGAGTTCACAGTAGTAAGCTTCAACTTTTTGTATATTTTCAATTCCAACATTGAGAATTTCCTTGGGTTCTTCTTTTTTCTCATGCTCTTCTTCATCTACATCTCCAACAGAATCAATGGTTGTGAAATTTTCTAAATCAGCATCTTCATTTGAATCTTCTGATGCCTCGTTTTCCATTCTTTGCTTTCTCTATTAAATAAATTTCTATTTTCAATACCTTTTTTCTTTATTAGTTATTATGTTTCATCTTTAAGCAATAACAAATGTCAATGTATTCCACACTTAGTAAGATTCTTTTATGATAAAAGCAAATCTTGTGGTTGATGGAATATTTATATTTGCCTCTTTCGACGCTCGAACTCAAATCGACTAAGATGTTCAAGTAACACAGAGGCATAGCACTTTATTTTCAAAGGGCAGAAGAACAAAATAATTACCTTAAGATGCTCAATGGAGCAACAATGGCTTTCATATCCCATTCGATTCTTGAAGGTAATGCTACATATCTTGCAAAAAGGCATCACAAACTTTTTCATATTTTTATGTGCGTCAGAAGCCTGATGAACTGCTTTCTTCTGTTTATAATTCAATTGACAAACTGGACAATAGTTCGTTCTGGCTGTCAAATCCTCACCTGAAGTCTTCTCTAACTCGTTTTGCGCAATCCTGATAACAACCATTTTCAATTAATAATTTCGCACTAAATAAAATTGATATACCGTACCTTTGAGACTGCCTCATTTGCATCAAAATGGCTTTCTGTTTGAATACCACTCTCCTCATAGTGATCAAGTGATTTCTGTCATTGAGATGAATTTCATATTTACGGAATGTAATACATCTTACATTACAATGAGGGCAAACTAGTTTGATGAAAGATTTTTTGGGACGATCTTCACCAAGATCCTTATCATCAGTATCTTCTTTTTTCACGGATTTCTTGTCATTACCATCATCACTTTCTTCCTTATCTGAATCCTTCTTTTCATTTTCTTCATCATCAGACCCTTCATCAGCATCACTTTTGTTGGCATGACGAGCGGCAATGGCGCTAAATTTAAGATATTGTAGAATTAAATATTGAGGTGAAAAAGTTCTTGAATTTTTTGCAAGAGACTAATCAAAAAATCATTTTCACTATCGGCAACATCAATTTTTCGTTATTATTTGATTGTATCCCACTCATAGCAGGTCCATGCAATTATTACTTGGCCCTAGGGATTTGTGGGAATACTATTTCTGCCTCTTATACGCCCAAAATCAGATTTTCTAGAAATTGGGTAGTAGAGAGACAGTAATCAATGCACATACTATTTGGGAACGAATAAAATACACAAGGAATAATAATCTTCTACAAATATTGTTATGTTCATATTTCTGATATCTTCAAAAATGGAAAGATACAACTGTACTGCGAACAGGGAAGTTCCGAAGCAAGATAATATAGTCATAGCAAAAAGTAAGTAATCTATATCCAAATTATTTAATCGCGATTTTTCAATTTTCACGAAAAACTATAGATCGAACAAATACATTATTTGTACCAAGTTCATCAAAGTTATTGTGTGGTGCCCAAAATACAACAAAAACACTGCAAGAGATGTGGATATATGTAAACTTGAAAATAATATTAGAGGCGAAAATAAAAAGGCTTTTCCAAATAAATCAATGCTTTAGATTTTGAAATGTTTGGTGATACACATGAGTCATTCTTAATAAACATAAGTCAATCTTTGGATTCATTTAGATATTGGATTTGTTAGCAATTTTTCAAAGCTTTTTTTTGTTTCTATTGACAAAATCAATAATAATTTTTCTTATAATGAAAAAAAAATAAACAAATTTCTATATATTATAAGAAAAAATTATTCCACTTTCGTTAAAAAAATTAACCAAATGTTTTCAGATATTTGCGGTGTTCGAAAAGTAATATGGTGAAAGAAAACAATTGAATTTTCTCTCGACACCCAAAATCAAATTGAAGCTGTGGTTTTTAGTAAGAATATGCAATGTTTGGAATGTGTAGTGGATAAAAAGAAGAATTGATTTTTTACTCGTTCGAAGCTTGAAATCAAATTGAGTTGATGTTCAAGTAACACAGAGACGAAATATGTATTTATAATACGGAATTGATAGAGCTCCATGAAGTATGCAATTGTTCATGTTTAAAGATGGGTTTTTCGATAACATACTTCCTTTTAATATAGATCAATGTATTCGGTTTTTAGTAAGACTATGCAATGTTTGCAAAGTCTTGTGGATAAAGAGAAAAATTGATTTATGTCTCGTTTGACGCTCGAAATCAAATTAAAGTTGATGTTCAAGTAACACGGAGACGAAAAATGTATTTAATATATGGAATCGATAGAGTGCCATGAAGTTTGAAATTATTCATGTTAAAGTTTGGTTTTACAAAAATATACTTCCGATTGAAATTGATTTAGTAAGTCTATGCAATATTTAAAAAGTCTTGTGGATGAAGAGAAAAATTGATTTATGTCTTGTTTGACGTCGAAAAATCAAACCGAAATTGATGTTCAAATAACACTACGACGAAAAAATGCATTTATAAAATATTAAGTATTCGATTCTTCATGTTGAAAGCTTGTTTTCACGAAAAACATAAGTACTTTCGTTTCAAAACAGATCAATATATTTTGTTTATCAACCTACTAAAAAGTAAATGGGTGTTTGTCAAATACAAAAAATATATATACATATAGTTCATCTCTCACAATAAAATTCAAGAACAAAAAGGAAATATACCAATAAAACATATAATTCAAAAGATGATGGCAAGTTTCAATAATTCTGGGTGGCATCCAAAGAAACTGGTAGTGCTCAAGACATCATGACACATTCTTGTATTAGTCCGTTTATTACTCTTTTTGTTCTACCATAAGTTTTCTGTTCTTTATACTATATAATTTCAATTTAAGGAAAATTTGGCATTCATTGTCAACACTAGTCTGTGTGAAAGGAAATCAAATGTTTTAAAATCCAACTTTACTATTATCCACTTTTAGTACTCTTTATTTGTCCCTTCTTTAGTTTCTGGATTCTTTCGATAAATTCAGACTATATCGACATCTATCTTTGTCCAATTTTTAAGTATATTATATCATACTTGTGCATTTGGATGTTGAAGTTGGTCAAGATTAGGAATTATGATAAAATGGATACAATCAAATCTGCTTTTTCTTCTGCAGAAGCTCATAATTTGTTATAACTTATAAAGGAGAAATATCCTCAACATCAATCCATCCTTTTGAAACAGTCTTTGATCAGTTGGTATAATATTGACAAAACAATTATATGGAAATAGTACATTATCATTATTAAAGGTATGTTTTTATTATTATTACCTCCTCAGCTTTGAAATTTTTAGTCTTCTGTTGTAGTCATTCGCTCTAGAAGAAATCATTCGTTTTCGAATACCATATGAACTCTCAATCAATCTCCTTCTAAGAGGCATTCGCTCTCTAGGTCTCAATATTCTTGAGCCCCTTGAATTGCCTCTACCTCTATAACTTCCCCGGGGGGGACCAGAAGGTTTTCGAAATTCTTCTTTTCTTGATGGATATGACATTGATCTATCTCCTGAGTAACTTCTACGGTCTGTGAAACTGGATTCGTAGCGTCCTCCTGAACTTGAATAGGAACTGTCATGACGAGAGCTATATCCCTGGACAAACATTGATGTAAGAAGAATTTAAAATATTCACTTTTTCAAATTAGAACCCCAATATTTAATCCTCAAGGTCCTAAATGTAATTGCATATTTTATCAAATAATTTTCAACTCTGTTGTACTTATATACAATCATTTACCATAATTCTTTTAATGCCTTCATTCTCCAAGATCTCGATGAGAAGAGAACGTTATTTCATCCAATAGTAGATAGATTTCCGAATAAAGATAACCTGTTAAAAAATTTATAAAAATAAAAATCTCATACCTCCACTCTCGGCTTCTTTCTCTCAGGTGATCTGTCCCTTGATGAATAGGATTCCTATAATTTGTAATTAAATATAAATAATTATATAGAGTTGAAATATTATTATAAACTTACAGTTCGGAATGGCTTTCTATAATCATCAAACTTGCTGCCACGACTCGGATATCTGTCAGAGGACGAATATTTGGAGCGGGAATCGAATGAAGAAAATCCCCGTGAAGAGTTATAACTACCCCTATGACCTCTACTATTCCCTCTGTAAGAGGAGCCTCTAGGTGAATAACCACCCCTTCCTCGAGACATAGCTATAGTTTGGCTGAAACTTAAGTATACCAATGTCTTTAATGAAACATATTATAGAAGGATAATTTATTAATATTAAAATCTTATCTCTTATCCAAATCAGAAATCTTGCTACCTTACCTAGGCCTGTAGTAGCTCATTTGCAGCGAGCTGCAATGAAAATGCATTTCAATATTCATTGCATTGAAATTACTGAACCCTTAGATATGATTTGAACAATATACACTAAAAATCGATCTGAATGTTATAACTTAAAATATTATAGAATTCAAAGATCAGCAATGGCGTATGTAGGGAAAGATAAAAAACCGACAGTTTTCAATATGTGATGATAGAATATATGAAATATTTACCTTAGTAATCGATGTAATAATTACAAATGAATTTCTCCTATAACTTAATATTGCTTTCAACAGATAATTCGAATGAAAATCCAAAATCCAGAATGGCGTCACCAACACAAGCACTAAAGCGTTAACCACAGAATATTTCCAGAAATCAATTGATTCCCTCGAAGCGGAAATTGGATCATGCGTGCGCAAGATGTTTTTCAGATGAACATAAAATATTTGGTATTCTTTAAAACGATAGCCTCTATATAAATTATTTTTTATAATTAAGTAGGTACAATTTTGGATTGCCTTTTGAATCGAAAAGAATGTACGATAAGTTTCACGTGAGTTTAGGTAACAGAAATTGACAGTCGATTCTTATGTTCAGAATCCATGTTCGCAATCGCAGACGCCGTTAGTGTCGCTTCAGTCGCCAAAAAATGGTGGATACAATTGGGATTTTTAATTTTTGTTAATATTCTGACTGTTCTACTACTTATTCGAAATGTCCATAGGATAGTAGATATCATATACTAATATTTGTAGTAGGTAGATTATAATAACAAATGCCACGATTCACTTGAGTCTGTTTTATTTATTTGATGAAAAGGAGGAAAAAACTGTTGTAATTTATAATTATTGAGGCTTATAAACTTGAAGGTTGATATAAAAATTGATGTTTTAGGACAGACAACCTCCAAAGTTTTCATATGTGTGGTTTTGGCCTGTCTTCTAACTTTTCTTTTTGTGTCTTCATCTGAATTTTCAACTTATTATCTTTCGGAGTATCTAATAAACAAAAATAATGGAGCCTAAGTCTTTTTCAGAAAGCGATTATTGACCCCAACATGTGATAACAAATATGACAAACCATTGAAGTATAATTAAAACACTTTTAAGGAACCTATCTGTGATACGATATTTGATTCAAATTTTTCGAAAACAATAAAAAAATCGGTTGTGGCGTCTTTGAAGACGAATCCTCTCTCTCTCTCTCTCTCTCTCTCTCTCTCTCTCTCTCTCTCTCTCTACGCACTATTTATGCTATTACGGTCAATTAAAATGGGTATAGTCTATAGTTGAGTTTACTCCCTATATCTATGTTTATTACTCTGGGGGTGAACTTTTAGGAAGGCTGAAATAATAATTAAAGACCTCCTAGTCAATTAAACACCCTATGATTCACCGAGAATAGCATTTCGAGAAAAGGAAAAATTGAGGAACTAAAGAAACATCAAATAATTCTATAATTTAAAACATAAAATATATATTTTTGTATTGATTAGTTCAGTTGTTAATTATTTTATTATACAAGGACAAGCTGAATATATACCTAGTGTGTTAATTTCTGAAAGTAGTAACGTATTTCATTGATGGAAAGAAAAATTATTGTTTTCATCATATTCATGAAAATCAACATGTGTTATTTAATTCATCAGCATTTGTATGATGATTATATTATTGTACATGGAAGACCACAACATAACGGAAGACAAACTGGAACAATGGCAGCTCCAGAAGAACTTTTTGATTTACTTTTGCTTTCAGCTTCGTACTCATATTTTCCCGACTCTCTAGCATAAGCTCCCTGAAAAATCAAACACAAAAAATTTTATTATATGATAAAATAATTGAATAAAAAGGTAATATACAGGGTGGCCACTTTTTCAATGGGATTGTATTGGTAACTCTTAAACCATAAGAGTTAGAAGGTCGGTCAAATGGAGAAAAAGTTGCATGCATATATTATCAAAAAATGTTACAGGAATTTTTTATTCGACAGTAAATTGTTCTCAATTTGACGTAATCAGATTTCGTATCCAACGTTTCGTGCTCTCTGGGTCACCCTCAACCTCATTTTTTTCAATACGGACCTGTATATATTATGACACTTTTCGAAATAACTTTCAACGCTGAATTCAACGATATATCATATAATGTCATTCAAAGTTGATTTTCAGGTGATTTTGACCTGTATTGATCTGTATTACATTTAGGTACCTTTAGTTTAATTAACAACATGCAATACATTTCGATGAGAAAATCATCTTACTCATCTTGAACTAAATGGAACATATCAGAATCAAATCAAGAAACAAGTAATAATTATTTACATATTTCAATTCATAATAATTAAACGAATTATCATTTAATAAAAGAAAAATCGAATGATTATTCGGAAGTAAATGAATATGAATGAAGTAAGTGTTCGAAATTTCCAACATTTTGTAAAATGCACTTAACGGTTCCGGAACCCATACTTCTTATACATTTGCTTATTTTGTCTTCTTGAATAACTTCCAATACATTCTCAATCTCGCGAGAAATCACCATTGTTGGATTTGTCATTTGTTCCGTTGAATCAAATTACAGAATCGAACTTTATTTTGATATCATTACGATATAATTTTTGCAAGGCTTGGTATTCAAATTCAAAATCATTGTATTCGCGTCTCTTGACTATTTTATTAACAACAGGTTTTGATAAATTGCATTCACCACAGATCCGACCCAAAGAAAATTGGATAAGGGTCGAAATCATCTGAAAATCAACTTTGGATGACATTGTATGATATATCGTTGAATTCAGCGTTAAAAGTTATTTCGAAAAGTGTCATAAAATATACAGGTCCGTATTGAAAAAAATGAGGTTGAGGGTGGCCCAGAGAGCACGAAACGTTGGATACGAAATCTGATTACGTCAAATTGAGAACAATTTACTGTCGAATAAACAATTCCTGTAACATTTTTTGATAATATTTTAAATAAAGTGGGAAAAAAAGCAAAATCAAAATGACAGAATTCACTTTTCTTATGATATCTCAATAACCGGCCCTGATAATCTCGATTTGTTTGAACTGCTTGATAATGCTTCTATGCATGCAACTTTTTCTCCGTTTGACCGACCTTCTAACTCTTATGTTTTAAAAGTTACCAATACAATCCCATTGAAAAAGTGGCCACCCTGTATAATGAATTATAAGATACTACTATGTTAAAAAATTGGTCAATGAAACATAAAATATCCATCCGAATTTATTGTAGCTATTGTACCTACTGCCGTCAAAGTAAATATGAAAAAAACAATTTCGAACTTTATGTAAAATGTCGTGTTTATCTCGGCATCAGAGAATTATAAAAATAGAAAATATCCTTTTTAGATAGGTACTATCTATCTGAAAAAAGAAGAAGAAGAAGTCAGGAGTTCTTAGGCGCCCATTCATTCTATGCTAATTGCACTCTTGTAGATTAAATTACTATAAAGTTTTGGTTTGCGGATGGTCCAAAGAAAACTTAACACCTCGATTTGCCGACTTTAAAGCCGAAAAATCGAGGTGTTAAGTTTTCGTTGGTCCACAAAATTTTTACTTGTTTATATTATGAGTGTAATTATTTCTGAAATATAGATTTATAGATACCTGTGCTCTCCAAGCAGCTGCACCTTCTTCTTTCTTAGCAAACATCTCGTGTCCTGGTGGATAATAGACAGGAGGTCCATTTACATTCTTGGATTTTACCAACGGTTCAGCCTTCTGCAAATCTTCAACTTCGGTAGCTTGCTGTTTCAGAGCTTTCGCTTTTCTTTCGTTGATTAATTCCAATTCATGCTGCTGATATCCTGAATTCAGTGGACTGGTTGGAGGCTAAAGAAAAAGGTTAAATTGAACATCATCAAGATGACAAAAGTAAAAAAAAATATATTTCGAATAAACATTCGAAATTATAAAAATAAATAATATAGTTTGGTATACCACCAAAATGAGATGAAAATATATTTCTAGTCAACAATATCTGCTCAACATGGAAATAATTTAAATATTTTTTTTAATTATCAAATTGGTAATAAAAGAAACAAACAACATTCTACATATGCAAAAACTAATGACAACACATTTCCAAAAGGTAGCTATAAACGAAATTACAAAAATAAAATAGGGCGACATAACATAACAAAAATTGTGAAAACAAGTGAAGAAAATTCCGCATATCACAGCCATTAAAAAAATCAGTCAGAGAACATTGAAGTGTTCGAGTCGTATGAATAAAATTGGAGCAAATACATTTTAGATCACTGGTATTCGTTTAACTACTTTCAACAGAATAGAAATCACATTTTGTTTTATAAAGAATAGCTATTTTTGAATATAGAGAAAACGACAAGAGAGAAGAAACATATAACAAGTATTCCAGCTTGATGCCTGGGATGTCCAAATTATCTAAAGAAAACAAAATGAGTTTGTTCATAAAAAAATATTTAAAAAATTATTTGAACAAAAATTTGAGACTTTCAGCATTATGCTTGCCACTTCTGGGCAAGCCAGTTCCGAAACTCAATGGACAGAAAGCCCTAGGTCTAGAACGTTGTCATATTTGCCCATATGATAGACAAACTGCTTGGGAACGCTACGCGAAAGAATGCAAAATTAAACCGCTCTTTCTACTTAATTGACCCCTAAATTTATATCATCCACACCATTATTGTTGAGAATTTCAGTCATAACATTTCGTAAGAAGATAATAAGCTAAAAAAAACTACAAATCAACTAAGATTCAACACTTACTTCTCTTCCTATTGTGTTCATCAATTCATCCAGCTTCTTTGGCGGTCCATCCACACGTTCCTCAGTTGGGAAGGGTCGAGGTAGAAGCAGTTCTCCTTCTTCGTTTGGAGGGTACCCTGTCTTGTAGTTATTCGTAGTAGAACTTGTGGTGGTATATTTGTATTTGATATTTATCGGTTGTTGAGGAGGTTGGTAATCGTTTCTGTATGGGGGTTCGTTGATTCTGTTTACGTTTGTTTCTCTTACTGAAACTAAATAGAATTTACTGGAGTTGATAGAACTTGGAGATTGGTTTCAGGGGGAGATGTAGATGTAGATTAGATTAAAGAGGATTTAAAGGGGTTCCATTGCACTTCGACCTAATGGTCTATTGTGCCCCCCCATCAGAGATATTCTCGCCATAACGTGATCTAGAGCTCGCCTTCCCTTTCCAGAGTTCTAATGAACTCCAGTATCTGGGATGGTTTCAAGAAGGCTACTTCCTCTCTTCTACAAGTTTCTTGTCCAAAGCATATTTTGCATTTCCTTCTCCTCAGAGAATCTACACTCATTGTTTTCTGCTAGATATATTCTCATGGGGAGCTTCTTGAGGCGACAATGCCCTGTAAGGAACCCAGTGAGGAGGTGTAGCATATTCTTCCTAAGATTCATATACTTCTTGGGTATCGCAGTGTCAAAGTTTAGAAGAAACTTTCTGAAAAGATCGAACCCAGAAAGATTCAGCCCGAGTGTTTCTATTTCGGTTTTTTCCTTTTCCTAAAACTCTTTCTGGTAGGGACATTTTCCTTTACTGCAGAAAGGTTCCGGATCAATGGAAGGAGTTTGTGCTCCTTTTCTGACAAGTGTATTTATTCATTTTCTTCAATTCCCGAGTGGCTGGGAACTCAGACTGAAAAGAACTTGTTATTCTTGTGTATTTCGTTGAATTTTCTTCGGCACTCGAGTACCATCTCACAATCAATCATATGTGAACTCAATGTTTTGAATGCAGCCTGAATTTCAGAATGTATCGCTATATTACATTCGTGATTGTCTCTAGCTAGGTTAATTTCCACACATCTTCCTATTGCAAGTATCTCTGCCTGAAAGACTCTTAGGCAGTGCCTAAAGATATTGAGCGTTTGATGCCAGTCTCGAATCCTCCAGCGCTAGTTCTCTTTGTGGTTTTAGAACCATCTATTTACCATTTAATGGTATTCTTTTTGAGAACTAGGATTGTGGCCTCCCTTTCTCAATCTTCTTTTCTGCTTAGTATGGTAGTGAAGATTAGGAAGGTTCGCTGATGATATACATATATATGGTCATGGAGGACCTGGCTCTCTGATTCCTAATTCAGGAGGATATGTAGCAGCTTACTTACTTAATGTGTGGGGGGGTGAAATAGTTAGTTCCCTAATAGATGCGAAAATTATTTTAAATACATCAGAAAGTGATTCTTAAAGAATCTGAATAAATATTTTCTGTATAGACGTATAGTAATACCTACCTCTTGTGGTGTCTCTGTCTATATAATCCCTTGGTTCCCTTGGTTGATTCGGATACTCCTTATTGAAAGTGTTGTGTGTCTCCTTGTAGACATATGTCTCTTTTCTAGGCGGATCTCTCACTGGATAATCATTTACATAGTTCCTTTCGTTGACAGTTTTCTCAAGAACATATGTTTTTTGTGGTGGTGGATCTCTCACTGGATAGTTGTCGATATAGTTCCTTTCGTCGATGGTCTCTTCTACAATGTAGGTCTTCTTTTGCGGTGGAGCTATGGGATAACCATTGTCTATGTTTTTCGTTGTTACAGTTTCATTGTAGACGTATTCGTTGTTAGATCTTGGGTATCTGCAATAAATCAAATAATAGCTCATTTGTAAAACCGTGACTGTATGTTCATATAACTTATGTTTTTGATGATGGTCACATAAAAGAGTCTAGTTGAATATTTTGGCAAGATAGGATTTTATGGATTTCGGACAAAATGATGGCCTGAACTTACCCCGGTTGATAATTTCTCGTGGTGATAGTCTCCGTAACATTCCCATCATATCCTGGTGGGTTAGGCTTCTTATAAGGCTTGTAATTATCTACAGTGGACTCTTTCAACACCCTAGTTTCGTAATTTATCTCAGGTTGCACAACAGTTCGCTTATTCTCGATATTTTCCAGTTTCTCATAAACGAAACTCTTGCTAGGGGTCGATTGAGAATCGTTCGGCGAATAGACGTACTTTTTCGAATCCATCGATACATCTGAGGTGTTTCTGTAGTCCAAAGTTCCGGGAATTTCGTACGTGTATGTTTTGATAGTGGTGGTAACTTTGGTGTTTTCTGGAGGACGTAGGGCGGGGTCCAGATGTTCCAGAATTTCCGGATTTATTTCTGGACACGTCGTTTGGACCACTTCGACAGGAGAAGTATGAACGTTCTTGACTTTCATCTGACGAGACAGTGTGGACGATCTTGATGGAGGTGAGCTCGAGGTTGTGTGATTATAATAACCTGAAATTGACATCTCATTTAAAAATTAGCAGATTCCAATTAAGAGAGGAATTTTCCGGGGAGGTTCTTTGAGCCCTTTAATGATCTACTTATTGGCGCTGAACATCTTCTCGAAACAACTGAACGCGACTGAAAAAGATTTTAACATCAGAGTTAACAGTAATAACGGGTGTTTTTTTCGAGGTATATAACTTTAAGTTGGCATTACTGTTCAAGATGGCGACCAATTTAACAGCTGTCAAGTGATATATTCTCAATTTGGTTTGGCAATTCATCATGAATAGACTCACGCCTGAACAACGCTTGCAAATAGTGCAATTTTATGTCGAAAATAATGGTACTGTGCGGAATACGTATCGCGCACTAGGTCCATTTTATTTTGTTTAGCGATGAAGCGCACTTCTGGTTGAATCGCTACGTCAACAATCAAAACTGCCGCATTTGGAGTGAAGCTAATCCTCAAGTGTATGTCAAAACACCGTTACATCCAGAAAAACTGACTGTTTGGTGCGCTTTATGGGCTGGTGGAATCATTGGTCCGTACTTCTTCAAAAACGTTGATGGCCAGAACGTTACAGTCAATGGTGATCGGTATAGAGCCATGATTACTAATTTTTTCATTCCTGAATTGAACAACAATGATGTCCAGGAGCTGTGGTTCCAACAAGACGGCGCAACATATCACACAGCTCGTGCCACAATCGATTCATTGAAAGCCACGTTTGGTGATCGCCTAATTTCACGTTTTGGACCTGTGAATTGGCCTCCAAGATCTTGTGATTTAACACCGCTAGACTACTTTATGTGGGGCTATGTAAAGTCATTGGTCTATGCGGATAAGACACAAACCCTTGACCATTTGGAAGACAACATTCGCCGTGTTATTGCCGATATACGGCCACAAATGTTGAAAAAAGTCATCGAAAATTGGACGTCCAGATTGGACTACATCCGAGCCAGCCGTAGCGGTCATATGCCAGAAATCATATTTAAAATGTAATGCCACAAGACAACGTTGTTTTATTGCAATTTAAAGTTCTATTGCTCTAAAAAAAAAACACCCTTTACTATTGTAGTGACTCTGCATGCCCGAAAGATGGCGTTACTGGCTTCGCGTCACACTCTAGAGCGGCACCGGTGGGTAAAATGAACTAATCTATGTTCTTTTGGATTTGACATGTGGTGATCCTGTGCAAGGCTATCGAACCTGAATTTGCCTTAAAATGCGTTTCAGAAACCCAAAACAACGCTTGAAGTACAATTCACGTGTTATATTTATATATTTTTTATATCTTTTTATATCTGAATAAAGTTATATTATTATTTGGCCACTGTGTTAACTAGCAGAATGTCCAAATAGATGGAGTTGACCTTACTTTCAGCAACCCTTGACCATAGAATTATGAAAGCTCTTAAATTGATTTTTACGTTGATTGCTCTTTGAGAAACCGAAGGTGAGTCTTCTTTTATAATATAATTTCAATTTTCTATGGATCTGATAATGTGATCAGTTTGGAAATTTTCAAAATGCTTAAAATTGTTATTTTATACCCAAATACTTATTATACAATATCATATTCACCTTCGTTTGTTCTATATTCGTTGTCCCTCGAAACCATTTGCTCCTTCTCAATTCGCCTATTCAATGTACTGCTCCGTTGAGTTTGAGGAGTATCGCCATAGTGCAGTTCTCTTTTGACTGTAGAAGTACTATATTTTTCATTGCGTTCACTGAAAGATGAATATTAATGTTATTTGCTATACATGCATCAACATATCCCAAAAATAGAGAAAAATGAAATTTTCATAATGTTATTTATTTTACTCACCCTAGAGTTGGGGTATCAACGTAATTTCCATAGATATCTGAAATTGAAAGTCATCGTTTCAATATTTATTTACCACGAATGAATCAGAATGGTGAAAGAAATAAGAACTTCATAAATTGCACCATTCGTTCAATTCAGTTCCCTAATTTTCATATTTTGATAAGAAATGTTACACTACCTCTCTCCATCAAAGGAGTCTTCTTTGCTTCCTTCAAGTCATCTAGAAGAGAATCTAATTGGTTTATACTATTCTGAACTCGTACTTTCTCTGGTCTGACATCATTGCCACCTCCAGTAGTTCTGTAAGAGTATGATTCTTTTTTATACCCTTCGATCCTTTTCGATCCATCTGGACTCTAAAAAAAATGATCGAATCATTTATATTAAAGAAAAGTGATTATTAAAGGATCCAAAACAGCACTTTCACGAAAAGTTGCAAAGGACTATCAGAAGCAGAAACGATCATTTGGATGATATAATTTTCAAATTATATTTAAAAAAATGCATTATATATGTCTTCAAAATAAAAAATATTTTTTTTGTTATCTCATTTAGCTTTTGATGGCCGACTCTAAGGTCTACAGTATGTGTATCCATGTTATATTTTCAAAATATCTCTTTGGCAACAATTTTTTCTAAAACTTGTTTAAGTATTTTTTTTGTATGGTTGAATGATAATTTATCGAATTTTAATACTGAACATTTGAGAAAGGGCCTCACCTTATAACTGTAAGCGTCATCGCTACTGTATTCAGTGACTGGATTCGCTGCATTCACCCTCAAAACTCTGTTCAATGAGTTTGTCTTATGTGAATTGAATCCATTTGTCCTGTAATTATCATACTCGTTATTTACAGCTAAGGAACTACCAGGCCTCGATACTGAATTCTGTAGATCATCAAGTAAATAATCTGAAATCGAAGAGCAACATTAAAAGAATTTAAATTTACTCAAGACGAATTGAAAGAAATTGGTTTTCTAATTGAGTGATTACTGAAATAAAATCAGAAAGGAAATTTAGGTTTTAGTTTATCGTTTTCATTATATTAGTGTTTTTTCTTTATCAATTTATCTCTTTTTCATGCGCATATTTGTAGGTAGGTTCTTTTCTACATCTCTTTTGATTTTAGTTCTCAATTTTATTTTTGTTTTTTATTTGATCTACCATTTGTTCAGTGTTTTGTTCTTTCTCGCGTCAAACTAGTTTAATTAATTTTTTACCTGAACAAGGTTTGAAACTAGCAACACCTGAAAATCTTCTTTCATTACATTTCAAGTTGGAACATAACTTAGGAAAGATTTTCAAATTATAACGGAGTTTCTATTTCAAACACTTCTGGGCAAGAATACTGTTGTTATTTTGATTCGTACGTTAATGATAAGTAGAGAGCTTGCTTCCTGCCAAATTTTAATTTTCTAAATACGTAGATTTGAATTGATTTAAATTTTGATAAGAAGTTTTCTTTCCTAATGCTTCTAGGAGAACCTATTCGAACGGATTTTCGAAATGAGACACCGAATTTTTAACTACATTCCTATCAAAGATTCGGAGATACAGTTTTCGTCAGATAGAGAAAGCGAGCTGAAAATAACGAACATTTATTATGCTCAATTTGTTTCCAATTCAATAACAGGGTTGTACTCACCCCCGTTAGGGGGTTGATGTTATGGGGATGCAAAGACCGAAAAAGTAGTTCACCCTCGCATCAGAAATTGATGGGTCCGAGTGATTTTCCACATTTTCATGTCAAAGTCGGAAAATCGAGGTGTTAAGTTTTCGTTGGACTAGTATATTCTTCTGATATAAATATGGAAAAAGTCGTAGGTAAATCCAGCAGATTGAAATCCCGTAGAGTAAAAACAAAACACGAAACAATAACGTGCCTTAGTCAAATTGCATATATTTATAGTGATGGTTAATTATCAATGCCATAAATTAAAAGTATAAATCATTGCCCTACTACAATAAGTAGGTAGTTCTCTTTACCTAAATTGCTATCAAACTGTGATAAGTTTTGACTAGACTGACTTCGAACTGGAGACACTGTCTTTAAAATTTTTGTCTCTTGATACTCCTTTCGTTCAACCTTGGGCATACTGGACTCCACCTGGAAAATAAACATTTTTAGAAATATTTTTGCAACTCTAGAAGGTTTAAATAAAGCTCATTATCATTTCTAGAGAAGTTTAAACAGAATTTATGATCAACGAAGATCTTTTATCTTTGTTGTGACAGAAGTATTTTCCTTTGTAACTTCGATATTGATTTTCAGCAATGATATATTATTCTCTACTATTTCTATATTTTGCATTTATATTTTATATATTTTTTCATATGTAGAAATATTCAGCGTTGGAAGAGAAAATAATAAACTATAGTGCAAAATCTGCAGTGTTTTTCAGTTTTGTGAATTAATCTTTCGAAATGAAAACTTTCAACCATACCCAAGTTTTCCTTATTTTCTACTACATAGTTCTTACACACCCATCAGCTAGAAAATATGCTCTATGAGATATTTTTCTAAAAATATGAGCTATTCTATTAGTTGGAAGAAATAGCAAACCATTGTATAAAATTGTTTAGTGGTTTTTACTTCGAACAATTCTAAAAGGAACACGCATCAACATTCGAATATCTCATATGAAAAATATATTTGGATCATCCGTTCACTGCCAATGAAATAATTTATTTTTGAAATGTATATTCTGTAGAATCCTGTAAACAAAGCGCAAGTGTTTAAAACCGAGTTTATTTCTCAAGGGCAAATGAAAACGCATGAGAAATAAAGATAATTTCACGAATAAGTGTATCATTAATTTGAATTGACCCATTTTTGAGTGCTCGTTCTCGGAACAGATGATTCTATAATTTCATCTCATTGTCTGTTATTTTCAAATTTTCAAGCGGGAATGGTCTTAAATCATAAGGTTCGACAAACTGAAGACGAATCCACCCATAAATTGAATTCTGTCCGGCCAGCCTTTTACACGATAACTTTCAAACGGATGGACTGAAGAACCTCAAAGTGAAATGTCACAGTTTTGTTCTTCAATGGGCAAAATCCATAGAATATATGATAAATAATATTCTATACTCAAAGGCAAAATCCGACTAGGATATGTTATTCCCAATTTGAGTTATTTCACCTAAAACATATAAAAAAATTGTGTTAGTCGACCTGCATTTTGACATGTCTCATTTAGGGATGGTATTTTCCTCAGAGTAATAAACATAGATAGAGGGATAATATGTCATTTTCAGTAAGCAAATTTTGTCCCCAATATGAACTATCAAATTTGACAAGAAGCGCGCGGAAATTAAAACTTATCAGTGATACGATATTTCACTCAATTTGCGAGTTTCTCCACAAAGAACGCACTTTTTATGTACCATAGTGAATCAACGTTTCATATTAACTCAAAATACATATATTGAAATAAATGCCTAAATATATCAGAAATTCAGAAAACAAACTTCAAGCGCGCCAAAAGACGCGAAACAACCGATGACACTAAGAGAGCTATAATTGCCAAACCTTGGATTTCAGCAGGTAGATACAGAAAATAATACATATTCTGCTTATTATAAATTCGATAATTAGGAAAAATATCGGATTCCGAATATTCTAATTTGCATATTTAATCGGGAATCACTCAAATAAATATATTTCATTCAATATAATATACATTTATAATGATATAGTAAAATGATGCGAAAATACGCTGCGCAAAAGAATTAACTCACATTATGGAAATCTCAAATTTATTCTACAACTGAAGATGTTTTCAATGAAAATTATTTTTATCAGAATTATGCATCTCTTACCCCAGCCCATCGAAGGGCGCGTTTGGATTTTGCGAGAGAGCATATCCTTTGGGAAGAGGCTGATTGGGAAAGAGTTCTCTTCACAGATGAGTCTAGATTCTGACTCTACCATTGTGATCGACGTTCCCTTGTTTGCAGACGTCCACATGAAAGATATGCTCAGTGCACTCTTTCCCAATCAGCCTCTTCCCAATGGATATGCTCTCTCGCAAAATCCAAACGCGCCCTTCGATGGGCTGGGGTAAGAACTGGGCCTCTTGCCGCGACACGAGGCCTTAAATCATATTATCTGAGCGATTTCTTATTGTCTGAGTGATAATTTGCACCCCATGAGTTTGCTCAAGCTGATTTTGAAGGAGGCGAGCGGTTGCAAACCGTTGTCTCAACGAAGAAACTCTCAAGTAACGTTCTTGAATGGCAGTTGTTACCCGTGGTCTACCCTGTCCTGGTCTTCGGACATTCATACCTGTCTCCCTGAATCGCTGCAACATTCTGGACACACTTGTATGGGAAACTCCAAACCTTTCTGCAATTCTTGTGTATGTCCACCCTTCTTCTCGCAAAACTACCGCTTGGGCACATTCCTCTTGGGTCAAATTGCGTGTTTCGCGTTGCATAGCGATCGAGTGTAGAAAATCAAACGAAAGAAAAACTATTGATCAGTAGAATTGATCGAGAACAACTGATTTCAGAATGGAGCCAATACATTCAAAATCTGATAATCTCATCTTTTTTTATTCCTGCTGGGAAAAAACATATGTATTGAAGAAAAACGTTGAAAGTGGATAACATATGCATGCATAATTCTGATAAAAATAATTATCATTGAGAACACCTTCAGTTGTAGAATAAATTTGAGATTTCCATAAAGTGCGTTAATTCTTTTGCGCAATGTATATCTAACCATATTGGGGACATGTAAAAATTGGGAATACTTCCTATATCTATGTTTATTACTCTATGCCTATGGTATTTTCCATAACAAAAATGATGCGATTGAAAAAAAAATTACTCTATCCATTGTCTCATTCTCTTGATCTAATGAATATTCGGATCAAAAACTTAAGAACTTCAAGGAAGTAGTAACATCTACTACTCATTCATCAGTCATTTCTGACCATATGCATACGATCTACATATCCGGCAGATCTGGAGTTATTAGAAACTGTTTGTAATAACAAACATTGCAAAGGAATGTGGTTCGACTGAGAAGATCGTACATTGGGTAGGTGAGAGACATAAAATACGAATAACGTAATAGTTGCTGACCTTCCGATTTCCACAAACTAACTATACCAATACCTCAGCCTCGTGTCATTCCTTTTATAGTATGGTCACACTGTCTCAACATTTTTTAATAGCCTTCGACACCATCTGTTTCAATTTTTTCTTTACTCATCGACCTACAGATATTCCAAGAGAAAGCTTTTAAATCCGAGTTTGCCTAGTGATTTTGGTTCATTATTTCCAATAATTATATTAGGGGATTCTTTAAGGCCAATAAAAACCACGCGCCGCATCAAAAAGTTATAAGGAAAAAACAATTTTTTTTTTCAACACCCTGTATCTCGAAAACGGAGCTTGTTAGGATATATGTTTATATGAACTTTTTTTTTCATAAAAAAAGTTGTTTTATCAGACGCCAAATTTATTAAAATCTGGACCCCCTGTATATTCAAAAAACATCATTCACAGTGCACATTTGAAATTTTAGAAAAATTAGTTTTAGCACCCTATATAATCTAAACGGATGAATCTAGAAAGATGATAATGAAGTCATTTGATCAGCACCACGAGTTCTGCAACATACAAAAAATTCGAGCAAATTCACAGAAAGTCATTTTTTCTTTGATGCGGTGCGTGAAGGTCCTTTCAAGCTTGCCTAAATTATCTTTCATCTATAGTGCTAATACAATTCAAAAAGGTCATTAATTTGATTCAGCAACTCATTTCGATTTATTTCCAATAATGAAATTTGAAGATTACGGAAAAAAAACTGACTCATCGAACTTTCAAGTAAGTATGATGATGATTATTTTGAAAAAGAAGAAACTTATTTATGTAGAACCGATAATTTGCATTGATTTGTACTGAATTATTTGAGTCTTCTTAGTAGGTATCTCTGAATGGCAAACGTTCTTGTTCTTGTCTCAAATTTAGTGAAATATTCAAGAGGTTCAATTTTAATAATGTTCAAGGCTATCTGTTGGATTCTCCAAATTAAAACTTCTGCTAAAATAGTAAATCTTAATTACCACCAATTAAATCATGTGACGATCTCCAGAATTGTCAATATTTATGTTTATTCGAATTCCAGTTTTCTAAATTGACCAATTAATTCAATCAAAATTGTTATGTGATCTCGCGTTTTATTTCCAATATAGATAACACAAATTCTCCTTCACCAAATACGCATTTTAAAGCACTAAAAATTGTTATTCACTTGCTAAATCTTTATAAGTTAAGTTTAAAAATGAGTACGCTGTATTTTACAATAGAAACCATCGATTTATAAGAGTTTTTCACTATTATTCATTTTAAAGAGTTTGTCATTGTGGAAAGTCCTTTTTTATTAATTTTTTTGGAATGGAAAAAATAAAATTAGATGAATTTTTTATTGAAAAGTAAATATATGCATGATATAACTTTAAGAACATTTTTAGATGAATTTTCACATACGAATATCATAAAAAAAGTCTTGTCAAAGGCTGAAAAAACGGTTATTCTAAAACTAAAAATGAAGAACATACCTATTTTGAATTGTTTCACTCATGAAAAGTGATGGGATTTCAAAAACGCAGGGGATAGAGGGGTAGTTGAACTTTGGGAGTTCACGGGAATACCACGTGGTATAAACCCCTCTTAACTCATCAGTTATCATCGAAATAAGTTTTAAGAATAGGATTTTTTCAGATATTTCGCTTAGATATTTTATGGTTCTGATGACGCTTATAATTTTCTATGGTTCTGGTTACGCTTTCCACAGGAAATTTTGCACGAGCCTTGAAATAGTTATTCTTTGAAATAATCACAGTATACAGCCATCAATATTTGAATTTTCTATGGTTCTTATGATATGTCCAACTTAAAATTTGGCAAGAAGCTTGAAATTATTATTATTATTATTATTTGAATAAATTACTGGGATGAATGAGTTTCAATAAATAATTATTATTCATTATCATTTTGAATCTATAACCAACATTTAATTTTTGTAGTCACAGAAATATCCAGCAATTCTTTTTCGATATTCTTTTTGAATTATCTCTTATTCTGGTGATGCGATCAACCCGAAATTTTCCACAAAGTCTGAAATTGTTATTCCAAATCTTCATCCCGATGTCTGTTTGGGGAACGACCGCTCAAAAAATGATATTGCATCCGTTGACCCACAAAATCGTGCATTAACCGTCAATTAGTGTCTCTGTCTGATCACTGTCATCCTTTTTTCCGCTAATTGTCTTGAAGTCACCAGCCAATAGGTGAATCACACCAGTCAGGTCTCTGAACAAACTTCACAAGGTGTGGTTTCCACATTGTAACGGAAATCGAGCTCCTGTTATATTTCGAACAAAATGCCCAAGTGCACGTTTTCCCACAACCACCCACATTTCTTCGTCACTGACCCAGTGTGGGACGTTAAAAATAAATTGTATTGAGAGCACCTCATTCATCAGATGTGCGATTTATGTCTATGATCTACGAGTCCTTGTTTTCGCAATACTCATCGGCAGAACCTGCCAAGGCGCCAGTTCGTTGTTTAATATGCACGAGACGTAGTCTAGAGACGATTTTTAACTTTCTCTAGTCATTCGGAAATAGTTCAATCACAATTTTATCGAATATATTCATGTAAAGGGAGTTTTTTTGAGCTATAGAACTTTAAATTGCAATAAAACAACGATGGATTATTCGATTGACATGAATTTTATTTATCCGCAAGATAATCTTGTGGCATTACATTTTAAATATGATTTCTGGCATATGACCGCCACGGCTGGCTCGGTGTAGTCCAATCTGGACGTCCAATTTTCAATGACTTTTTCCAATATTTGTGGCCGTATATCAGCAATAACACGGCGAATGTTGTCTTCCAAATGGTCAAGGGTTTGTGGCTTATCCGCATAGACCAATGACTTTACATAGCCCCACAGAAAGTAGTCTAGCGGTGTTAAATCACAAGATCTTGGAGACCAATTCACAGGTCCAAAACGTGAAATTAGGCGGTCACCAAACGTGTCTTTCAATAAATCGATTGTGGCACGAGCTGTGTGACATGTTGCGCCGTCTTGTTGGAACCACAGCTCCTGGACATCATGGTTGTTCAATTCAGGAATGAAAAAGTTAGTAATCATGGCTCTATACCGATCACCATTGACTGTAACGTTCTGGCCATCATCGTTTTTGAAGAAGTACGGACCAATGATTCCACCAGCCCATAAAGCGCACCAAACAGTCAGTTTTTCTGGATGTAACGGTGTTTCGACATACACTTGAGGATTAGCTTCACTCCAAATGCGGCAGTTTTGTTTGTTGACGTAGCCATTCAACCACTCAAGTGTGCATCATCGCTAAACAAAATAAAATGGACGTAGTGGGCGATACGTATTCCGCACGGAACCATTATTTTCGAAATAAAATTGCACTATTTTCAAGCATTGTTCAGGCGTGAGTCTATTTGAGATGAATTGCCAAACCAAACTGAGAATAAATCACTTGACAGCTGTTAAATCGGTCTCCATCTTGAACAGTAATGCCAACTTAAAGTTATAAACCTCGAAAAAAACACCCGTTATATACTTTTTTTGATATATCAATCAAACTGATGAGTCCTGTTGGGTAATATTATAAGTGATTGAGAAATTACTATGGAGTACCACAAGGCTCGGTGGTTGGGCCACTTTTTTATTTATTCTATGTGCTAAGCTTGCAAATAGCTGGACTCGAAGACCAATATTATTCTTTTGCGAATCATACAGGTGAAATTGATGAGGTTTAAAGCTAATTAATGAGGATATGAGTAAATATCTTAATGGCTGTACTGAAAAGGATTAAAAATTAATATTGACAAAACTACCTATATGTATAATTCTCAAACATCTCAAACAAGAAAATCTAACATGTCTCAATATAGAGGTTGATTTGTAGAAGAATCTTCAATTTATATCTAACTTGATGAATAAGATAATGTGGCAAATTATTTAATTATGAATATCTTACACCCACAAATGTTTTGTAACAAGAACTGTATGTACCTGGGTTGGAAAATGGAAATTATATTAAAGTGGGAGCAATGCAAACTAGTGTATCAAAGAGAGGTCTCACAGAGGGCCGGGAGAGTCGGGATAGAAAACAAAACATAAAGCTCAAATGCTCAATAGTCTCAAGACCAATTTTCTATCTATAATTTTTACTATTTATTTCTATCTATTAATGTAGTTCATCGTCATGATACAAGATCATGACTCTAGTTTATATTTATCACAAAGCAAAACTTACGTAGTATTGTATAATCCCCTATAGCTTGCAATTAAATATTTGACTACCCTAAGCGAGGATATTAGACCCATTCCTATGCCCAGTTCTTTGGAAAAGTGAAAATCAATTAAATATTACCTGAATGAATATAAAGAAGAAAAAAAAAAGTTCAAAAATTTTAAACCGTTGTTTGAAATCAGCTTAGTCAACGTTCACTGTGTATATTAGGTGCGTTAATCCCGAGGCCAGAGTTTAAAACGTTTAAAATTAATTATAAACTGTGGTTTGTAATAAAATGACTAAAGCGATTTTCTTGTAATGAAAATAATACATTAAAATTACTGTAATGATATTGCGAAATGAATGATTTTATTTTATTTTTGAATTCTTAATCCTTCATGATCATTCAAAAGGTGCAGTGGATATTGAGAACATGTCCTAAGTATGAATGCATATCTCCCGAGTTAACAATTTATTGACACATTCAAGAATTACGTCAGAGAAAATTATTATTTTTATATTCATTCATAATCAAAAGTGAAATATTACCCTGGCAAATAATAATTCAAAGAATAATGAGACCTTAACGACTATAACAATGTCAAGGTTACCAAGTTTTTGGAGCACGCGGTATAATCTGCGTTGATTACCTTGAGAGGTCAAGAAGGCCAAGTGTTATGATTGTGTGGAAAAGAGTCATATACAATAAAGTGAATTGCTCGAATGTTTCTAGAGGCATATTCATTCTACAATTGTCTGGAGGAATATCTATTTCTTTCATTTATTTCATGATGACTCATCAATGGAGCTCGTTACTGAATTTCGAATGGACATGGACCAGGTTCTTTCGATATTTTTGGTTGTGAGTTTTGAATGAATGATTTTAAATGAAAACGAATTTGAAACCTTGGTAGCTGATAATTAATAATTACCATTCAAAAATAAGATTTTAAAATATTGTTCAACTGTAGTGTTATCTATTCTTTTCGGAATATTTTCAAAATCATTACAGGGTGTTGCATGAATTGGTGGCCCTAATAGCCTAGTGGTGCATTCGGAGATACAGGGTGATTCATGTAAGTTGACCTGACTTTCTGATATCCATAACTTGGAAATCAGCAGTTCGATTTTATTCATTTTTGATGTATTTTTCCATGAAAATATCGTCATTCCTCTAAAACGTGTGAAAAATATAGATTTCTGAGTCTAAAGGAAAAAACTCGAATATCTGAGTACTGCCCTGGAAATATTAAAAATACATGAAACGTTTTGAAGGGTTGTAAGAAGTGATCAAACCCACAAATTTTAAATAAAACAGTACAGCCGATTTCCAAGTTAATTAGGCCAATTTTGATGAATCACCCTGTATCTCCGATACTAACAATCTTAGGATACACAACAAGCTACTTTTAAAAAAGGCCTGGATTATCTGCATTCACCACTAGGCTATGGCCAACCAGTCATGTTACACCCTGTATAAAGAAGATATTGTATTTAGTTGTATTGTAATCCCCAGCCTTTTTATTGAATAGTAGGTATTTAATAATTTTTTTTCAATTTGATATTTCACCCATTAAATTCGCTAAAAGAATCAATGTGATAGAGTAGAAGATTTCTCTACCAAAGTTCATCTCAACAATTCTCATCGACATTTAAAAAAAACGTGCATTCACTGCATTCTAAAAATTTTTTTCACAACAATTGTTTTTCTAGTGAATAACTCGAATGATGTATATCTACACATTGGTGCTTATCTGGCCAGTTGTTGAAATTATACTTAATATGGCACATAAATAAATATATGTAGTGCCATAATATATCACACATAAGAATTTGCTGACATCTTGGAAATCTTCAAAAGGATCTGTGTCTGAGCTTTCAGATTTACTCTTAAATTTGCCATATTGGTAAAAGAATAAACGTTACTTCACATTCATTCTAGTAGGTCAAGGCGGTATATTGAATTTTAATGACATTATATAATAATATGACATGATTAGGATATGTTAGCCATTTTGGGATCATTTTCCCTGAAGAAACGAACGTTCAAATTGATGATTATTCATTCTAAGATAATAGAAAAATATGAATTGGTTCAACTCTTGATGTTTCATAAGTTTTTGCATTATTATAAGAATTATACAATTTTTTATAGCATTAAAATAGGGGGATAGAAGAGATAAGATATAAATAGACAAATTAACATATCACAAAAGAAAGGAATACATTATTTTGACTTTAAGTGTAAACGAACGTGCATGTTATGTGGTCATTCCTTATAAACCATTGATTAACTGGATATGGATATTGCCTTCAATAGAATTATACATAAATATCTCGATTTGCATTTTTTTTAAAGTGAAATTCTTGAATACTCATTGAAGTCAGTTATTTTCAGTGGTGGGTCAGCAAAGGCCAGGAAGAGTTTAATATAACAATCCATTTTAATTATGATAACAAACAATCCTTTTATGTAACTGCGAAAAATTCGTAATCTGTATAATAATGGAAAAATGCTAGTTTGTTATTACGTTGTTTTATTTCACGACGTTTAATTATGATTGAAAATAAAGATATTTATATTCTTCATGGATAATTGCGGCACCAATTGTGATAACGATAGAGTTTATAGTATACCCTATTCTATAAAAAGTTCAAAAATTGAAGAGAAATTGGCTAATTCGAAAAAATTCTTAGAATGCAATAATAACTACAAAGTAAGATGAATACTAAACAGGAATTTCGATTGAAATTTTCAATTTGATTCAACTCATTATCCTCGAGTGGGATTTCTAATCATAAATCGACTTATTTTAAATTTATCTCACAAATCACGTAAGATGTGAAATAAAATATTGAATTGAATTTAACTTTTTTTTTCATCATAAGATCAATAACCTATTCTTGTTCTAGGGAAACGGCTTATTCTAGGGAATATGCATTATATTATGATTGTTAAGAAGGATACTTTGGGAGCACCTTTTTTGAAAACCAAGATCCAGAAAGTTTCTACTTCAAATTTGTAAAGAAGACTGAAGTGAGTAAATTGGTGCAAAAATCTACAAAACTATAAATACGACCAAGTTGAAGTCTACTACTCAGTAGTAAAATAATTGTTTCAAGGTTCTAAGCAATTTCATTAATACAATTATAACAAGCG
The DNA here is from genome assembly GCF_914767665.1 of Harmonia axyridis. Taxonomy (NCBI): domain Eukaryota; kingdom Metazoa; phylum Arthropoda; class Insecta; order Coleoptera; family Coccinellidae; genus Harmonia; species Harmonia axyridis. The sequence continues at coordinate 14,470,168 of NC_059502.1, read as the reverse complement.
CACAAAAGTTCCTGGCATTCAGTGCTTCTCTGAATTGTTAATTTATTTTACGAAAATATCAAGAGATTTTGTGTTCATATATTACACTTCGCTATGTTCATTGATGAATATGTGAAGAATAAATGATAAATTGATTTTTTTCATGATTGAAAACCAACAATTGGAATAATAGAAATAAAGGTTTTATTGACATGACATTAGCGCAATCTTGGAAATGAAACAGATCTCATATAGCTGATGAATCAATCTGAAATTTATATTGGTGGTTACATTAAATTAAACCTCCTATTTTTGATTTAATCTGAAGAAGAGAAAATTCTAAGTAACTTGAGTAAGTCAACGAAACTAATATTATGATCTCGCGAATTTCAATGACATATTGATGACAAAATTGCTATGCAAAAACAGTTTATTTGTGGAATTTTGTCGAAGATAATTTGAAATTACAAACATTACAAATAATGCATAAACTTTCGGAAGTATAGGTAAATTCGCATACGATAAATTTCAAATGGAAACAAGTATTGTTGTGTTGGTTTATACAGGGTCTTTTTAAATGGTTGTAACATCGTAGTAACCCTTGAAGTATTTATTACCGCTTATCACTTATACTGGCAACTATTTTAAGATATAAAATTTCGAAATTGGCAATAAAATGAATGGTATATTGAAAAATTTTATTCAAATTTTGTGAACTCTCCTTTACTAAATCATTTATTAGTGAATTAAAAATTTTTGAAAGGCCTTTAAGATATTACAATAATCTTTAAAGACATAATATTCAAATACCTATATTATTTCATCAATGGAAATATTTCTTGAATTTCGAAATTAATAATTTTTGCTATACGAAGGTTAAAATTTTCGCTATTCGTGCAAGTAGAAGCACGAAAATGGGCATTAAGAATTCCACTGAAAAAAGGATACATTACCTTATTTATGGCAAGAATGAATTGACATGACTCTTATTGGCAAAAAATTAATATACTTTTACAATAACCCAATAGGATTGTTGATCGTTATTAAAATCGATGTTGTAAAGATCCGGATAGGTTCTCAAACTGAAAGAATTGAGGTATACAGCCGGTTCTTGCAGAAATATATCTAGACGCGAAACCGGGCCACTTAAGGTGAAGAACCAATTGTTGGCGAATACCAAAAATGTATCGTCCTCCAATCAAGACAACGTCAAAGCATACTCGTCAGTAACACAATTACGTGAATATTATGGAATGACAACTTGCCTTTTTTACGGAAATAATCCAAAATACGAGATTACACTCAACACACAAGACACATATCTCAGATTATGCAGATGAAAGTGTTCATATGCTATTTTGGGATCTGCCGTTCGAATGTCAGCGCGTAGGCCAAAGAGCGAGCTGCGCAGCCGCAACTGTCTTAAGATTCGAAGGAGTCAAGTAGGCAGAGGAGGTCCAGTCGCCAATTGTTTATTTAAACACCATTTTTGGACCCGCATGTGACTGAACTTGAGGCGAAAAAAGCAGTAACGAGCACAGATTCGCAGAAATATGGACAAAGTGATGCCATCGATTGAGGGATTGATTTGATCGCTCGTTTTGAATTGAAACGACGATCGGATCGACCAGTTTGAGTCATTTCTATTTTCTGATGCCAATTGTGTAACGGTGACCCGTCCAGAGGATTATTTGTTTGTGTGTCGCTTGATAGGTTATTTGTTGTACCTTCACGAAATGTGAATCGGACGTGGGTTGGGTAGCTCTGTCGTTTTATTGTTGTGAATAATTCATGGATTGAGTGACCACACATTTGTTTCTCAATGGGACATTAAAAGTATTCGGGGAAATTAGGTTTACATATAATTGTTAACGCCTTTGCAATTCGTACCAAGAGAAGAATAAATATTGGCGATTTAGGGTCGGGAGCTTTTGAGCGCTCGCTCAATCATGCACCGGTTGCGCTCTTGCATACAACAAAACTTGAAATACAGGGTGTTCTACTAGCCCTTTGCAAACTTTGACACATACAAGTTGTGTTCATTCTGATTTTTTCCAACAACTGTTATGAAAAATAGTGTATTCTTCAAAGCTTACTGAATTTCAAAACTATGTATTGCTCAAACTGTGGAAATATTATTCCTCACGGCACTTGGCCCACGCCTCGCTTGATAGACCAATGAAATTGGGCTTTTGAAAAGTCATTTCTATGGAAACGCAAAAAATGCATAGATACTAGATACTGTCAACGAAGGCCATTTTGAAATGAATCGGGAACATTACTTGTATGTATTATTTAAATTGAGGCAGTTGTAGGAAAAGTATACTGTTCAAAATGTGGAGAATAGTATATTGTGCAACAAGTTAGGGAAGTTCAACTTTTCTCACGAGTGTGGAAGTTTGTGGCACGAGCCTCAAAGGCGAGTTCTGCAAACACACGAGTGAGAAAAAGGACTTTTCCTACAACTGCTATAAAAAGTAGCGTATTCTTCATAGCTTACTCAACTTCATAACTATGTTTTGCTCATACTGTGGGAAATATTATTCCTCACGACACTTTGCCCACTCCTCGCTTGATAGACCAATGAAATTGGGCTTTTGAGTCGTTTCTATGGAAACGCAAAAAATGCATAGATACTGTCAACGAAGGCCATTTTGAAATGAATCGGGAACATTAGTTGTATGTATTATTTGAATTTATTCACTTGTAGGAAAAGTATACTGTTCAAAATGTGGAGAAAGTCCGTTTTCTCACTCACTTCCACACTCGTGAGAATGAAGACACTCGTGAGAAAAGTTGGACTTCCCCACTTGTTGCACAATATACTATTCCCTCAATACATCTTATGATATGCAGGTTATTCCATTTGAAAAAAAGCACTTTTCATAATTTTAATATGTCTCGTTGAAGCCTCAGATTTCGAACAAGCCCAAATATGATTAGGGATGTATTTTATTACTCGGTAATGATACATGGGTTATTTGTAATTCCCGGGTAATCCATACCCGAGATTTTAGCTGTTTGGGATTCTTAACACCAAAGTGATGAATGTTTGATGAAATTGAAGCTATGTTTTGTATAAAACGGAATAAAGTAATAGTATACACGGTGAAACCAATGCATTCGCCATTTTGCAATCAACAGCATGTTGATAATACTCGTGAGAATAGGAATTGGGGCACTTTCTTTGAAATGTTTTATATTTGAGAATGGAATGAAATTTCACAAGATTTATATGAAATGTATGAAGATTTTTTTTTGATTTCCTTCCTTCTGAGATTGTATAGCAACCTAAGCAAATAGGTAAAGTATAATTCTCCAAAAAATATAATTTTTAGGAGGTATTTCAAATTTTTTAAGAGTTTTTATTGCAATGAAGCTATAATTTTTGTACTTAATATCATGCATCTAGATCTCATGTGTTTCGTAAACGCACGCAGATGGTAGGACTATTGTTTTTTGAATTTTTGACATAATCCGAAACATAAACTGAAATTTTGAGTTCAGGTTGAAACGCCTTTTCTTGAGTAGGTACTTACTTATAAGAAATTATACATATTCATTCAAATGAATAATTAAGAATGTATATTTCAGCACTAAAATGTATGCGAGATATGCTGATGTCACCTAGCTAATGGCTTAAAACTGAGAACATGATTTGCTTTTTTTCAAGAATTTTGGATTCATTTCCTCAGTCGCAATCAACTTGTCAGGGACCACTGCTTCAATTTTACAGATATTTCATTATCAAAGAAGTAAGCAAACACCAAGTATATTAGCCGTTTTCTAATCAGTTTTCCAACTTACGTTTCGCCTACAACAACGATATGGGCATCTTCAGAGGTTTCAAAATCCTGGATTGTAATTCAGCATAATATGGAGCATTTCAGTGTCTAATCTGAAATTTTTTAATTGCTGTTGAATAATCCATCCTGTGATAGTCAAGTTAACAATCAGCATTAGATGATAACTTATTCCGCCATTTTGTGAACTTGTATTAAGTTTACAACGGTTTTAGTTTGAAGATTTTTGAATGATCGTTACATCGTAGTGGCCTTTGAAATATTTTTGAATCACTTGTTGCGGGTTCAGAAACAGTTCACAAAATTTGAATAAGAATTGATAATGAAGAATTTATGATAGTCAAATTTGAAATTTTATCATATAAGTAGAATAGTTGCCAGAATTATAAAAAAGGGGTAAACAACATTTTGAAGACTACTACCATGTTAAAATCGTTTATGATGATGCATTGAAACCTTAATCCTACCTTTGATCCATGTTTCTCACAGTTGAGAATATTAATCTTATTTCATTTTGATGTTTGAATTTGACATGCGAAACTTGCGTCATTTCAATACCATTGTCCTTTTATATCGAAATTAAAGCATAATTTTGTTTTTTATGGATTATTCAACAACTACCCAACAAAAAGAATATGGTGAATTTATCAATAAAATACAATTTTTATCATATGTCCAAGGAAGTTTATCTTATATTCTAATGTCACTGTTAGAAGTTCATCATGATTTTATTTTAAGGTATGCTCAGAAAATACTAAACCGATTGGAAAATAAATGTTTCAACTTCACAACACAAACTACCAACTTAAGTAAATACATCTTGCATATTGAATTGAGCATTGACTTTTTTTTTTGCTGATTTTAAATTATGAATCATTTCTTTTGCTTGGAGTTGGTGATTATGGTTAATGTGGTCCTTAATATTCTCAACACTTTTTTCGGGGAATTTATAGTTTTTTAATTTCCTGTTATTCATTGAGGACAATTGCGCAAATAAATTCATCTAGTATTATGTTGAGATTTTGGATATTCCATTCTTTGTGATTTCAGCTGGATATACATTTTTTAGTTACACTGGAGAATATTTCTTCTCATTCCTCTTCTATAATATGGTTTATGGAATGGCAGTGATGATATATTTTCGCCCATCATTGCAAAGAATATATGGATTTCACAAATTCACATTCAGGTATCAAACTTTTATTTGCTAACATTTTCCTTCGATGACACTGAATACAAATACCCTAGCATGATTTTAAATCAAATTTCATTCAGATAAGTAATGATTAAAGTATACTGACGTGAAAACAGGAGCTAAATTCTCTTGCGTTCTTGGGGGCCACATAACAGTATATAGTTAAATAATATGAGGGCTCAGGAGCTCCCGACTTCACGTTAGTGATTCATACATTTTTTTTATTGCTTGTTGGGTCTATTAGTCATTTTTTATGTGTATATTTTTGTATTAAGAGAAATTAAACATTATTTTATTATATTTTGTGAGTTTATGCATTAAGGCCTTCAAAAAATAAAATATTAATTTTCAAGAAATGAAAAAAATCGTTCTTTTATAAACATCAAAAATTACTTATTATTGCAATTATTGACGTTCAGTAATATATCCAAAAAACCTCTGGATGGCCAACAGGAAAATTTTTTTGTATTCGATTTTTGGAGTTTAAGTGTAGAAAAAAATTCAAGGAGGTTAATTTTTCTCCTTGAATGATTCCAGAGCTTTCTCCTTGAAAATATTAAAACAAAAGGGTATCAGAAAAAGAAGCTTATTTGAATTTCTATTCATGCAATTTTTTCAGGAAATTTTGTTATAGGATTATGCAACTTATCAGTCATTTGAACAATGCATAATTGGATTATTTTTGTGATGTTCACTTTGTTTTGCAGCTTACTGGCATCTCTAATGTTCAACCATTCATGTATGAAATTGTTCCGATGGATATTTACTACAATGAGAGATCAACCTATGGCTCGAACTGTAGTATCATTTTGTTGTGGGAGAATTGTTATATTTTTATTTATTTCATACCTATATCACGTGGATAACACCGTAGGCTACACAATCTTTCAACGAATTTGATACTATTTTTAACAAAATGATGTAATCTATAAATTTAAATAAATTATTAACAGAAAGTTGTCTTCATAGGAAACAATGAACTATTTTATGAGATTTTCAGTTATTAACTATTATAATATTTTAAGTAGATCATTCTTTCAATCAAATAAACTGTAAAATAATTATTGATACCATGTCTTCTACTTCTATACAATAATATGTATATGTGAACCTTTTATTGAATTATTCATAAATAGGCAAATATATATAACTAGATAATATTGGTTGAAAAGAAACAATTCGATTGGAGAATATTGACTTCTCTTCATACTTTCTTCATTTAGTAATTAAGGTGAGCAAAAACAGATAAATGAATAAAAATATCATTTATTGGTAAAACAGTACTAATTTACATGATTAAAGCACAACATTCCTCAATGCAGTCCAAAACTATGTTTCTTTTATTAGTGAATCAAGATGTTTGGCATATCCACTTCCAATTTTTATTAGTGCTAGAGATGTTCCCAAACCGCAGAAAGTACATAGTGCTACATTCTTTGGAATAACACTTCTTAATATTGCCCAAATCAAAACTGAACCAAGTGAGAAAGTGACAGCTCCAAAAGCGCTAGAATAAATACAAACTTTCAATTACACCTGAGCATTTTAGATACTTCCTCATTGGGACAAATTCCAAAATGTTATCTCTATATTGGATAAATGATAATTATTAGTTATCGTTTACAAAGAGCCTTAAATACTGGAATCTCAATTTCAATTATCAATTGAACTTTTTGATTGAAGAATCCCCCCACAATCAAGTTTTGCTTTTCTCTTTAGGTATATGATGGAATAAAGAATCAACACTTCATTACCTGTAGACGATCCTATCTTTCTGGTTGAGAGCCCTTAGATGCGACCTATTATAGAGAAATAATCCTGATCCTAATAAGGTATTCAGCAACAAAATATTGGTTATATCTTTCCTAGGGAACACCCTAAAAATATAAACCCATTTAGTCTTTGTGTAGGAAAAAATTACTAGATCTCACCTCAGGACCAACGATGGATTCATAACATTTATTGATAAAGCTGTGTAACTTAAAACCCCTTGGAAGGGTACATAATAGTATAAGAGAGTATGTGTGTTCAATGGTTTCAAACCTATTTTTGTAGCTACCGATTTAGTTGCTTTCGGACTCGCCATTTCCTTCAATTGATTGAATTTCAGCAATCGCGGACTAGAATTGTATATAGGAAAAAAATTAGTTGATATCCGTCACTTGCATCACTTCCCTGTAAAACATAGATAGATTTTGACTTCTATTTTGAGATAAGCACAATGTTGAATAACATATATTTTTGATAGGTTAGAATACAGAAATAGCGATGAATTATCGATGTTCGTAATTTTTCAATTTGGAAATTAATTAATTATTATAATATGCGCAACTAAGAGAAAGAGAGGGGAAAACAATAAAGATCAGATTGTTAGACAATTGAAAGTAATAATTTCTATTCAGACAACAATGAATATTTAGGGATTAACTGAATTACCAATAATAAATGTTTTTTAATTCAATCTTGCGATGTTTTTTATCATATTTACGGATTTTCTAAGGACTAACTGAGCAAGAATTGCAGCTGTGTCTTTATAATAATATTCCTAGGGTACTCCAGAACAACTTCTTTGGAACTTATCAAGATTTTCAACTTATTCTACCTACACCCCTACACGCATTGTATAAATCTTCATAATATTCAATGGGCGCATCCACCATTGTAAAAATCTAAGTTAATCATTTTGTTTGATAAGTTTTTTCATCGAATAAGAATCGAATCCATCAAATATATTTTTGTTTTAATTATCTCATTAGGGAAGAATTACTTCAATGTTAATTCATGAAAGTGATTCAATTAGAGTTGACTCAAACAATATATTTAAATAGCAGTTACAGCTCGCATCCACCACAAGTTTATCATTATTTTTTTGACATTGATTTCCATCAGTAAGTATCGAATCCATTAATTTTATTTAGTAAATAGACACATAAGTGTCATTAAGAAATCTTCCTTTTCAATGTTTAGTCGGTGGGAGTTATTCAATAAAAGTTTAATTGAATCGAAGATACAAAAAGCAGTGGCGGATCGTGAATATTCGGCATTCAGGTTTTGGAGGTTTTTCCAAACTACCTTGAGATACTGCAGTCAGCATGTTAGGTACTTTTCGATAGTGGAAGTTCGCCCAGTTGATTTTTAATGACAGATAATTGAAATATTTTTTGTGTAATAAGAATAAGTATTTCAGCCTGAAAAACTTGAAAAAAAAAACATTTCTCCAAATATCTAATACTAGTATCATATAAAATAAAATATACATCAATCATTCCAATAATTCATCAAATTATTTCCGTTCCTAGATTTTGTAATGCAAATATGCTTTCTTTTTTTCGATTTTTAATTTTTGGCAGTAGCAGGCTCGGCCGTCCTTATAAAGCCGCTACTGACATGGAAGATATTGGTCATATAAGAAACAATATAAGTGATCGATATAAGTCTGCTATTGTCTGCTATATGTCTTAACGAACTTTAATCGAATTATTCTGTGATATTGAAGGAAATTTATATCAATGGTAATAATGGTATAAAATTTATGGTTCTTTTATATAACTAGATCTAGATATACAATATACTACTAGATATTTCATAATATTATGTATAAGTAAACCTCTTTTCGGCATGTCTTTTCGAGCAACTTGATAGTAACAGAAGCTCAGTTCGATGGTATTTAAATCTGGCGAAAACATCGATTATTATCTCAAAGGAAATTGATAGATATTATCTTGGCACAATTTCTATATAATATTGAGCGATCAGATGGAATTTTTTAATTTTTTTTTCTTACAAAGTAAAATATCTTAATGAAACAAAACTGTGTAAGAGGTCAACAATTTATAAGATATCCTAGATTGAATAGTGCCAACTTCAACATCTTCAGTGTAGGCGTGATGACATTATATCAATTATCCAGTTCGATACAAATAGTGATCTCATGTACAATTTCCATTGTTTTCGTTTCTGTTTCACCGTTACACATCTTGTGACGTCACGACATTTTTTGGCACATACCAAAGTTCCATTTGAATATCAACACAATTCAAATTGAGACTCAGAATGTATTTTGGTCAGTAAATGAGTAAGTATGAAATCTTCAGCGCGTAGGAGAGCTGTGGTCAGAGATCTTTAAATCTATTAATAAAAGAGTCCTTGTATGAACAATCAATAGCATTCATTCATAGATCTTGATTTCCTCCTATCTTACTTTTTGTTGTTGACATTGATCTTATTCATCGCATCTTAATAATATATTAGCCGGTGAGTGGAACACTCGGTAGATTTACGTTCACATTATTTCATACCGTCGAATTCTAATGTGCCGGTGTAGTCTAAGCATTTCCGCAGATCAGGAAAGAGTGTTTATATTGTGATACCACGTGTTTGTGTGAAAACATCAACTCCGGAGGATATTTCTTCTCGAATGACAAATAAAAGGTGTGTATAAAAGGAAATGGAATTTTTTTATCCTTCTTTATATCCGCGTTGGTGGACGTTATTCATTTGGAAATCTCTCTTAGCAGTTGGCAGTTCCAGGAATAGAAAATACTGTTTCAATTCAATTCAAATAGATTTCAATTATACCACTTTCAATCTACATTCTTCATTTCATTTCAAGTGACGATTCTGTTACGGTTATTTTACGATGAGAAATTTTCATAACGTTTTCCAAGAATATTTATTCTATCATTTGGAATCGAAGGAATTAATTCTGAATATTGGATTGTTTTGAATACTTTCTCATTTTTGTTTTTTTCACGCTCAACATAAAGTATAGGATCATTAAAGATTCGAAGAAGAAATTATTTATATTGATTGAAATTTATGGATTTAATTTCTACCTACGACTGTTTTGCTTGTTTTTATTCGCTATTGTTGATTCTGATTTTAATGAACTGGCAAATAGGAGCAAGTACGTTTTGAGTGCATATTCCAACTGGATAGGATTTTTATATGGTCTCCTAATTTCACGTTGCATAAATCAATAAATATCAAGCTAAATCGGCAATCATCATTAATCAAATATAGGTATTGCTTTACATGATCTGTTTGTAAAACAAGAATCAAAACAATTGTGATAACAATAGGAAACTATTTTCAATTTTTACTTTTCCCATTTTTAGATATACATATAGAATACAGAAATATATGAAAGGTGAAAAATGTTCACATTAGTTCTTTCTGTCTTCAAAGCTCAATTATTTTTGTTTGAATAATATTCGTTTTTTACATCACAGAATATGTGATGGAGCTATTTTAGAGGTTTATTTAATTAAATAATGAACCAAAATTTAGCTGCTCTGTTCGAAATTTCTTCTAGCTTGATATACCTACCTTATTGGAATATCAGGGAATTTTGTGGGATGTAATTGAAAGAAAATGATATTCATGAATTGAAGTATGTATATCAAAAATTTTGTTATCTGAGCTGAATACCTACTATACAATTTAGAACTGAATATTTACATATCGTCTGCTTATTATACATAATTTAAATCAAGCATTTACACTTCCTTAAAACATTCAAGGTTTTCGCCTCCACGATTTAATTAATTTACACATGATATGATGATATTGATGTTGAAACAAATTTGGTGAGAGAAAAAAATCTGTTGTCTAGTTTCATCCATCGGAAAGCTCATATAGAAGTACATACCGGGTTTTTCACCTTGACGCCCCCTTCAACTTTGTTGTTAAAGGAGGTACAAAAAAATGTTTTCTACAAAAGTTTCACGAAATCGACTAGTGTTTTTTAAAATGATTTAACAAAACGAAATATATACAGAGTGGGCAACATATTCATTGCAACTCCATTTTTTCAAATGGAACACCCTGTATATTTTTCTTTATTTGACTAGCTCTTTTTCCCATGATTTCGAATATGTAACGTATGTTTGGTCTATCTCTCTTATTCTGAGTACCACAGAGTTTCAATTTTTGAGAACCACCTGCCAAGCTAAGTAATCAGTTTTCAAAGAGAAGACTGATTCTTTAAATGTATAAATGTAAATAATTCACAAGTTTTCTCTATATAAGTTATAATTATTGATATATGATTAGAAGAAGCTCAATTAAATTGAGTATATTGATGGCATTACATCAGAATACATGGAAAATCCCAAAATGGAATGCGAAATGCCTTTTAGTGGTGTAATTCCATCAGATGTGCTCAATTTAGGATACTTGATACTTGACACAGGTCCAATTTTCCGTCTTTTTCTGTATATTACCAAGTTCTGAAGCGATTCACGTGAGCCAATAATAACCATGCACACAGAAGTCTCGGAGATCAAGTGCTAGCCAAAAATGATATCGAATAAAATGCAATTTCAGGTGAAACCATGCAACCAGAAATATTTTTCTATGAGAGATATAAATCAGACAATTATATGAAATGAAGAATTCACTTAATATACAAAAAAAAATTTAGGAGAGCACTTTTGAATGTGCATTCATTTGAGCGCCAATTGCGCCCTTGACTTCCACTGTTGACTTCACATTTGTGCTTTCCTCACTCTTTTAGATATTCTGCTTGAATTGTCTATGGTTCTCATGACGATTCGATGTTCACATGAAATTTTGCACGAAGCTTGATACCTGATTTCTGGTGATTTTTTCTCAATATGCTACTTGAATTTTTTATGGTTCTGCTTGAAACTTTGCACAGAGCTTGAAATTGTTATTTCAAATAACCATCCAATTGAGATTTCAAATCCATGGGGTCTGGAGTCACGGAAATATTGGGTAATTTCTTTTCGGTAACCTAATCTAACCTTCATGAAATTTCTATGCTTCTGGTTATCCGATCAACATACAATTTTGCACATCTACATCCAAATGCAAATTTCCATCTGATCGAATGTACCCTAGTAGGATTTTGCTCATTGAAGAACTCAACTGCGACATTCGAGATCCGCTCCTATTCTGAGAAGTTTCAAGTTTCAATTCAATTGGAACCACCAAAATCGTGAATGAGTTTTTACCTAGAAATATAGAAATAACCAATGCGGCCGTTCTCAACGTTTCAAATATGCTACCATAACCATAAGCTGACGTCACAATGAGCGACAAGGAAGTGCAAAGGAATGCGCAAAACACAGCCTTTATTTCTCAAGCAAGGGTCTGCAGCTGTCTGCACTCTAGTGTCTTTCTCTCTCTTTTCTGTCTTGTCTGTGCCCTGTGCTTCAAGTAAGTTGTGCTTTTATTACTCTTTCAGTTGACTTTTAGACCGTTAACATCGTCGTTACAAGTACACGTGTTCGTTGTTTTTCATTCACAATAGGGTCATCTTGTTTTCTGCGTTACCATCAACCATAATTTATAAATAAAATAAAACGAAGTAATTTCCACTATGTTATTTAATTGTTAGCAACAATTGTTTCGCCACACTGTGGCTTCATCAGGCTACATTTCTGAACATCAGTTCAGAAATGTAGCCTGATTTTAAATTTTGTGGGTTTGTTCAGTTCATACGTTCAAACGTTTCATGTAATTTGAATATTTCCAGGACAGTACTCAGATTATTGAGTTTTTTTTTAGACTTCAAAATCTATATATTTTACACGTTTTGAAGGAATGACATTACATTTTTCAAAGGAGTAGTAAACGAAAAAATATTATGTCACTTTTTCAAAATACGGCCTTGTTTTAAAAAGTTACATAAAATTCTTTCGTTTGCTACTCTCTTGAAACAAGTTGAAATTGAATTCATTACATCGACTTTTGTATTTTTTCATTGCAAAAATGACATTTTTCTGAAACGTCTGAAAATATACAGGGTGTTAATGAATAAGGGCGGCAAACTTCAGGAGGTGATTATGCGTGAAAAATAATTACATTATGCTATATAACTTTTGTCTGCAAATGCTTCGTTTCCCGAAACACGGGGTGTCTCAATTTCTTTTTGAGAAAAAAATGTTACGCAACTGGAATATTTCTAACAAACAATCATTTTTGAATTATCCGTTCAATTCGTGACAAAAAAATCTCTCCTGCCTCTTTTTCGTATGGGGTGCCGTTTTAATGCAAAAAATATAAAACAGAAGCCTACTAGCGTCGCTACTACATAATTTGTTAAAGTAACGACAAATACGCGTTGGGATGTTTTATTGTTTTGCATAAAAACGGCACCCCATACGAAAAAAAGGCAGAAGAGATTTTTTGTCACGAATTGAACAAAGAATTCAAATTGATCGTGTGTTTGAAATATCACAGTGGCGTACAAGTTATACATATTGCATAATATAATTATTTTTTATGCAGAATCACCCCCTGAAGTTTATTGCACTAACACTCTGTATATTTTGAAGGAAAAAACTCAATAATCTGCCCTGGAAATATTGAAATTACATAAAACGTTCGAAGTTGGAGTGAACAAACCCACAAAATTTCAACAAAATCTGCTGATTTCCAAGTTATGGATAACATAAATTTCGGTCAATTTTCATGTATCATCCTGTATCTTGGAAACTAACAGTCTTGGGATACACAACAAGCTACTTTTCTGAATGGCCTGGATGACCTTGGCTATGGCCAACCACTCATGTTGCATCCTGTATAAGTACCTATCAAAAAAAGAAATTTTCCTCAAAAAAAAAGGATTTTCGTGTTGAATATTGAATTTGCAGTGTTTTGTATCGACGGCATTGCTGTTAAAATAGAATAACGAATAAAACAGGAACAAAAACAAAGACATTCTCTTTCTTGAGGATAACTGAGAGATAAATTATTTATTAATAAATAAGTACCATCATGCATATATTCCTACATTTCTTAGATTAATAGTTTATTTGATGCAACGTATCGGCTACTATTGATAACCACGATTACAGGAGAAATGCAATCACAGTTGAGATATACCTAGTCGAAAGTGAAAATTTCACAATGATAGTTTCAACGTATGAATTTCTTATTCAATATTATATACATTACAAAATTAATGATAATGATCAGTGGACCATTTGAGACCTCTGAAGGATACGGTTATTGAACTAGGAATTATTAGTTTTTTCTCTAAGAAAGTAACGATGATCGAACCGGTTTACTTTCTTTATGGGAATTGCAGTTATTGTTATGTATCAGATCAGACCTTTTTTTGATTAAGTAGGAATTATTCGATCTCTATTTCAAACAATTCTTTTTAGTGATTTTCAATACCTAATTCAAAGGAAATATATTATTGCCTCGAATTTTCTTGATTGAAAATTCCTCTCAGAAACTACCTATAGGTACGAAATGAATCAAAATAATATAAACAACTAACAACAATAACATAAAAAAACAATAATTATCATAAAATGATATGATATTTCATAAAATATTCTTCACTATAAAGTCCTAAGCTTCAAAACGTTGAAAAGTTGATCCATAATTCGTAATAAATAGTTTCGAAATAATCGACAGGATTAAAGAAAATTATAAACCTTTTCATTCATTTGAAATAATTTATATACAGGGTGTTCCATCATTGACGCAACTGTATTACGGATGAGACGATTCATTGATGACTTATTCAAAACGTTAATATTGGACTTATTCCAAATGGAGAACCCTCATTTGGTTTAAAATTTTTCGAAGTTAATGAAATTTGATACCTATTCAAAAAATTAAATAGGTTTTGCCTTTTGGGATAAGCTCGATAGTAACGTTTGAATAAGACGTGAATGAATTGTCTCATTTTGAACATTCAGTATAGTTCTTAATGATTATCAAGTCTCCTCTGTTCCTCTTGTATCACTTTCAAAATCTCATTTGAATGAATTCATTCATTTTAGAGTCATTAGGTTTCCCAAAGACCCTCCAATTCATGGAAAATTTGAATACATATCTCAAAAATGATAAGTTTCAAGCATATAAAACTTCGCACAAACCTGGGTTCATTTATTCCATGCAATCTGAATATTCAATGAAAAAGGGTGTTCCATAAGAGAACGAACATATGTATGGTCATTTACACTTTTTTGGCACCCCTTGTGTATTTCCAAACGATTTGAGAATGTTGCTCTATTGGCGCTTAATGATCGAAAAAAATTATAAAATTTCAGCGCGTAACCGTAATAGAGCGGTGCGTCAATAATGGAACACCCCTGTAGATATATTGATTTGAAAGCCAAGAATCGAGAATTTGGAGAAATCATTGTGATCTCATATTTTTAATTTTTTTATTGAATAGAAAATATTTGATAACCTTGGTTCACTTGACCAAAGTATAAAATATCTCAAAACATTTTTTCTAATGGTGTAGGATTGTGTCTGTTGTATCAAAAATCGTGACTAATAAGTTCGTCTCGCAGTAATACATAATAAATATTCAATTCTAGATGTGTTTACAATTTTTGATGCGTGATTATCCGTAATGAGTTTAACGTAAACAACGCTACTGTTAAAGTTAAAATTACTGTTTTTATCCAATTCTGGTTAGTACACTACCATATTTTATTCACTAGTGGAAATGACAAACCAAAACAGCAATAACAAACCGTACTGAGAATATATCACTCGTTCGAAAATTCTGGTTTCAGTTTGAAATTAATTTTATCATTTAATTGAACACGAAGAATGTTTTATGTACCTGTTAGTCAGGATTTTAGACAACAGGCTGGACCTGCCAAACCGCGTGCAAGTTTTTAATGCCACTTTCGGTATTGCATTCGGTAAATTGGTCTCGTGCTTGTCATCTTGTTTTAGTGGTCCATATATCATCAAGAGATAATGTGCTTAAAACTTGAGTGCGATCCTTAGAGAAGTTTCAAGAACAAAATAATCATAGTTAGTGTGTAATATTTGTTTGATTTTGATAATTCGGTAAGGAAAGTTTGAATTATTGTGTTAAATTCATCTATGATTTCAAAGACTTTATCAGCGATGATATACGACGTTGATGGTGATCGACTGCCTGAACTTTGAAAGCCTGAAGACCTAAATCTGCGGATTACAGCAGCAATATTCTCAGTTGTTCTTGAGCGACGCACACGGTTTCGATTCTCCACATTATTTACTAGACCCAACAACGTTTTGAAGTGAATTTTAACAAATTCATTCCGTTGTTGAAGTATGTGTCGTTTCAATTTCGGTAATGACGTAGTCACATGTTAAAAGTGAATAGTCGAATATTCAAAATGAGACCTCTTTTTGGAAAATCCTTTACTTTCTATTTTATTCCTTGCCTTTTGTGCTTCAAAATACACATTTCTGAATGTCGAACAGACAGGCATTCTTCTAAATTTTCGGTTTCTTTATAACATAAACTGTTCAAATTTCAGGCGAGCTGAATGATTTTGAGAACAGAACTGATAGAGACCATGAAAATATATGAAAATATTTTTCTTAAAAACTAATACTGAATTATTATGTGTTATGAATTTGATTTGGTCTTCATCCAAAATATATATTCAGATATTGTAATTTTATGTTGCCAAAAGATTTTATCGTAAAATCACGTATTCAACCTTTTAGTTTTAAATGTCAGATACCAAAGACATGAGAAAGACAATTTTCAATGATATTGAGTGAGTTGTGACAATGATAAATGAGGCTATGTAAAGATACAATGGTTAAATATTTCAAATAATAATCAATCAAATAAAACACTGAAAAAAGTTCTTACACAACCTTAAAGAATAAATAATCAATCACAAGAAAGTGGGTTATTTGTTGCTATTTCCGAAACAAATTTATGAATGAAGATTGAGAATAATTTAAATATCAGAGATAATTTTTTGTTCTTCGAGTATGTGTATTGAATAACATTGTAATTTTGTATCCATTAAAATTTTGATAACACACGAAGTAATGAACGTTGTTAATTAGCATAAGGAAAAAGCATATTATACATGTTATTTTTATGTCTGTGTCGCAGGCCTGTTTGTTTACGAGGTTAAATAAAAGTTACTCAGTAAAATAGGTACCAAGTATTCTTGTGATTGTGTTAAAATATAATGTGAAGTAAATCTACGCTTCAAATGAAAAACTATAAGTTTATATGCACGCCACTATTTATAATGTTACTGGTAAAGCATATCAAAGGTGCAGTCAGAATTTCAAAACTCTTCCAACAAATTTCATTATGAATTTTAGTTCACAAATTCGGTGAGTGGACAGAATTAAGTAGAAATGATCTACAAGTAGACCACATATAGAAAAACTATTGCAAAATAACTGCAAATTTTACACAAATTTTTTTTTTCCTTCAAAAATTTTACAAATCCAAAATTATTCAACAAAAATCAAATTGTAAAATTAAGAAAAATATGATTCAACCTCTTCGCATTCGAAACTGTGCCCACGAGATCGGTAGATAGGTCAAAGTCAAGTCAAAAATAATAATTAGGTACCTACATTTTGTGAAGCAGTTGTGTGAAAATGTGAAACATTCTGTTAATATAATAATTCCTACATCTAGGTATCCACTATAATTTCATTAATCATTGATGAACATAATTCTACTGACAGACAGAGTTTGTGCAAGGAAAATAGACAGCAAATTTGTTTGGGATCTGATGATTTCATCGTTATTTTCAAGAGAAATTTCGAAAAATTTATAACTTCGAAACTAATTGAGCGGTAAAGAATATTTCATTTAATACAATGATAGTATTACAGATATTTGACATTTCATGACTTTCCTCATTCAATAAATATGCATTTTCAAAATTTGAGTATCTACTTCCTTTTTCCTCAAAAATTAATGGATTACGATTTTGGATGATCAATGCAGTCTCAAACCTGATTTTTTACCAAATTTTATACGAATAGCCGTTATAATTTTTGGAAAAAAGTGGACGGCATTTGTTCTGAGATTTTTGCATTTTATACATTCCAAAACATTAACTGATAAAATTTCAGTGAGGTTAATTATTTTTTTCCGAGGTTCATTATTGAAAATAATTATGATGCTTTGCTATTCTGAATAATAATTTGAACTTGGAGAGCCACAGGGTTCAGTCCTTGGGCTTTTATTTTCATATTATTCATTATTATTTTTGTTAGTAAATAGAATAATGATATTTGTAGATCTTTTATTGTGAAAGCACCGAGTTTGAGCGAGTTGGTAAACTCTGGTGATCTACTAGTGAAAACTTCTTGGTGCCAATCTAACAAACTTTGAATGTTTGAATGTGAAAAGACGGAATGTCCCTCAATTGTGGATTGTACGTCAAAGAGACAACAAAGCTTCTAGGCATAAGGCTGACAGCAGTTTGAGACTTAACGTAACCATAATTATCACGTTACTCAATAAGTCCCAGTGCCACACCACATTTCTTCGAAACGTGCAAATTTTGTAACTTAAAGTTAATCCCTGATGGAGATATTTCAGGCTAAGTGACGCTTTATTTGTAGTTGTTTGAAAAATGGATGAAAACAAGTTTAGTATTGATAAATACTATTTTATGATGGGAAAAAATATTGTGCAACCAAAGCATTTGCTTGATAAGTGTTATTCAGACTCTAATCTATCGACAATGACAGATAAAAAGTGCTCCACGGAAAGAAAATTGGCTCTAAGGAAAAAGTGATAGCCGAGGTTGAAGCCTATGTTGAATCTTTCTTCAGTAAAGTTATTGAAAATTTAGAGGAGGTTGGAGTACATGTATCACTTTCGAAGGTGACGAATAAATTCGATCACTGAGTGAAGTTTTGAAGTATTATAATTTCCAATCGAGAAGATAAAATCCCAAAAAACACCCTTGAGACGAATTGAAGACCCTCATACTCCAAGTGAGTATACAGGACATTTGTACAAACTAGCCGACAAAAATAATGACGACAAATCATTCCTGGTGTTTCTCGATAGAATTTACATTCAGAATTAAGGAATTCATTTACATTCTTTGCGTCATAGATGCCAAATCTTTTTATCTAGAATCAAAAATCAGCTTGTACAGATTATTCATACAATTTATTGAGTTACGACCTTGTGAAATGTGATCCGTACTGATGTCTATTGCACAGTGTGCACGTTTCAATTCAATTTGAATTCGGCTCATTTTTCAATTTATTAAAACAACATGTAATAAATGACGTCGCGTATTCTAAGATCATTTGGTGTAAGTGAAATTCATTGTTCGTTCTATGTTGTTTGGTGATATGTATTTAGGTTGATTGAATGGTGATCATTTTTTGTGTTTGAGAGGAAGTTGAAGAGATATGTCGCATTTCTTGCTTGAAGTGAAAATGTTTTCTGATTGTGGTCAGGTAAAATTCTTAAGACAAATCGATGTTAGTAGGTTCTTCATATTTATACAGGGTGATTTATTGGCCCAACAACAAACTTTGTCATGTAAAAGGTCATGAAATTTTAAGAAAAAACTCTTGTCAGTTCATTGTCAGACTGTCAATAGATATTGTAATTGTCGTGATGTCGAGTTCTACTACAATAAAATTGTTGAGCGGGTTCTATACTTTTGCAGTCACAATTCAAAAATTAGTACGTTGCATTTTACGCTAGAGACCATAGATTTATATAAGGATTTACCTATTATTCATTTTAAAGATTCGTCATTGCGAATTGGATGAATAAATATATGTATGATTTAACTTTCCGAATTTTGTTTTTTTCTTATGAATTTTCACTTTTCTTATTATATAAGAAGTCATGTCAAAGACTGATAATGCGGTTCTTCTAAAATCAAAAATAAAGACATAAAAACGTATTTTGAATTCTTACATGTGGTAGAAAAGGACGGTATATAAGAGCAACGAATGAGAATGAGATTGCTTCACTGATTCTGAAAAGTGATGGAATCTCAAAAAACGCTGAGAAAGGAGTAGTTGAACTTTGGCAGATCATGACCATGTCACGTGGTATAAACCCTTATTTCTTAGAGCACTGTTCAATATGGCTACTGATTTAACAGCTGTCAAGTGATTTATTCTCAGTTTGGTTTGGCAATTTATCATGAATAGACTCACGCCTGAACAACGCTCGCAAATAGTGCAATTTTATTTCGAAAATAATGGTTTTGTGCGGAATACGTATCGCGCGAATTTTGCTTAGCGATGAAGCGCACTTCTGGTTGAATGGCTACGTCAACAAACAAAACTGCCGCATTTGGAGTGAAGCTAATCCTCAAGTGTATGTCGAAACACCGTACATCCAGAAATACTGACTGTTTGGTGCGTTTTATGGGCTTGTGGAATCATTGGTCCGTACTTCTTCAAAAACGATGATGGCCAGAACGTTACAGTCAATGGTGATCGGTATAGAGCCATGATTACTAACTTTTTCATTCCTGAATTGAGCAACCAAGATGTCCAGGAACTGTGGTTCCAACAAGACGGCACAACATGTCACACAGCTCGTGCCACAATCGATTTATTGAAAGACACGTTTGGTGACCGCCTAATTTCACGTTTTGGACCTGTGAATTCGCCTCCAAGATCTTGTGATTTAACACCGCTAGACTACTTTCTGTGGGGCTATGTAAAGTCATTGGTCTATGCGGATAAGCCACAAACCCTTGACCATTTGGAAGTCAACATTCGCCGTGTTATTGCCAATATACGGCCACAAATGTTGGAAAAAGTCATCGAAAATTGGACGTCCAGATTGGACTTCATCCGAGCCAGCCATGGCTCATATGTCATATTTAAAATGTAATGCCACAAGATTATCTTGCGGATAAATAAAATTCATGTCAATCGAATCATCCATCGTTGTTTTATTGCAATTTAATGTTCTATAGCTCTAAAAAACACCCTTTATTATGATTATTGCAATGTCAACTAATGCGCTTCTGTGCGAGAATTATTCGAATACCTAATCACATAGAGTAATAAACATAGATAGAGGAAGTATACGCAATTTTTACAT
This sequence comes from Harmonia axyridis, assembly GCF_914767665.1. Lineage (NCBI taxonomy): Eukaryota > Metazoa > Arthropoda > Insecta > Coleoptera > Coccinellidae > Harmonia > Harmonia axyridis. Next base: position 14,449,386 of record NC_059502.1, on the reverse strand, counting down.
GTCCCCAACATGGTTAAATTACGTGTTCGGATTATAATATATATTCAAATCCACAATTTTACTATATCATAATGAATGTGTAATATATTGAATGAAATATATTTATTTGAGTGATTCCCGATTAAATATGCAAATTTGAATATTTGGAAGCCGATATTTTTTCCTTATTGTCGAATTTATAATAAGCAGAATATTTATTATTTTCTGTATCTACCTCCTTAAATGCGAGTTTTGGCAACTTTTGCTCTCCTAGTGTCATAGGTTGTTTCACGTCGTTTGGCGCGCTTGAAGTTTATTTTCTGAATTTCTGATATATTTAGGTATTTATTTCAATATATTTCGAGTTGATATGAAACGTTGATTCCCTATGGGACATAAGAAGTGCGTTCTTTATGGAGAAACTCGCGAATTGAGTGAAATATCGTATAACTGATATATTTTCATTTCTGCGCGCTTCATGTCAAATTTGATAATTTATGTTGGGGACAAAATTTGCTTACTGAAAATGACATATGCTCCCTCTATCTATGTTTATTACTCTGAGCATTGAATCGATAATTGTATTTACGCTTGTTTCTAATGCTATTGATTAATAAATTATATCAATAGAATGAATAAAACTTTCAAAGCCATTTATTTCCCCAAATAGTTGAAATCAAACATAGGCTACCATAATGTTTTTTTGTTGAAATAACATGATCTTTCATATGGCAAAGTTTGTCGGTGAGCTAATAAATCACCCTGGTATACTTAAATGAAATGCAAATGTTGTATCACTCTATATTTTTACCATAATTTATTAATAAGATTACCTATCTGTTACTGTAGAGGATTCATTCATTTTTAAACATTATTGTTTGATGGTCAGTCTAACGATGAACTTTGAATAATGCATAATTATGTGAATTGCGCTCTCATTTCAAATTCAATCGATGGGCGTGTTTGAAATATTAACAACATTTCGATAATCTGAACTATTTGCAATGCAGTCTATGATGCCGATTCTTGAATAATATATACAAATTAGTTTAGCATCTAACTATCGAGATAATTGGTCCAAATGCATATAGAATAATAATGGCACATATATGAAATTATAAATAATTGATTAATAATAAGAATTGGTTTAAAGTTTTTCATCGCGATACTCCTACGCTTTTATAAAACCATTTGGAAATTTATGCAAAACATTCATTCACCGCCAATTGTTCGTCTTAACAATCCTTGGTTCAAACCTCATACCTAGATATACTTTAACAATAACAAACAAAAGTGTAAAATTTGTAAACTTCTTTTCAAAAAGTTCGATCATTTAATGATATTGAAGAAGCAGAAGTAATAAGTTCTTCTGTGAAATTTGTATGGTTTAATTTATTCAATTAGATATTTAATGTAGGTACCTAAACTGCGTAAAACGTGAACTGATCGTATCAAATAAAATTCAAGTAACATATATTCTTGTCGCAAACTACAATTTTACGATTACTTAATTTTTTATCTCCTATAGTACCTAAGTACGACATGTGCAATAAAATTTTATGTTTTTCCAACACTCAAAACGCCAAACACATGAAAATATAATTGTGGAATATTTACACTTTTATCAGTTTCCTCCCAACATTAAAATGACTTTTTCATGGTAGCTTTTAACTCAAAACCTTAAAACAACGCGAATTTCGAAAGAATATAACGAGCGAATTTCAATTTAGCTGATAATGTGACAATTAGGTGAATTTAAAATCGTTCATTAAAGCCAACTCTTGGCAAATAGATACGACATTTTCATACTTAATTATGACACTCATATCGAACTCAATATGAGGGAATGTCGTCTATATATAACAATTACTAACCTATATTGATATTGCACCTTGTTCTCAATATTTGAGTCCACTAATGATTTAGTCTGAAATGCGTTTTTCTGTAAAATGAAGTCAGTGAGAGGAGAGTGACATTTTTGACTTTCACTTTGACCTATTTCATTAACGGCCAATTTAGATTTCGATATTCATTCGAATATTTGATTTATTACAAATCGATCCCAAGCTAATTGTATTGATTAATTTATTTCAGTCTTGCGATCTTTTCCTATAATCAGAAGCCGATTAATATGAGATCTAAAAATTTTTAATTTCAAGATTTTATTTTTTTTCAATTCGACATCAACTCATCATCTAAGCAATCTTTAGAAATTATTAAATTGTTCAATCAAAATCGGTGTTCATTTGTGAATACTGAGATATTTAATAAGAATTCATGGACGATATTATTTGACTCATTATTCATCGTATTCCAGACTAATTTGAAAGTTTCACTTCAATTCAAACAGGTGATCAGTAATATCATTTGATACAAAAATATTTTTTCTCTAATTCTGTGGTTATTCCGTTCATTCTTCCACATCTTGTAGAACAAAATCGTGCGAGAATATATCAGAAACGCACAGTTTTCATGGTTATATTTTATTATTCTATGTTGGTACTCCGAACTTTCCGCCACGGCTTTATCTGTCAATTCATCAATTTGCCTTAAAGAAATCAGTTCTGCCAACCAACATTTTTCAATGCAAAAATCACTAAAATATATTTATGGAAATATTTCATTAATTTCAATGAAAATGCAATGAAATAGAGAAAATAACGTATAATACTCGTACAGAAGGCTCATTCTACCAATCGTTCATTCCAAAACTCGCCACTTCGTGGCTCGTTTTTGAATTTTGAACTCGTGGAAGAATATCAATGCCTTCTGCACTTGTATTATAAATAACTATTCTCTAATTCTGTGGTTATTCCGTTCATTCTTCCACATCTTGTAGAACAAAATCGTCCGAGAATATATCAGAAACGCACAGTTTTCATGGTTATATTTTATTAGTATATGTTGGTACTCCGAACTTTCCGCCACGGCTTTATCTGTCAATTCATCAATTTGCCTTAAAGAAATCAGTTCTGCCAACCAACATTTTTCAATGCAAAAATCACTAAATGATATTTATGGAAATATTTCATTGATTTCAATAAAAATGCAATGAATTAGAGAAAATAATGTATAATACTCGTACAGCAGGCTCATTCTACCACTCGTTCATTCAAAACGCCACAGTTTTCATGGTTATATTTTATTAGTATATGTTGGTACTCCGAACTTTCCGCCACGGCTTTATCTGTCAATTCATCAATTTGCCTTAAAGAAATCAGTTCTGCCAACCAACATTTTTCAATGCAAAAATCACTAAATGATATTTATGGAAATATTTCATTGATTTCAATAAAAATGCAATGAATTAGAGAAAATAATGTATAATACTCGTACAGCAGGCTCATTCTACCACTCGTTCATTCAAAAACTCGCCACTTCGTGGCTCGTTTTTGAATTTTGAACTCGTGGAAGAATATGAATGCCTTCTGCACTTATATTATAAATAACTATTTCGAAACTCTATGAATCAGATTCCTTCGAATTCCATTTATTTTCAAGTGTTTGTTCGGAAATAGAAAATGTAGTTCATGGTTAATGAACTAAATATGTTTACCTTATCGAGCAATCTGATCAAGAACTGATTGTACATACTAACTCGGAATTAACTAGCTTTCCATAACAATTATACAATATAAATGAGTTTCATTTGATAAATTAAGTTCAATATAGGTAATAACTGAAATAAAAATATGTAATATGTTAAATCAATATATACAAAATGGATTGACTATCTAATTGAGACTCATTAAAATAACAAAATTATTTATAAATAATTTAGGAAAAGATATAGTCTGTACGGATACATTAAATTTGAATGAATAAAATAATTATTGCTTCAATGATCTACCCATGATTCGTTTTTGACATAAAAGTATGGTATCTATGTACAGAATCCTGAGTATGTCATTTGAAACAATAATTTTTTAAAATGATAATTTATTATTTCATTCATTCAAATTTATTGTATCGCCTTCTATCTTTTTCGGAATTAAACCCTGACATCTTACAATACCTTAATTTTTTTTAAAGTTTCAGGAGTTTCTTCAATTTCGACTGAACACGGTAAAACGAGTTCTGAAAAACTAACTGCTTTTTTAAAGAAATGTTCATACCAGCTAAAGTCGACACACTCTCAACTTCAAGAAATATTTTCAACACAACGCATTACGAATTTATTACAAAAGTATTTTATAAAGCAAAGCTCAGTTTAGGTTTAGAACAATATAAATATCCAGCAGTTGAGCAGGGTAAAATTTTTTTGTATGTTTCCACCAACTTCGATAATTCTTGAATTCATTCCGATTTTTTTTTAGAACGAACAGTACGAACATCTCTGAAAACTATAGACATTATGAAATAATAGTAAAAATCTATATCTACTATAAATTTGAAAAAGTTTCCCAAAATATGTTACAAAATGGCGAATGCGAGGAATAATTTTGTGATGGTTACAATGATGATCCAAAATAGTCTTGAATGACAAATGAAATTCACTCATTAAAATCAACAGAATTCAAATCATCGAACAACTTTCTAAAGTCTAGTAGAAATGCGATTCTCAATTATTGGTCGACTTTAAATTTAAAAAAAGTTAGGGAAGCATAGTCTACAGCTTTTGAACCCCTTGGCTTCACTTCAGTGCTTGCCTTATTATTTTTTTTTTCATATTCCGTTTGAATGGCTAGATGACACTATCAATACGAAAGCATGAAATTATTATTCTATATACCAATACACCAATATAGGTACCAATTTTAGGTATAGACTTTGCTTAAATAACTCTTCCTCTTTTTATACGTAAAATTATCTGAAATATTAAAAAATATAGGTTCTAATTTGAAAATCTTAAGTTTCAATGAATTTGAGTTGTCATGATCTTCTGATAAACACCCTGTATATTTTTGGTTCAGACCGCAAACATTCTTCTAATAATACATATTTTTAGAATCGAAAATGAAAGAGGGTTTTTCGCAAAAAACTTTTCCTGCAGAAATATTCAAAGAAATGTGAGTCCTCGTCGCCACCATTTTCTTCATAAGAATCTCATTTACTCATGAACCGTTGAGTTTTTACCCAAGATATGGCATATTGCTGAAATTTTCATCAACAAAGCCATCTAATGATGCAATAATATTCAGGGTGTGTCATTTGAAATAAGGGAGTAGTAGACTGTTCCGGTATAACCGGATGTTGTAGAGATCTGGGAATATTTTAGAGGGAAAAATCATTGACTCAACCCCAACATGCAAATTCTCAGCACGAAATTATAATTTGTTTTCCTTGCATATATGCTGACTAGGAAAAATGTAAATGAAATAAAATAAGAATATGAAATAAGAAAAAAATGTGTGTTTATTGGTTGGTCCAAGACTCATTGAGTAAAGTTTTATCAAAGAATGACACCTCTCTGACCTTTCAATAGAAAAACATCAAAAATAGCGAGTTATTCAAAAAGTAACAGATTAGGTAATTGGAAAACCCTGTATAGATTACAAAACAATATTTCATTCGTGATATTCCAGAATACATAATAAACTGATTAACATAACCAAAACCATTAGTCCCATTTGAGGTAGGATAGGGTATTCCCCGAAATCCATCTTCTTGAGATAATTGCCAGCAGAAAAAAAAAATTTTCAGAATCGAAGACGAAGGCCTTCAATTCATGCAAATGAGATGCAACAAACTAATTGCCCTGTTGGAAATTCCATAATACAGGACGTAGGTACCTAACAACTTATTATGCATCTCATTCAAGCAGTATATTGTTAGTTTTGAGGCGTTGCTGGCATACAAAACTTTTAAATAGGAGGTTAAGGAACTCTGCGGTTAGAAAACATTTATACCTACATCTACATATTTTTTTCTTCTCGGTGATTCATCTCAACTGGATTTGAGAAAGTCCCCGAGCTGGTGAAAAAGGATGTAACCTTCGTGCGTCATCCAGACAGCTGACTGAGAGAAGGTCAAGTGTAATTTGTTGGTCCATAAAAGAACAGGAAGAAATCAGATCGATTGAGGTGAAATTCTCTAAGTTTAATTATTAGTCGAAAGCATTGAAGAAACGAATAGTTAATAATTTTCACCTTGAAAATTTATCAGTTCACCATTAAAAATGCTTTTGCGCGCTGTATTTTCTATTTATATATCTTATTTCTCACGTAATGTCAGGTCTTTATAACATAACAATTTAATGTGTCTATTCCTTTTATAGAATAATTTTTTTGAATAAACAAAAATGAAAACGTATATCTATCAAACAAATTGAAGCAAGCTTAATAGATTCGATTTTTCCCATTGACCCAATATTTTACAAAACTTCTCGAAAAACTTATCGAATTGTAAATAGTATGTGAAAAATGAAGATTTATATCCAATTATGACTTTAAATTAATGGAAAAAAGATCGACAAATGTAACGACTGACAGATTTCTTTGACTACACCGAATTGTGAAAGAGGAATGTGGTAAAAAACTTGTCTCTTGGGATAAATTCATTATCAAAATGGATAACAACATCTGCGAAAAATATTGGAATGAGCACGAAAAAGTTTAAATAACGAACCATTCTCGTAAAGCATCTACCACTTCAGCTTTAGCCAGAAAAGGAGTTAATGAGCAAGAGTTAATTATAATTAAGTGAATCTACAACTAGATGCGATATATCATATGAAAATTTTTCAAAATCTTAGAGAGGACAATCATATATATTTGCTGCTAATCAAACTTCTCAGTAAATAGCATCAGGATCGGATCATTCATCAGATTGGATTTTATCTTCTGTTAATAGGTATCGATAGGAATCATCCAGTACTACAAGTAACTACAACAATTGCAAGTTTTACTTTAAAAATTGGCATATTCCAATTTGATACTTCAAAACTTGGTTATGCTCAGATTTCTCAAACATTAACTTATTACTTTTCTACTAATTTTCTCGTGAGAGGGTCATGTCGAATACCACTCAAGATAAAATTTAAGCAGATGTAGAATTCGAGTTTGTGCTTCAGACAATTTCGCTCATGAAATTTTTTTCTCTTGATTTCGATAGAAATGCCATTTGAGAACAGATTATATTATTACCATCGACATAATTCTATCACTAGTGGTATAACTTATGAAAAAAAATGCCTATGGCAATTTGTCACTCAATTCGCAGCATAAATTTGTCTGATGACGTTAAAGCAAACAATCACCTTGTACTGTACGGTACTTTCCATCAATTCTTAAGAATTCACAATCTTATGAAGTGGATTTCCTGAGGATATTTCGTAAAATTCGCTAGAACAATTAATAAATGGGGTCAAGACTTAGATACTTGGCCTTTAAGAAAATGTACTCGATCTTAATTTTTCAATTTTATCCTTTATCTTAATGATCTTCATTTGAGTATAGGAAAAAGCAATTATTATATTCAATTCAGAGTTCTCAATTCATCAAGAAATATCAATAAAAGTAATTTTCATAAAATAAGGGAAGCACTAATTTGTAGTAAGGAACTTTTATGCACTTTGTCAAATTCGTATTGGGTAATATTCTTAACACTAATCTGATTGAATTCAACCACGCGAAAACTTCTACGCAATGTCATTTTTAGCTCTATGGTTTTGAAATTATTTCATTAAAGTATTAATTTATCTTTCAAGTTTTGTATTCATTATTTCATTATGTCATTATGAATATTCATGAACGATTCCAGAAAAAATAAAATCTTTATTGAACGAATGTCTATACCTATTCTTGCAAAATTTCATCATACACCATGTGCATAAACTTGATGAGCTTTAGAGCAATTTATTACAGAATGAGATGTTTCCTGGGAATTGTATTTCTCGAATTCTCAGTAATTCTAGTATGAAGATCATTTAAAGCCATTTATGAGAAGTATGAATAACATGAATTCGGTTTTTCTTAATTTTTCTTGACGACATCACGTATGAATTATCCATTATCGTAGCTAACTTAAAGCGCGAGATCAATATAGATACACATTTCTTCGTGTGAAATTGAACTCAGGTGAGCTCAGCACTACCTACTTTGTTCAATTGAGTAGTTATATGGCAATAAGCGTTTAAATCCAAACATGATTCGGACTTCCAACTTGTTCCTATAATAGCAAAACGTGATGGAATATTGTATCAATTAATACTGTATATTTTAACGGGTGGCACACATAAAAATGCCGAAAAAAGAACTCCTATTTGAAGAGGGACATCTTGTGATTTCCTTAAGCGGGGTAGCCACCCCCTCAAAAATCCTTCATGGGAATATTGTATCATTTCATTGATTGATTCGAGTATGTAGATCACGAAAATGCTTGCAGTTGGGCGATACGTAGATTATTTTGGAAATTATAGGTAACAATCTGAAATTTACGAGAAAAAAATTGACAATATTCCCGAGACTGCAACTTCTCCTGGACGCTAGCTATGCCCTTGAAACCTCAGTATATTTTGGATCAGAACTTAATAATTGGAAACGTTTTTATTTGAGGGGTTTGTCATGAAGAGTTCAGGAGATATAACGATTTTTAGGGGAAAATTCAATTTTTTCCCAAATTTCGAGTTCAAATTTCCTCAAAACGTGAGCTCTACGAAGAAAGGGTGAGCGGAGCCATAATTAACGATCTTTGATTAGCCGAATTTCGATCTCACCTGAAAATTTTTCTGTCGAAAAATTTTCGTAAAATTTTCCATACCTAACCCTTAGAAAATTGAAAAAAAAAACTAAAAGCGCCTTCATGGGAATATTGTATAATTTTATTGATTGATTAGAGTATGTAGATCACGAAAATGCTTGCAGTTGGGCGATCAGTACATTATTTTAGAGGTTATAGGTAAAAATGTGAAATTTTCGAGAAAAAAATTGACAATATTCCCGCGAGGCTGCAACTTCTCCTGCACGTGAGCTACGCCCTTGAGACCTCAGTATGTTTTGGATTAATACTTGATGATTGAAAACGTTTTTATTTGACGGGTCAGTGATGAATAATTCAGGAGATATAACGATTTTTAGGGGGAAATTCAATTGTTTCCCTAATTTTGAGTTCAAATTTCCCCAAAACCTTGAGCTCTACGAAGAATCGGTGAGCGGAGCCATAATTAACGATCTCTGATTAGCCGAATTTCGATCTCACCTGAAAATTTTTCCGTCGAAAAATTTTCGTAAAATTTTCCATACCTAAACCCTTAGAAAATTGAAGAAAAACTAAAACTTCCTTCATGGGGATATTGTATCATTTTATTGATTAAATCGAGTATAAGTTAATCACGAAAATGCTTGCAGTTGGGTGATCAGTAAATTATTTTAGAGGTTATAGGTAAAAATCTGAAATTTTCGAGAAAAAATTGACAATATTCCCGAGGCTGCAACTTCTCCTGGACGCAAGCTTCGCCCTTGAAACCTCAGTATGTTTTGGATCAGAACTTAATAATTGGAAACGTTTTTATTTGAGGGTTCTGTGATGAATAAATCAGGAGATATAATGATTTTTAGGAGAAATTCAATTTTTTCCAAAATTGCGAGTTCAAATTTCCTCAAAACCGTGAGCTCTTCGAAGAAGCGGTGAGCGGAGCCATAATTAACGATCTCTGATTAGCCGAATTTCGATCTCACCTGAAAATTTTTCCGTCGAAAAATTTTGTAAAATTTTCCATACCTAACCATGAGAAAATTGAAGAAAACTAAAAGTTCCTTCATTGAAATATTGTATCATTTTATTAATCGATTCGAGTATCTAGATCTCGAAAATGCTTGCAGTTGGACGATCAGTACATTATTTTAGAAATTATAGGTAAAAATCTGAAATTTACGAGAAAAAAATTGATTAAAAAAGTTTTGACGATCGAATTTATTCATTGATGCAAGCATATCATTCATGAAGGCGAATCATCGAATAATACATATTTTATTGAACCAATCAACAATTCTCACTTCTTTACACCGAACATAACACTCTATTACAGATTCTTGGAGAACATTCTCCGCATCTACATATTTCATCATGAGCTTGGCGGTTCTTTCTTGAATAATTCTCTTTTCCTTCGTAATACTCTGCAATTTCCTCGATCCTAATGGTATTTCGCTATTTCTTTCCCGGATATGCATGACTTATAATCATCACGAATGGGCAACACCTCAGAAAGGTGAACATGAAGTAATTCAGACAATGGATATTTCCATTGCAGATTGAACGTATGAATCATTCCTAGTTTGCTGAACCGTTAAGTATGTGCACCTCACCATATTAGAATGAGGCAATACGTGCCAATGAAAATATTAATAACAATGTTCGGATTTCAAGTAAGTCAGCTGCTTTGAAACGATGGATCGGTACTTTTTTATCGCGAATCCATACATTTCATAAAGCAGTAAAAACTTCAGAGTAATGAACATGGATAGAGGGAGCATATGTCATTTTCAGTAAGCAAATTTTGTCCCAAACATGAACTATCAAGTTTGATATGAAGCGCGCGGAAATGGAAACATATCAGTGATACAGTTCCATTGTGAATCAACTTTTCATATTAACTCAAAATATTTTGAAATAAATTCCTAAATATATTAGTAATTCACAAAACAAACTTTAAGCGCGCCAAACGACGTGAAACAACCGATGACACTAGGAGAACAAAACTGGCAGAACTATAATAATAATATAATAAATAATAAATATTCTGCTTATTATAAATTCGACAATTAGTAAAAATATCGGATTCCAAATATGCAAATGTGCATATTTAATTGAGAATTAAATGTATATAATAAACATTCATAACGATATAGTAAAATTGTGGATTTAAAATCCGACAATCCGACAACGTAATCTAAACATTATGGAGATATGTAAAAATTGCGTATATTCCCTCTATCTATGTTTATTTCTCTATGGTGAAAACCGATGTGTATGTACAGGGTGGGGCAAATTGGACACTTTTGAAAGGGAAGTCCTATTTCTATACTAGAGAGACGAAAACTGATGTCGGTGTCTGAAGGCCAATTTTCATGAGAAACTCATTGACGAAAACCGTAACTCCAAAGCTATCACTTTTATATAGTTACAGGGTGTTTTTCAAAAATGTCCATTTTCGAAATATTTCTGTAATTTTTTTCATTTCTGTAAAAACATTCTTGAGGCAACTTTATACGTAGAATTCAATGACGTTAGTTGTATTTTCAGCGAACTGATATTTCATGAGATATCGCTATGAATTTTTTTTCCAAATGGGACACACCGTGACTTTCTACATATTTCGATAGAGATGAGAATTACCATTCCAAAATACAAATTGCATACCAGCAGGTGGCCGGCTAGGTCGCCTGACCTAAAGATATGAGACATTTTTCCGTAAGATGTTGCTTTTTTGATTTTTGACTTATTCAACTTGAAAAATTCACCCGATATTATGTCATATATGCCGTTATATACAATTTTCGACATGTCTCTTTCAGATATATCTAAAGGAAAAGAGTCGAATCTTTATATTTTTGTACGGTTACACAAGAAAATTGTTCCGAAGCAAAAATGACATTGCTGTGTTGAAAGTATCAAGTCATTCTATACTTTCATGAAATGCCACACCAGGAAGTTTTGAATTCCAAAATATGTTCATAAGACTGAATGAAGTATATTAAAACAAAAATTCACAAGTGGAATTTCATGAAAAATTAACAAGTGCGCTGAAGCTTCTGGCTCCAAGTCAATGCTTTCCTTCTATTTTATTAAGTTATTAAGTAACTTTAACTTTAAAGTCAGGCTGTCTCTTTCACGATATTGATCTCTCAATTATAATTCGAAGGTTAAATCCATTCATAAATCTCAAATTGAAAATATCAAGGAATCACTTGTTAAAAAGCAATCACGACCTTTCGAATAGAATTCATAGTTATTAGAAACAATAGATGATAAAATATATTAGGTACTTGAAATACCTCATAAGTCAAGACAAAACATCGTCAATTTACATTCGGCAATTCAATATTAGATACAAAACAAACAGATTGTTCAAATAATAACCAGGTCATTTTATGGAAATCTAATAAATTTAGAAAATATAAACTGGCAAACTGAATTCCTTTGTGCAATGCTCATCATTGTTTTCTGTCGAAGCGACCTTGAGTATCCCCCCATCAAAGTTTATATTTCCAATAAATCTAAAGTTTCTATGTTCATGAGATCATCGAATATAATTCTCTTGTTCATGGTTACTTCTCAGAATCTATGAAGTAGGTACGTACCTGCTTAAGTATATTTTTCTGTATTTCAGTATTTCTATCGTAACTAAATTGAAAGAAATTGTTTTTTTATAGATCTTCTGTTCTGTATAAAGTTTTAGATTGATATTGCACATCTACACTCAGTTCGAAATCGGTCGGAACTGTCGTCCTTTAAATTAAAAAAAAAAAAAAAACAAGTTGTTGATAGATGAAGAATACAAAACTGCATTGAACATGATATAGGTATCCACATATAAAAGAAAATTTAAAATACATTTCTATTAATTCTACCAAAGAAATTTCGGAAAATATCACCACGTATTTAGAAAATCAATAAAATTTAACTTTCAAAACAAATCCAAACCTCAGCAAATTAATCAAAAACAACAAAGATATACTACATCAAAAGATGATAAATCAGGAGTGTATAAGTTAACCTGTAATGATTGCCAAAAAGTATGTATTGTATATTGGACAAACAGAAAGATATTTCCATATCAGAATCAAAGAACATTTAAAGAGTATTCTTATCAGCAGGAACTATTCTACATTTTCCAATCGGTTACAATTAGGGCATACGTTTTACAGTAATTTTGTTATTCTACATACTCAAGAAATAAATATAGACATAATAAAATAGGAATAATGTTGATGGACCAAGAGGAAGTTGACACTTGCCGCTCTCAAATATCTTGCTGTAAACCATTTATTGCTGTGATTCCCAGGACCCATTGTCAATAACATGTACCTACCCCCATATTTACCTATATAAGAGAGATTTTAGCAAAGAGGCGCGTCAGCCAATATATCCTTCGTAAAAGGACTTGAAAGGTGGCCGACAATCCCAAATCCTGAAATCTAACCCCTTTCAGATCGGTATAACGGTATAAGAGAGTCTATGAATCGTAAATTCCAAATAACAGTTAGGTGAATGCAGCGTTTCTCAAACTTTTGCTCTTCGCATCCCTTGTTGTAAATCGAAAAATTTTGCTCCCCATATCTGTGGACGTAAAAATTCAAATTACACTACTCCATTTGAGAATAGATCTGTTAAACCATCACTACAAGAAGAAAAAGTGATCAAATACCTTTCAAAAGTCGAACTAAATCCTTAACACACTTCTGGACTGAGCTTTTCCAACGTCTTATCTTTGTGAAATTGGATATTCTGCACTTGCTATCTTGAAATCCAAATACAGAACTTTGAGTAGAAAATGAACATTGAATTTATAGAAATAGTGCGCCTTCAAACCAACTCATGTTAGCCATTAGTTGAAATGTTTTGTGTCATAAAATTCCTCAGCATTTTATCCTTATCTTTTTATTTTCAATCTTTTGTGTGTCCAAAATACCCCCATTTTTTTGTTTCTGGTGCAACGATCTATAGGATATTTCCCATCAAATTTGAAACGGTCATTATTAATCTAAACGCAAGATCTCTACTAATTTATTGTAACTGAAATATGATTTATTTTTAATATTCTGTTTGAAATTGTTATTTTAAATTCACTTCTAAAATCTCAACTCGGTGTGATCTGTTGTTAAGGAAACATTGTTCGATATCCTGTTTGAATTTGTTCAGATTCGGGTAGTATTTAGATACTTTCAAAATATAAACCTGGAATGGTGCCAGTCAATATTAAGATGCATAGATGCTATGCATCTTAGGCAATCCCAATTTCTGACGTCTAACCCCTTTGAGATCGGTATAACGGTATAAAAGAGTCTATGAATCGTTAATTCCAAATAACAGTTAGGTTAATGCAGCGTTTCTCAAACTTTTGCTCTTCGCATCCCTTGTTGTAATTCGAAAAATTTTGCTACCCCTATCTGTAGACGTAGGAATTCAAATTACACAATTACACTCCATTTGAGAATAGACCTGTTGGACATCACTACAAGAAGAACAACTGATCATCAAGTACCGATCAAAAGTCGAACTTTGTTAATAAATCCTCAACAAACTTCTGGACTGAGCTTTCGTTATAAAAGCCAAAGCGCTCAGGATTCTTTTGCCTTCTCCAACGTCTTATCGTTGTGAAATTGGATTTTCTGCACTAGCTATCTTGAAATCCAAATACAGAACTTCGGGTAGAAAATGAACATGGAACCAAATATAGAGAAATTGTGCTCCTCAAAACAAATTCACGTTAGCCATTAGTTGAAAGGTTTTTGTCATAAAATTTCAATAAACATTCAATAAACAGCTCCCTCAGAGGGCGCGCTCCACAGTTTGGGAAAAGCTGGGTTAGTGGGTAAAAGTACCCCACTGTCATTTTTTGACATTTGACAAGTAAAAACTACGCCATTACTGAAAATGAAACAATGCATGCATTGAAATATTGTTTAAATTAACTTGGTGAAACTAAGGTAGTGAATCAAAGCAAATCTTTTTTCGGCTGAACTAAAAGCAAAATAATAAAGAATATTAAATAGCGTTGAATTCTACATCAGAAAAGATATGTTTGATTCATGTAACTCAAGTATGGAGTTATTTGCATTTAAAAAGTTCAAGGCATTTTGATTCTATAGCGAATGTTATTCTCTAAACGTGTAACAATAACAAATTTAAAAACAAAAATAAAAAACTTCAAACTAAATGATCTACATACCCACCATATTTTTCAATACATTTTATGATCCATTTTCTCAAATATTTATTGATGCTAAATAACCATCGTCTATCATTTTTGATCACATCAAACACCCGGTATCCCGGAAATTATTAATATTATCATATTTTGAGGTCTAGAATCTTTCTTGATGAATCACCATGTATAAACATCTAGTCCGATCTGTTTTATATTTCGACATCCTTTTTGAACTTTTTTTTTGTTTCTGTTGCCCCGATCTACACTCACCGGCAAAAAAACTCGGCCACCTAAAATTTTGCTGAAGTTCGTTGACCAAGAACATTCGAAATTTTCCATCGGTATAAATTGTTTCTATGCCAAATTGAAGATGAATTCTTTGGTAATGAAACAAACTCCAGAAAAGTTTTCCGAAAATATTGATAGCTTATTAATAAAGAGTTCACTCACACTTTCCGCCATCTTTCAGTTTTTATTTCACCCTGATATCTTGAGTTCTGTTGTTTTATTTTCGATATCTTTCTCAAATTATTTCCGATTCTGGGCTATATCTAGATACCTGCAAAATCTCAACTTCTAAAGGTGGTAGGCAATCCCAATGTCTCACATCTCACCCCTTTCAGATAGGTATAACGGTATAAAGGAGTCTATGAATCGTAAATTCTAAACAACAGGTGAGGGTCAGTGGGTAAGAGCCCCACACAGTTAGATTTTTCGTGAGGTAGTCCATAAGGACTCCCCCTGCTTTAACAAAAACAAAAAAATTACATTTTAAGCTTGATCAACAAATATCACATGTGTAGAAATTCAAAGTACCGAATGAGATATAATTCGGTCAGCAACAACAGGAAATAATACCGACAAATTTAATTGACATCAAAAATGCCGCATTATGCATTATAGTCATTAATATCCAGATGTCGAGTAATCCCCTCATAGTGCTATTTACGAGTTATTGACGCTAAAAAATCAAATGCACTTATCAGGCTTAGCGGCGTTCGCTTTGCTAAACGTTGCCGAATTTTATTGCCACTTGGGGCGGCTTCTGGATAAGTTTTCTTTTCGTTTCTCCGATCAGAATGTTGATTCCTCAGAATTGAATGCAAAATATACGAAAAACGATTCCATTTCACCATTTCTAACTTATCCTTCTTATAAAATATAAGAAGTTTTATTATTTTCCATTATATTATAATATTATTATTTTTGATATGAAATTAACTGCTGTTGGGCGTGGGCGCATTCGATTATAAAATGAAGTTTCATCCGCAAATTGGGTAGAGACCCCTAGGCAGAGGCCTAGAGCGGTAGTCTGGGTAACGACGGCTCTGCAAACGATTCCAATATTTCATACCAAAGTTGGCGTTTCATTCGCAGTTTGGCAATAAGTCTGCAACATTCCGCGACATTCCAATCATTACTAAAATCAACCACGACGAGCCAACAACCGAAGATATCTTGCACCAGAATGCGGGCCACAAATTCGTTGCGTAATCCATCTGCACAGCTGTTCTCTGTTTTCGTATAATTATTGTAACAACCTTGATCCGGAGTGAAGGTATTCCAACAGACATCGGCGTTTACGGAATTTATCTGCTTATAGGTATATCGAATAATAAGCGTTCACCAATTCTCCACAATCGTAAACTAATCAGTGTCTATTTTTTCCTCGAAGCAGGTGATCGAAGTAACGGGTTGCTTTGTTGAAATACAACAGATAATTGTCATATTCTGGCCTGTATTTGAGTCGGCAGAATTCCGGCACAGCCACCTTTCTGCGAGAAGGTAAGAGGGATGTGCGAAATCGAAGGCTGGGAAATCCGCACTTCTTGAGAGCGGCTTGTTGTAGGCTAGACCGGTGTTTGGTGTTTTATTATCGTCGGACAAATAATTGACAGTACGAAGGTACGGAGACTTTCATTCGGGATTCGAAGCTCGGCGTACGCTGATTGACGGTATGAAGTGGTTCTTAGTGCGTGGTAATAGTACGACGTAAGAAGAGATTTATTGGTGAGGAATTGTGTTATTCTGAGATTTATGAGATAAATGTTATCGATGATATTTTTATTTATTTGAATATTTGCCGGTTCATACCTAGGTGTCGGCGGAAATGGTACTGAACAGAATTTCTTTGCAACAAAATTATCCTTATCAATTATGAATGGTTTTATACACGCAGGTGCAAAAAAAACGCAACAAGTTGATATTTGCTAAACTTTGAAGTCTCATAGTTTTCTTATTTTCAGCTCATTTTTCAAAACTCTTTCAGTAAACTGTATATAAAATTATCAATTTCAACTTGCTTATTCAATATTTTGTTGAATGCTGGCTTATATTATTCACTATACAGGGTTAATCAGAAGTTGGTTGTTAAGTCCTAATTTTTAATCATTCTGTGGAATAATTTCCTTGTAAAATTTTTCAAATTACCAATTTTCCTCGAGAACCATTCCTTTCCTTTCAAATGTTTTTTGATTCATGACTATAAGTGCACTTTTTCATTTTCAAGAGACAAATAAACAGTTTACCCAATTTGAAGAAATTAAGACATTTTTACGGTATGGCTTTGCTCATTGTGCCATAATGTCAGTACAAAAACTTAGTTTATGAGTCCACCAATGAGAAGGAAACAATATGTTCTTCAGTTATAATGATAATCAATCAATTCAAAATTGATTTATGCAAACTTATTGAATTCAAGTAAAAAATCAAAACAAATCGATTCAACTGTAACGTAAATAACCTAAAGAAACATTTTCTTTTGAATTCAGATTAATATTTATTTATTTACTGCCTGTTTACGTCGGTTCATACTTTGGATTGGGTTTCAAATAGAAGTGAAAAGCCATGAACCAAAAAACAAAATGGTGAAAAGAAATGAATATTGATGAAAATTGGTATTTCGAAAAAATTTTGACTACGAAATTATTCCACCGGTTTCAGAATTGAGTTTAACAACAAACTTCTGATTAACACTGTATAATGCCAACAGCAACTAGAGATTGAATATGCTAGTAAAAATTAATAATTTCATCTACAGTTTACTGATAAAAATTTTGAAAATTGAGCTCAAAATAAGAAAACTATGATATTTCAAATTTTACTAAATATCAACGTTTTTTTTTGCACCTGGGTGTAATTTTTCATCTGCTTGAATATATGATTTGTTATTGTGTTACTAACTTTCAATAGTAAACTATTGGAAGTTAGTAACACAATAGTAAACTATTGTAAAAATTTGTTGCTAACCTGCTTGAAATTCAAAATTTTCGTTCCGTCAGAAAAACACGAAGAAAATACAGAATTGATGTCAGGAGCTTTAGAGTTGACTGCTGAGTGACTTCAGAAGTGAGACACCAAGCGTGCTCTAAGAATAATTATCTTCGACTTTTCCTTGGAAAATAAATTTCATTTCTTAGTTATTAGACATTTTGACACGTTGTGTTTATGACTACAGGTAAAAAAATAACTAGGTAAATGCCACTAGTTCGAAGACGTCAAATTTTCACCATGGTAACGATTTCGACGGGAGATCTGGAAGATGGCCAAGCTTATTATTATTCTCTTTGGAATTACATATCAATAAAATTTCCAACCCAAAATAATATGAATCCGATGGATTTCAACCAACGGAAAAAAATAATTGCTTTTGGAAGATAACCTGTGGGTACTTAACCTGATTACACTGTTCAAGGATATATTCTATATGTTCTAATATTAGTTATGTTGTATTTATCAATGGTAGTACCATCAAAGTATCCACTTATTTTACCTTAAACCTATCTAAAGCGTTTAGAGGAGTTTGCTACTTATACATATATGCCACTAGATAAGCACTGATAACCTTGAACTTGATTTAGCCCTAATCACAATATGAGAAGATATCTCCTTTTTCTTCATCTAAGGTACAATATGTTTCCGTGATAACCTAGAAAGATTCACTGACCTACAATCGACAATTAGATGTCTGTCAGGTATTCATCAATTGACACATTTCATCTTGCTCATTATAGCCAGCAAATCAGCAATGCTCTATAAACCTTATTATTCTTATATTGTATTTGTAGTTTTTGCAATTAACAAACATGAAGATCGCATCAACAGTAAAGTAGAGACTAACTTGTTGACTCGATGCGCCTTGAACCAAGATAATTCTCTTCTGCAAGTATTACGTACCTTTAAATGCACATCAAAACATCAAAATACTATTCACAGCAGAAATGATACTTGGTATATATACGGAACCCTTAGTCACATTTTGCTCATTAGCGAACTCAACCATGGAATTCGAAATCCGAACCTAACTTGAAAATTTCAAGTTTGAAACTTGTTCCGTTTGAGAATAATCGTGTTTACTACCGGACAGAATTGAATTTGACCTTGAATTCGTCATTAGTGCAAAACTGTAAAAATACAGATATCGTGACGAAATAATAGAGCACTCTGTTCAGGGGAGAAGTGCTCAAAAAGGTCATAAATGACTGTTCTTTGTTTGGTGAGACGTTCTCAAGGCAAGTTACGAGGTGCGCCCTCTCCCAGGGGTTTGGTTTTTCGTCCCGAGATCGCTGATGGACTATTCAGTAAGGCTATCCAGCGATCTCCGCCTAAGAAACACCTTCTCACACCATCGTGGAGAGGTGACCCTGTTGAGTTGCAACGATCTCTTTAAATACGCCGTGGCAGAAGTAGTGTGGCGCGAAAACCAATAGCGCCATCTGTGAGCAGACATAGTCACTACATAGGTATCAAGCAATATTCCAATTGACATGCAATCTAAGGCGTAATTCTCAGAATCCCTAAATGACCCTCTGCTTTTATTTCCAGATGATGAAACACTCCTGACAAGAATAAACCCTTCGTGAAGCCAAGATGAATCCCACAACCAAGACCGCAATCGACATCGTCGCCGCCAATGATGTTCTCTCAGCGAAAGTTATCGGCATGGTTGTCCTAGGGCTCAGTTCGTTCATACTGGGTATACTTCCTATGAAACTCTCCAAATACGTGAACATAAAAAATGTTGACGGTGATAAAAACCTGATGATATCCCTATTGATGTGTTTCGGTGGCGGAGTGTTACTGTTCACAACTTTCATACATATCCAACCTGAAGTTCGCGAGGGCTTTGCCATATTAAAATTACAAAATAAGCTCCCAGAGATCTGGGGAAATTTGCCAATTAGTGAGATAGTGTTGTGCGTAGGTTTGTTGTTCGTCTACTTCATCGAGGAAGTAGCACATAAGTTCCTACATAGCAAAGTGCACAGTGAAGTCCTTCACAGGAGCCTCTCAATGAGATGCACGAAGAAAGACACTCAAATCGCCATTCCTAGAGTGACACTCAACAAATTTGACGATGGCAACATCAGTTGCATCACCACTTCTAATAAGCAATTGCTCAATTCGCAATCGACGATCAATATCGAGCCAAAATCATCGGGACATCATCATCATTTTCATGGGAATTTGAAGAAGTCTTTCAGTGGATTGCTTGCTGTTTTAGCGCTGAGCTTTCATGCGATTTTTGAAGGGTTAGCTGTAGGATTAGAGACGAGTGAAGAGAAAGTTTGGTACCTTTTTGTTGCCATTGCTACCCACAAATTCGTGATTGCATTTTGTGTTGGAATCGAGCTAGTAACTTCAGGAACGAAGGCTACTTTGACTGTTTTGTACATTGGAATATTTTCCATAGTTACACCTCTAGGTAAGAAATTTATTTCACTTATAACAGGTTTTTCATAAGTAATGATGCAATTTAAGATGGTTTTAATGGCAACACTGATTATTATTTTATTACATTTCTGATGTCATTTGTTTTCAGCAGGTTCATTTTCTATAAATCTCAACAGTTTCGTGTAGATTCTCATCACTCATCACTGCAATTCTGTTCGTTTAAATAGCCATATGAACGAAATTGAGCTTCATCGCCGAATAAAATTTTTGGATAAAATTCTTCATCATTTTCAAATTGTTCAAGAGCAGAATCAGAAAATAAATTACGTTTATGGTGGTCTAATTGATTCAATTCTTGTACCACAATTGTTTAGGACGATGTGGAAATGATACATTTGGATTTTGGATCACTTGCTGCTACCAAATCAATATTCTCTTGTGTGCGTGCATTTCCTTGTCATTGTCCTTGGTACTCCAGTATCTTGTAAAAAATTTTTACTCTCGAATTTGTCTACAATACGATGAATAGTGAGTTTAGAATTTACTAATAATATCGTAATTGAATTCTTAAATTTATGTCAGTATTCACAAATGAGCAGTGATTTTGATTAAACAATTTAACAATTTCTACACGTTTTTGAAGCGTTTATCTTTCCATGATTAAATCGCATAACCTACCGAATAAAAATGACATAAGAAATGTCAAAAAATAATATAAACTCTTGCCACTATATCCAATTTAAATTGCATAATTCCAATTGGAAAACCTTTTATTAATTTAAATTTATTGTTATATTTTAATTTTAAGCCGGGGACGGTCTGAAATGATAAGGTTTGACTCACTGATGACTGATCTGTTCTCAAATTTGATTATGTCGACCCGCTCGTGAAAAAGTTAACTCTCAAAAGAAAAAACGCAAGAAACTTTAAATTTTCTGGGTAGTTTCTGATCTCGAATGCCGCGGTTGAGTTCTTTATTGGACAAATTCCAAAAAAAAATGACGAAAGTACTGACCTGAAGTAAGTAGCTTTTGAGCGCTCATCAATTTTTCATTTTACATCTAAATGCAGAATCATCTCGATCAAATATGTAGATACCTATTTTCGAAATTATCAGGAGAACCAAATTTAGAAGGTGCATATTTACGGAAGCCCTATTTGTATTTTACACATGAACTCCACCGGGCATAAGAGATCCAAGAGTACCCTGAAAATTTCAGGTTATAGGTTTTTTCACTCTAGAGTTATCGTGTTTACGGATGGCTGGACTGGACGGACAGAATTGAAATTGACTATGAATTCATTATAAGGAACTTGAATTTCATCATTTGAAGCCATTCTCGACCCCAAACGCAAAAAATTCAAATATCGTTTAAAAAAATAAAATTAAAACCTGTGTTTTAATTCGAAATGTTTTTATTATTGTTAATCTCAGCATTGCAAATGATGGTTTTGGGTTTTGCACATTTTGGTGAAGCTTTTTTTGCGATGAGGCAATAATCTAGTGAATCAGGAAGTAGAACCCAAAAGGTAGGGGCAGTAATTTTTTGTTGATCTTTACAAAAAATGTAAAAAATGATCGTAGTGTTATGAACGTCATGAAATGCTATGAGTATTTCCTGATTCGCTCAGATAATGTTTCTATGTCCTAACATACATTTAATTAAATATATCGAATTATATTCTAGGAATAGGTATTGGCCTTATTTTAACAGAAGATGCCAGTGAAGTAAATCTAATTTCACTAATCCTTCAAGCGATGGCAGCTGGAACTCTCTTATATGTAGTTTTCTTCGAAGTCCTTGCAAGAGAACGTGATAATGATCATTGTGGTATTTACCAACTTCTATCCATAATATTGGGATTCGTAGTCATGGCCAGTCTTCAAATTTTAAGTAAGTATGCATGAATAAATCCGATTGATTCTAAAAATACCGGAAAATATTCACCAGATCAAGTTTGCCTTCGAAATATATTGTGGTCCAACGAAAACTTAACACCTCGATTTTTCGGTTTTAAAATGAAAATGTGGAAAATTTCTCGGACCTGTCAGTTTCTGATTCGAGGGAGAACAACTTTTTCGCTCTACGCATCCCCGTAACTGCAACTCCTTAACAGGGATGAGTACAACCCCTTGATTTTAAATAGGGATACTTCATTTTGAAGATCTTATCGAGTACTATCTAGTCCTGAAATTTTGCTTCAAAATTTTCATCGATAACGAAATGACAAGTAAAATACTGGAAGAATAATATTCTCGAGATAAATTGCACATTGCCTCTTTCACTATTTTTTACACATGCATGAGGTTTATTCGAATATATTCCATATGGAATCATTTATATCTCAACCAGAATTTCCATAAAATTTCATCAGGATGCATCCTGATGAAATTTGGTCTGAAATTTGCGAACGAAAATTCAGCTCTCATGAAACAGTTTTTCAAAAATAGAAAATAATAGAAAAAAGAAGCAACAAATTTTTGTTTAGCAAAAAATATTAGATAATTATTATCCAAGAAACCACAATTACTACCAAATGTTGAAGAATAAATTCTTCTGAGAGCTGATGAGACACTGCAGATATAACTGAATAAAATTTTCTGGTCCTTGGAAATCACACAGTGAAACTAGTGATTCTTGCAGGTCTGTATACTGTGCCCACACTTTAAAAGGGAGTGACACTATTATCCTTCATACAAATAACAAAAACACCTACGGCATTATCCTGAAAATAATTGAAATACCTTGAAATATCACTTGACTTCCGCTATTTTTCAAGGTTCTTGAGAGAATTGTACCAGTCAATTACATTTTTGCATAAAACTAGTAGCAAGAATTGAGAAACTATGTTTTGCATAAACGCATTCTTTGAATTCCTTCAAATGATTTTCATTGTACCGTAAACTTCACAAAGGCATGATTTATATATAGATGATAAATCGCTGCAAAATGGAGCTGTGTATTTTTGACTAAAACAATCTTTTAACTCATCTTAAACAGCAATTGTTGTAAGTGAATATGCATTTTTTTAATTGATATTTTTTTTGCAGCTGGACATGAACACCATCATGGCCATGGACATTCACACTCCGAACACCATCACCACTAAGATTTTGACAAGATCCACAAAAAGTCTAGTCTTAGGCCTTACCTACCAGTTTGAATCAAAAACCATTTACAGTATTTATAATTGTATGAATACCAATATAGTTATCTATTTTAATTTATGAGAATGTATTCTTATGACGAAATTTGTGATTAAAAACATGTTTTTAATGTTTAACAATATGGTCTTACAACCTTGCATCTGTCTCCAAAAAGAGTAATGAAGGGTATGGAATTCAAAGTATCAAAATTAAAACATCTCAAAGATGAATTATTATTGATGTCGAAAATGTTGAGAGCAAAAATAAAATTGTTGTAGTTGATGATGGTATTCCTCAAGCAGACATTGTTAATCTTTCAGCTATTGATCTACCTCTGTGAATCCATTAGCTGTTTATCTACCGACAATGCAGATCAGGCTGCTATTGAACTACCGTTTGGGATCTTCCAACTAAGTAATAATAATAATAAACTCTATTTGTAGAATACACACATAAAATTATGCTAGCAGTTGAGAACAAAATCAAAACATATATCTACAAAATAGTAATTTACGTAACAAGTCCGGAAAATAGGGTGTTTTTGGACGAATAGACAAAATTCCAGGACGAGCGTGAGCGAGTCCTGGAAGTCTGTGAGTCCGAAAAAACCATTTTCGGGCGTGTTGCGTACAATATTTTTTCGGCAACCATGTAAAATAACACTATCGCTGCTGCTTTCCATATTTTATTGCGATTGCGATCAAAAAACATGCAAATTTTTGACAACTAATTTCATATGAACTGTCAGCCGTTATCTCGGTTGCTATGGATTCTATGATTCTTTTCCGGCCTAGTCCGGGAAGTACGTACTTTCCGGACTAGGCCGGGAAATGCTACTTTTCCAGAGAAAAAGCGTCCAGGAAGTGAGCACTTCCCGGACGGTTGCCGAAAAATGAGATTTACGTCAGTAAAACTGTTAATATGTAAACTCCCAAACACCTGAATTAAGAAAAAAGAAAGTAGATCCTAGGCACATATAAGTATAGTTCTCCAAGAGCCTCAACACTCATTATATCTAAATTATGATTCATTGGCCTCTAATATTGCAAATTATTGGATTCAATATTAAACAAGGATGAAAAAGGCAATAAGTATAACTAACAGTTTGGATAAAAATTTTATTACAGAAACAATAAACTTCGGAATGAAAATGTATACATACATAATAATAACAAAATTCCATAGAATCATGATTTTTCATAGGTATAACAAGAAATAATTTTCCAAAATATATAAACGAATTTATAAAATCAAAAAATTCAAGGGTTGTCTTTCAGCACGCCCTTCAAAATTGAACTAGAATTTCTATGTTGAGGAAAATCAGAAAATGTAGGTAAAACAATCTCGTTCAAGACAATCGGAGTTGGAGTGGTCCTGGTGCTATTGTTCACAGAAGAATTTTCACTGGGAGGGCTTTGAGGAAGAAGACTAGGGATGACCCTCGGCTTGGATTCGTTCTCTAGGAAGTTGACAAAAGCCCGGGACAAAGATTCATTTGGTGGAAGGTCATCTGACATGGGCGACAGCAAGGAATTAAGCCACGTGTTCTGCTGAGCTTGATTGAGATTAACCTTGTTGTGATCTTGCTCGTTGAAATCAAGAACTGTTGCAATAATTTTCAGTATTTGTTTCTGGTCCTTATTAAGGTTTTTGTTTGATGTGACAAATCCTATGATGAGGTTTTTGATAAGGGACTTATCAACTTTGCCATCAGTCTGGCTAGTTACCATTTTGAGTTCTGCTTCTTTATTCTGCAGTTTTTCATTGAGGACTGAAACTGGAATAAATATTCAGTTAGCAATGATCAATTCTATTTTATACAATAATCCTACAATCATTGTAAATTTTTAGATAAATATAAGTCATTATAGTACTTGAATTTTTGGCTGATATGCATGATATAGTTTATATCGTTCAAGATAATCCTAGCCTTCTACAGATGTAAGCCTTCACTTATGTTTATTGGAGGGGTTTCAGCGAGTACACCAAACCTTTGTTGTGTTAATTGCCATGATCAAATTATAAATGTGCCCAATTTCATTTTTCATTTTCATTTTTGGCAACACCATAGTTTCAAACTGCAATGAATTTATTAGTCAAACTAAAGAAAAATTGAAATGAAAACCAATAAAAGTTTCTTTACAGATCATCTACTGGGGGACATTCCATCGCTATTTTACGTGCCGCACATTTTTGTTATAGGTTAAATGAGGCATATTATGCTCTATTTGTTGTTGCAGCCTTTTATAATAGTATGTTGGTTATTATTTGTCTATTGCTGTTATTTTCGTTTATAACACCCCTTTCCAATAAAAGTGATATTTATCGTATCGACAATTTCTGATTCTCAGATTTTTTCTTTCGTCAAATTCATGCAATTACTATTCTCATTTCTAATCTATATTCTAAAAATGTTTTATTGTCAACAAGAATATTTTTCATCATTAGCTATTGAACTTTAAAAAAAAAACTCCTAGGTAGTTATATTATCAGCTCCAAATGATAGTTATCATCTCTGTAAAACTGTCAAAATTCAAATAAAGAATGAACAAAATCATTGAATTAAAAAAAAATAATACAAACTCTTTTAATGGATGTGTAGAATGTCTAGCCAGAATATGAGAGTTACCCAGGAACCGATATGCTAAAAAACCAGTACCTGAAGTAATACTCATACACTGTGCCTTCTGAAATGCAACATGCTAAGTAATCCATGCGCTGAAAATTAAAGTTGTTCGAAATAAATCATATCGATGAAAAACAAAAAAATTTTAAACGAATGCAAGAAAACGACAGAGTGGATTGGCATTGAGATTTGTGCATGTTGCAACAAACATCCAAAGGAATCTGTGATGATAATCGCATAATCATACATTTTTAAATTAGGTATATTTTGATGATTTCCTCAATTTTCAGTCTTCGAAATCCACGAATTTGGTTCTAAAACAAGGATTCTAAATCCTTTTTTTTTGTATATGCATACTCTGTCATTTTCTTTATGTTAATAAAATACAATTTCAGACGAAGCAAACACGTAAAACAAAAATGGAACTGTAACAAAACAAAAACAGTGAAGAAAAGGCAACTATATTTTCCGTATCTCATTCAGTAATCTGAGTATCGAAACAACTCACAGTTACCAAATGAGATTTGAAAAACAAAGTCAAGCGTGCAAAAAAGTTGGCCAGTGTAGGTACCTACCCGAGAATATCAATCCATTTGACGTCTACAAAAAAACCTCACACAATATTTTACCGGTACAAAATTAGACTAGCAAAAACTTAGGTTAAGAGTTAAGCTACAGTGAAACGTGCTGCCATCGAATCTGAGTGGCGATAGACCTATTCCACTTTTTTTCAGAGTTCAACAGTATCGCAAAAGCCAACAAAGATGACAACCAAATTGAAAAAAAGGGTATGATGGTCCGATTTTTATTATTTTCCAATATTAACGCTTATGCGTTATTCTTTTCATATACGTTTTGAAATTAAAAAGTTTAAGTGTTCAGCACGAAGTATCTCTCATGCCATTACCTATTTGAATTCTATTATTCAATAAATATGACTTTCGAAAGAATAATGATAGAAATAATTCAAGTAAAACATAATAACTAAGTTCATAGTTATTCAACACTCGGATAGAATATGATATATAAATCATTAATTTTCTGTAAATGTAATTCAATAACAAAATGAAGTTATAGAAAAATAAATTAGTATTATTGATATTGATCTTCTTAAATGAGACCGCACTGTGTTAAATAGCTAAGTGCACTATTTTGAACGAATGTGAATTATTGAAAACTCTATAGATTTTATTTTACTCTCTGTAAAATGTTTGTAAAAACATTTTATTTTGCACCAACGCCAACGCCTCAAAATTCAATATTTCACATTCTTCCTTAAACATGAATCGGTGGTTGTTAAACAAGCATAAACACTCAAAATAAGTAAAACAATACAAAAACATTCTTTCAATCTCAAGCAACGTGATATCATGCAAAAATTGAATAAATAGGGAGTCAAAATGTCAGAAGGTGGTACAGTTTATTGTGATAATATCGGCTGACAATCCGGGATACCAAAAACCCAGAATTACCAGCTGATATTTCACAAATAACCATAAAAAATAGATACGAAAAAAATTGCATCAAATAATCAATAACAGAATTATCCTATGATCAGATTACCAGATAATATTAAACAAGAATTATCTTCGTAGAGCAAAATACTATGCCAAAGGCTGTGATACTATACCTCCTTGTCTTTCGCTAAAAAATCAGCGAGGAATGTTGCGATACCTCAATTTAAAGATCTCATCTAGTATTATCTTACTTAAATCTTATCCTAAAATTTCGTGTCAAAATTTTCATCGATAATGAAATTACAGTAGGTACTGTGCCTGATGTGGATATGGAACACAGTAACAAAGCCTACATAGAACACTCAACTTGTACGAGCTTCAGAGAGGTCACGCAGACTCCTAGGAGAGTCGAGATAGAAAACATAAATAATAAATAAGGTCGTATATATTTTGTAAATGTTGAGAACACAGGGAAGTTCTTACCATAGTATAAGGAATTTCCTTATACTATGTTCTTACCTTCTTCTCTGAGGGTTGTAATTTGGACCTTCGACATTTCCAACTGATCCGTCAAACGCAAAGCTGCCTGAAGTCCTTGCTTACTTTCCTTCATCTGATTTTCTAAATTGGCTATTTCTTTCCTCAAGTCCTCTTGAATTGTTTGCTCATGTTTCACTTGTCTTCTTATGCGATCGGTTTCTCTCATCACATCGGCATCTTTATCTGAATTTGAAACGAAATTTATTAATTTAGAACGAATATTCCATCCAGGGTACAGCAAATCGATCATCATGTCAAATTTATATTTGGTGGTGGTTCACCTATTTTCATTTAATTTGTTAATGAAATTTCCATCAAGTATGAACAGAATTCATCTAATAAACGATAAACCAAAATTTAAGTGTATCACCGAATCACCTAACTTCGAGGGAGAGGCTTTGAAACTTTTAATTCAGACTAAATTTTTAAATACCAGAAATTGAAACCCCTGATGACGAGGAAAAAATAAAAAAAATTTTTAGGAATGTTCATTTTTCAATGTTTCTAATACAATGATTTCATTACATACAATACGATGACTTCATTCACCTAAATTCTTGTCGATTTGACATGTAACGTATTGATACTGATACCGGTTGAATTTATTTTTGACTTATTCAAAAAATTCACCCTGTATATCATTAGGTGTAGTAAAAAGAAATCCATTGTTTCTCCAATAGGTGGCTTTAGTTATCTGTATATTATCTGTAAATAATGGATTTATTTTTACTACACCTTATATTAATACATATAACATGTATTAGCATACCTCTTTGAAACTGTTCCAACACCAATTGAAGATTTGTGAGAGCTGCTGATTTGACGTTGTTCTCGTCTTCTAGATCTAGCAACTTTTTACGGAATTCATCCCTCTGGTTCGTCAGAGACTGCAACTGTTGCGTCAATGCTTCATTCTGTTGATTGGCTCTGATACTCACTGAAGTATACACATTGCTGGAATCCTTCTCCCTTTTTTCCACTTCATTCAGTCTTGCCTGTAAGGAAACACTTCATTCAATTCGATATATCTTGTAAAGTATGAAAAATATATTAGCAATAGTAGTGCTACAACCATAGAAAATAATATTGTTGGGACTCTTTGCTAGCTAGACAGATGGCGCCACACGCTGTGCATTTTTGGACTGAATCGCACCGTTTGCGACATAACCCTGTAAACTGCATCTCTTAGTTTTTGACAGTTTTGTGGAAAACCCGATTTATGAGAACGAGCTAGTGAATATATTTTTATTTCATTTGTTTTGTCTAGTAATGTTAAAACATAAACAAAAGGTGTTTTCCTGAGTTACATTAAATCTTTAAATTTTTGGTCTTCTAAAATGGCCTAGGCAACCCATAGCAATCGTTTAGCTGATGACACCATGAATAGTTACAGTTATAAACATAAATTATTATTGATAATAGTATTGTATTTTCTGCACTATACTTTTATTTTTTCTTCAATTCAAATGAATTATTTTCCACCTGTTACAGAAAAGTCAAAGGTGGCACTGATACACTAGGATTACCATAAGTTATTGTTTGAAGTATGTCGGTAAGTAATTGAGGCTAGTTAGTTAATTACTTACAAACGTAATTCAGAAAGCTGGCTTGAGCAAAAAGGTCCTTTCAACATATAGAAACTCCTCATAAGGAAGATATTTGAGCACTAATTTAGAATGAGTCAACGATAATGGAACTATTGGAGCAAATATTTTTATGGTTGCTTCCATAAAATCTCTGAAGGTAATTGGATCATAAAGAATTTCAAATAATAAATCTTGATTAACACAAGTATTGCCAGATGTACGATTAAATTCGTATATAAACTCCACGAAAACGAAGTAAGGGTAGCAAAATTATAAAAGAAAGTAAGAATATTCAATACTCACTTGTAGTAGTGCAATATTCTGTTCAGACTGC
Organism: Harmonia axyridis; assembly: GCF_914767665.1. Classification (NCBI taxonomy): domain Eukaryota; kingdom Metazoa; phylum Arthropoda; class Insecta; order Coleoptera; family Coccinellidae; genus Harmonia; species Harmonia axyridis. The sequence continues at coordinate 14,419,234 of NC_059502.1, read as the reverse complement.
AGTAATTCCTGGGTGTAATGCTCTTCCACCTCCATCAGATGGCTCTGAAGTCTTTCCAGCTTCTTCGCGAGTGTTGCCTCCTTTTCCGACGACGCCAACTTCTCGGTTTCCAATTTTTGTTGCTCCTCAAGCATACTCTGTGCAACTACGTCGCATTTCTCTCTTAAAAACGCAATTTGGTCGTTCAATTTCTCGATCTCCTCTTCCTTGGCTTTTAGACTAGCAGCCGGACAAGTGTTCAGTTTCAAAGTCGAGATTTCGTTTTCCATCTGCATACTTTTCTCTGTCTCTTTTTTGAGTATTTCAGAGAGACGTTGAATTTCTGCATGGTATGTCAGAGTTTCTTGATGTTTCGTCTGTACTATTGCGATGAGTTCGTTTCTAGATGCGATCAAAGTTTGTAATTCTTTCTGGGCTTCTTCGTTATCATTTTCAGTGGTTTTGGTCTTGAACGATTCCAATTCGGATATTAAATTCATATTTTCTCCTTGTAGATTTTCTAAACGATCCTTCATATTTTTTACATGCTCACAGATCTCAGAAGTTTCTAGCTCTTCTTTCTTCAGACCAAGTATATCAGACAAAGCGTGGAAAACATTTCTTGATATTCCGTTCTCACTCTTATATGTTTCGATAGCTTCTTCTAAACATGCCAGATTAGTTGAAGATTGATCAACACTTTTCTGCAAATTAGACTTTTCAATTGATGTTTTTTCAAGTTTGGTCCTCAATTCTTCAACATTCCTCTCTAAATCTCTGCTTTCACGTTGCCATTTATCTTCAGTTTCCTCAATCTCCTTTTGTAACACCCTATTAGCTTCCTTCAAGCTAAAAATTTCCTCTCTCATCATTTTCAGTTCTTCATCGTTTTTAGAATCATATTGCCTCAAAGACTTAAGACTTTCGTTTTCGGAGACTAGATGATCAATTCTCATCTTATGTTTTTCTATTTCTTCACTCAAAGTTTCCAAATTGATGTTCATTTCGCTAAATTGATATTCTGTCGTTTCAAAATCAAGCCTCATTTTATCTATCAATAACCTACAGTTGTCTCTTTCACTTTCAGCGATTTTCAATTGATTTTTGAGTTCCTCGTTCTCAGTTAGAATAACATTTTTTTCTTCTTCGAGTTTTTCAAGATTTTGTGCGATATCTTCCTTAGATATTTGATGGTCATTTTCTTCTCGGGTGAAGTGTTTATTTTCAGATATTAATTGCTCCAGCTCTTCATTTCTTCTGGAAGCTACTTCCAGCTGCTTCTCCAGAATAGCAACGTTGTCCTCATTTGATTCGAAAATAGTTTGTAAGCCAGTTTTTTTATACTCATCCAATTTACTGATCAGAAGTTCGTTATTCTTCATCAACTGTGAGCATTCTTCTTCCATATCTTCGAGATCTTTCAATTTGTTTGAAAGCTCTTTCTTTAACCTCTCCGAATCACGAGAAAGTTTCTCAATTTCTTCATCTTTCTCGTTTTGTAGTTCAATTCTGATTTGGTTCAGTTCCTGGGATTTTGTTGCCAATGCTTCGATTTTCGATTTCGTTTGGTTTGACAAAAATTCGGTGAATGATTTAAAATCATTCGGTAATAATGATGGATCGTTTATGTAATCTTTAAAGTCTTCACTTAAAGCATGGATTAACCGCTGAGTGACTTCTTTCTCAACATCTGTATTTTTATTATTTTGTAATTCTATTTCTTGAATTTTAGCTGCATATTCTGCTTCTAAATCTGAACATTTTTTGTGGTAATGTTGCTTTAGTTCTTCCCCTCTCACTACTTCTGTTTTTTCCAGTTCTTGTTTGATTTCCTGAAGTTCACAGTATTTCGCTTCCACATCACTTCTATTTTTCTTCACTTCATTCAATTCAAGCTCGAGTCCAGCAATTCTCATTTCATATTCATTCAATTGTTCAACTAATTTCGATTTTTCCTTTTCTGTTTGTGTGTTAATAGTATCCAACTTGGTTTGAAGATCAATTATATCTTTTTCCAAATCAGTATTGTCTTCTTTCTTCGGCGATTCAACTGTTGCAAGAGCTTTCAACTCATTTCGAAGATTTGCTATTTCATTTTCATATTCTTTTATAAGTTTTTCATTATTTTGTGTTGCTTTCAATTCATTGGTTGTCTGAAGAGCTATTTTAAGGGCTTTATTTTCCATTTGCAATTCTTCGATTAATGAAGTCAATTTCGCATCAGAATTCGTTAATTCTCCTGAATTTTTGCTTGATGCTGCTTCAAGTGTAGCTATTCTTTCTTTCAACTGAAGATTTTCTATTTCTAAATTCTTATATTTCTGTGTAACATCGTTGTTATCGTTTTTGATATCGTCTGAATTTTTACGTTGGGAGAACCCATCACATTTATTCTTCAGTTCAGTTATCTTTTTCTTATAAGCGTTTTCTGCCAAAGCCAATTTGTTATATTTCATATTGAGCATTTCATACTTTTCGGTTACATTTTCCAATTCTTCGCTTAACTTGTTCTTCATTTTCACTAGTTCTTCGGTGTTCTGCTGATGGTTCTGGTCTAGTTGGTCCAAACTCGTGAGAAGGTCCCTATTTTCATTTTGTAACTCGTCGATTTTCTTCTTCAAGTTGGTGATAGTTTCATCAGTTTTAAGTTGGTCAGTTTTTGACTCAACGGCAGACCAGGACCAGGCATCTTCAGTGTTATAAGCATTTCCATGTACCTGTAAAAAGAATATGTAATTAAATATTTTCAAGTATAATTTAACTGGGAAAGGGCTTAAACAGAGATAAAGCTAGTTCTACCAAAAAATAAGAAAAAAATTAAACAATTGTTTGATTTGGAGGATCATATATAACGGGTGTTTTTTCTTCGAGGTATATAACTTTAAGTTGGCATTACTGTTCAAGATGGCGACCGATTTAACAGCTGTCAAGTGATTTATTCTCAGTTTGGTTTGGCAATTCATCATGAATACTCTCACGCCTGAACAACGCTTGCAAATAGGGCAATTTTATTTCGAAAATAATGGTTCTGTGCGGAATACGTATCGCGCACTACGTCCATTTTATTTTGTTTAGCGATGAAGCGCACTTCTGGTTGAATGGCTACGTCAACAAACAACTGCCGCAATTGGAGTGAAGCTAATCCTCAAGTGTATGTCGAAACACCGTTACATCCAGAAAAACTGACTGGTGCGCTTTATGGGCTGGTGGAATCATTGGTCCGTACTTCTTCAAAAACGATGATGGCCAGAACGTTACAGTCAATGGTTATCGGTATAGAGCCATGATTACTAACTTTTTCATTCCTGAGTTGAACAACCATGATGTCCAGGAGCTGTGGTTCCAACAAGACGGCGCAACATGTCACACAGCTCGTGCCACAATCGATTTATTGAAAGACACGTTTGGTGACCGCCTAATTTCACGTTTTGGACCTGTGAATTGGCCTCCCAGATCTTGTGATTTAACACCGCTAGACTACTTTCTGTGGAGCTATGTAAAGTCATTGGTCTATGCGGATAAGTCACAAACCCTTGACCATTTGGAAGACAACATTCGCCGTGTTATTGCTGATATACGGCCACAAATGTTGGAAAAAGTCATCGAAAATTGGACGTCCAGATTGGACTACATCCGAGCCAGCTTTGGCGGTCATATGCCAGAAATCATACTTAAAATGTAATGCCACAAGATTATCTTGCGGATAAATAAAATTCATGTCAATCGAATAATCCATCGTTGTTTTATTGCAATTTAAAGTTCTATAGCTCTAAAAAAAAAACACCCTTTACAAGAAGCATATGACACAATACAGTGAACTCCAAGAAAAAGAACTTACAGACCGCATTCAATAAAAGAATCAGAAATTCCATAGAATGGGCAACTAACAGATAATAGACGACCTGAAGATGTAAACCATAGAAGATATATTGATTCTGCTTTCTACAAATATTGCTGGTTTCTGTTTAAATATGAAATGTTCAATGTTTAAATATGAAATTCGATTTTCGCAACATTTTGAGAAGCAATATAGTTTGTTTGTTTGTTATGAGCCGATCAAACAATTCAGAGATTAAGAGATGAGCATAGAAATAATTTGATCGTGACAATATGCACCATAGAAGAGAATCGTCAATCGTATCTAAGTATGGATGAGTTTTTGAATAACAAAGTTCGTTACAACTTGAAGAATATCGCTATATAGAGGCATTCTAGTAACGGCCACAATATGGCGGTCGATTCGATAAGGACTACGATAAAGTTAATGTGGATAATTCCTTTTGTATCGGCGTGAATGCACAATTGGGACGAGGAAGTTATTAAGGTAGGAATATATTCTGCCAACGTTTGTTACTTTATAACTCTATAAATAAAATAGGAATATACGAAATGAGTTCAAGATAAGGCGGCTTCGATTAAGTTTCTTTATATCAAAATGCGGAATTTGCTCGTTTATCTGAACGAATAAATTGGTTACACGTTATTTCTAGTTATTTTCTAGTCGCTAAGGTCTGTTGACAATACAAAAAATTGACCCTGCATATGCATTTATTTTGCGTTTGATTTCAATTTATTTTTGGAGTGTGTTTATAAATCTTGAACGTTTTCGTTTGAATAAAGTTCTATTGTAGATACAAATTATACGCATGCAAGTCCCAGTTAGCCATTGTTATACTTGGTTATGTTTTCTAGCTTTATATGTTCTAATTTTTAATAAGTGTGAAGAAATGCGCACCTACAAATGTGTACCGGGTTTTTCACCATAATTTGACCCCCTCTTTAACTTTGTTTCTAAAAGGGGTACAAAAAAATGTTTCCTACAAAAGTTTCACGAAATCGACTAGTGTTTTCTAAAATGATTTCAAAAAACGAAATATATACAGAGTGGGCAACATATCGATTACAACTTCATTTTTTCAAATGGAACACCCTGTATATTTTTCTATATTAGGCTTGCTCTTTTTCCCCTGATTATGAATATATAACATATGTTTGGTCTATCTGTCTTATTCTGAGTACCACAGAGTTTCAAATTTTAAGAACCACTTGACAAGCTTTCAAGTTTTCAAGTGGTAAGCTGCGAAAACTCAAAATGCCCTTTTTTTGAGTTATCTCGTTGGTAACGATATATGAAACTGTTCATCGAATATACACTACACAGAGGCAGAAAAATTTGAAATATTTTCACTTTTTGTGAAGAACAATAAAAATAAGAACGCTACAAGGAGAGAATATATGGAGTTGCATCATAATCATCCAATTACAACTTATAGTGAAAAACGAATGTCATATCGTTGCCAACGAGATAACTCAAAAAAGGGCATTTTGAGTTATCGCAGCCTACCACTTGAAAACTGGTTACTTAGCTTGCCAGGTGGTTCTTAAAATTTGAAACTCTGTGGTACTCAGAATAAGAGAGATAGTACAACATATGTTATATATTCGTAATCAGGAAAAAAGAGCTAGTCAAATATAGAAAAATATAAAAAAAAATGAAAATATGAAAAAATGAAGTTGCAATCAATATGTTGGACACTCTGTATATATTTCATTTTGTGAAATCATTTTGAAAAACACTGGTCGATTTCGTGAAACTTTTGTATAAAACATTTTTTTGTACCTCTTTTAGTAACAAAGTTAAAGGGGGGGTCGAATTATGGTGAAAAACCCTGTACATTTGTGCTAAGTTTGATTTGAATTTGTTTGGAGTTTGTTGTTTTTGACTTGAGCTTGACTTGAAATCAAATCAAGTTCAAGTCAAGTAATAGTTTTTCAATGTCAAGTACTTGATGAATAAATACATGACTAGACATTGAAAAACTACTTCTTGATGAATTTGAATTGACTTCAAGTCAAGCCCAAGTTAAGTAGCTTGAAGTCAAGCCGTGAATCCCTACATGAGAAGTTCCTTTCACTTGAAAGATTCGCGTTATTTTAAATTTATGTGTTGAAAATTGTATCTTTCTGTCTAGCTAATTTCTATGTTACTCATTTCGATGCTCTTCGATATGTTGTCAAAAGATTTCAGTTGAATGTGGTTAATAATATCTGATATAATGACGTATAATTTTTCAATATTTAATGAATTCGATCCCAATTTGATGGAAATTAATTTCAAATGGGGTGAGGGTTGTAGTAGCAAGGGTTGAAGCGCTATGCGTCCGTAACCTACATCTTAAGTTGTCCCCCTCGAAACAGAAATCGACCTGTCCGAGCATTTCTATCGAAAAACTTTATTTCGTCTGTAATCTCGTCTGTTTCGTTTTCAAATGGCCACCCTGTATATTTACTTGAGTGATCCCCGATTAAATATGCAAATTTGAATATTTGGAATCCGATATTTTTCCTAATTGTCGAATTTATAACGAGCAGAATATGATGGCTTGGCGGTTCCATCTGTGCGCAAGGCCCGGAACTCAATGAATGTCCTGTTACAGCACAAGATATTTTTTTTCCTTTCAGTCCAATATCACACCTAAGTATTGCTGTTAGAATTCATTAGCTTAAAAAATGCATGCCAAAGAGCAAATAATAGATAAACATAAATAACCCTAATTTCTTATGAGTTGACGTTGATGTTCCATTTTCCTGTGACCCCTATGAATATTTCGAATGGGAGTCGAAGCGCGTTCATGAATATTTAGGTGAATATACGAGTGTCAAGTGTGTAACCCCCATCATTATCTGTTTCTTCGGATCGTACCTTTTGGGTAGGAATTTTAACGCACCTGATAGTTGATAGGCACGATGGGGCACATCGGAACCCCTATAAAGTGTTGAAATCGTGACTCCGATCACAAGTGATTATCATTGAACGTTCAGCTGAACCAGGAGTCTTAATTTTTTCGAAGAGAAAACGTAATCATTTGGCGTCAGGAATAGGGATTCATCAAGGCAAGTAGCTTGGCATTTTAACCAACTACTTGACTTGAAAATCCAGCTCGTGAAAAATTACATACTTGAGCTTCACTTGACTTGATTTTAGATATTTATTGCTTGACTTGATATTACTCGAGCTTGATATGCACGCATCGCACGGCATATATTTCTGCAATCTCGTGCGCGCTTAGACTAAACAAGGGGATTCCTTGAGCGCCGAGAGACTGAAGCATTCGCCAGTGTGACTTTATTAGTAGTTTTCTCACATCTCTATGAAATATATTGGTAGATTTTGGTAGTTTCAGAAATATCTTTCCAAACTCGGCCAGAATGGCCAAGGATTTCTTATCAACGCCAACATCTTCAGCTCCTGTTGAAAGGCAATTTTCCAGAACTGCTCTTACAGGCGACAAATCTATAAGATGCCTCATGTGTGTTAGATCCTGGATGGAAAATTTTGAAATCAAACAAAGCCTGGAGGTTTCTCAATATTAAGAAACTTTATTTTCTTATTATTTTTGATTTTGCTATGATTTATAGTGATTTAATTTATGTTTCTATTTAAAAAAAAGTTGATATTTCCGGTTCTTTTATACAATAAATTTAATAAATGAAAGTGTTTTTTGCAAGGTTCCTTCTCATTTCATAATTTTTTTTATTGATGTGACACTACACAATAAAACTGCTAAAAATCAAGTAGCTTGATATATTCAAGTACTTGATGAATAAACACTTGACTTGAACTTGACTTGAAATCAAGTCAAGCTCAAGCCAAGTAAGACTTGAAAATCAAGACAAGCCAAGAATCCCTAGTCGAGAACTTTTGAGCTCTCGTTCATTTAATTGCACCCTTGGAGAACAAATACCTATAGGTATACAGGGTATATCTCAATAACACCAAAAAAATTTAAGGGGTGATTTTTTGGTGAAAATTAAGGTGGTTATTTGGTATAAAATATTTTGAAAAACCTTCTCCCGGAAAAGTTACACCTCTCCGAAGATTAAATTCTATTCAATTTCAGTTAAGTTTCCTCTCACCATCCATTTTAAACAAATCGAAAAGTGGATTGACCGTACAAAGTCATTCAGGTGAAAATAGAATGTTATTTTATTAGGATTGGCAGTGTAATTTTCTATAGCAATAGTGATTTTCTCCGAAAAAAAGAGATGCAATTTTTTTTGCAAACTGTATGCAAACGATTGAATTAAGTATTGAGGGTATCAAAAAATGAAGCTCAAATTGAGAAAAATGTAATACTACAATCAGTTTATAGTTTTCTGCAATTCTGCAATTTCAACAATACAGCTGAATCATACAAAACCTAATTCTAGGAATGTAAGTTTTTGGAGCAATCTTATTGTGTTAATGCGCAACTAGTTTATATTAGAATTGTCATTGTACAAATCTCACTTCCAAAAGACATATTGGACATGAAACTACGAGTATGTTGCTAACACCAGAGACAATGTTTAGCAAAGATAGGGTATGTCTCTTCTCTTTTTTCTAATTGGATTTGTGGAATGAAAGAAGAAAACCTCTGTGTTTGATTTTCGGCATTATTTATGCATTTCCTTTTGAAACATTGATAATAAATCCTAAGATACCAACTTGCCAGCACAGTATGATTCTTCAAGATAGAATAAAATTTTGAACGAAAATCATATTTGTATAATTTATTCAATAATATTTCATAAAGATTATTTTCAAAGCCTAAGCGATATCATAGGTTCCTTTGTGCGTGTAATATGGAATAATATAATTTTTTGTAGTCTATTTTTAGATTCAACTACATAGAGAAGTGGGTATTTCTATTCAAGTAGTTGATTTTCGGATTTCCATTTTTCAATTCTCATGACATTCTACAATCAACGACAGGAAAAAATACTGATAGGTATGTTAATACATTCAGAATAAGATAAAGTTTTCCCTGATTGTTACGGATGGTAATTTCAAGATAGACATTCAAAATTCATGTAAAATATTGTTTCTTCAAAAATTGAAAATACAAATACAATAAAATGTTTTTTGGGAGGTAGTTCTTCGAAAAGATCGAACAACCCTTTATAGGTACGACCCTTGAGATCGATTTTATTTTTTTTTCACCGAACGTTACGCACAAAAAATTATTAAATTTGTTATCACTCTTGTAAGTGAGGAACTCTAATGAAGGCTGTGACATACTATGAAATTTCAATCAGGTCACCAAGTGCATCTGAAAATAGGTTTCTCTGGTGTGAATTTCACAAGAAATTTTTCGTACCTCAATATTTTCTAATTTTGAAGCAAAATTTCTATGATGAGTAGTTTTCGAATCTGTTTTTCTCAAAAACGGTGAATGCTATCTAGAAAAAGTGGGTTTTCCAGCAAAAAACATTGGGATTTCGAAGTATTGATTCAAAATTCAAAAATATAGATATAAAAAAATTGGTTGTGAAAGGACCGGGCAGCAGCATAATGAAAAAATTTTCACCAGTTAACCTTTCTGAATTTTTCATATGTTGTGAATATGACGTTTTGAACAAGAAATTTTATGGGTCCAACTCGATTAGTTTTCGGGATACAAGATGTCGAATTTGGAAAATGGCATTTCTTCAAAGTGACATTTCTGGTAGGAAAACTTTTTGAATGAAACACTTTTGCTCGACAAATATTCCATACCCATAAGGTAATAATTTAAACTGGTTTCTAATAAAAATAATTGTTAGATACGGAGTGTGTCAAACATTATTCAAAATGAAATTAGTTAAGTTCATGATTCACCCTGTAATCAAAGAAGTCCGTGGAATTTTCCAATTTTTTGTCATTAGGTACACTTAGTTCGAGTACACTATTATAATGTTAAACAGAATTGGCTTTGCTATTAGCAATTTTCGAGATACTCAGGGTGATATATTAAGAGGGCTGACCGGTATTACAAAAGTAGTCAAAAAGTTTTATTGAATGAAAATGAGTAACGGTAAGAGACACGTTGGCGTTTTCTGATTGGTATTTTGTCATTGAACAATGAATAACATTGAACAGGGTGTCCTAAATTCGATGCTCACTGAGAGGTTTTCAAGAAATATAAGACTCAGAAAAAATCTTCAAGGACTTGTTACCAAGTAACAAGAATCATTTCAAATTTCACGTTTTTCTCTGAATAAAAAAAAAATTACTCTATTAATTCCTAATGTGCATGAAAATAGGGCTCTCTTTGGAAATAACTTGTGTAATCGTCTCCTGGCCTGTGGTGCCGCCTTAAAATTAACACCCTGTATAAAACAAATAAAACTCGCTTGAATACATACTGACTCATTAATTCCAGCATTTTTCAGAAACTGTGGCAGTTGAATATACAACTACCTCCGATAAAATTCATTTTTATTCGAACTCATTAAACTGACCCATTGTTCCAAATCGAATAATCTAACTTCAAGGACAATTGATAACTTCATTGGAGGAGGAAATTTCACGAGACATTTAATGCCATAGTTTTACGCGGTATAGTACCGTTTTCGATGATAAATCCAAGGAATCCGAATCAAAAATTTTCGTATGTAATAACACTAGATATAACATTTTTCTGGCAAAAATTCTCCATTAAAATATAGGGTTTGTTGCTTGGCAATATCGCGAATGATGAAAATAATAAGCTTTTCTTTATTTCAGTATCGTAATGAGTTCATTAGAGTACTAAAAACAGTGCAGTAATGAACTCATTATAGCATTGTTTCCAGTTATATTTTTCGTTTTGTGGTTGTCTACACTGACTTCGGATTCTATCAAATTGCAAGACATTTCAATTGTCAATATAATATAATTTGGATATAGTAAAATGATTTGCAACATTATTCGCAAATTTTCTTAATTCTGATGGTGTTAAATCGATTTCGTCAGACATAATTCACGAATTTAATGCGTAATTATTATTTCAAAATTCGAAACGTACGATTCATATTCAAATTCTGTAATCTGTCAATATCGTAACAGTCACACCAACTGCCAAGATACAATACAAAAGTCACTAGAATATATAATCTGAATTTTTCATTGAATTTCGACAATATTCCACAAAACATGAAATGAAATAGAGAAAATATCATCTAATACTCGTTGCAGAAGGCAATTTCAACAATCCTGCGTTCTTTCGCATTCGTTTTGGAATAGGTCATTGGTATTGGAAAAGTAGAAAAAAAATAAAGAAGAACAAAAGTGTTAAAAGCCACATTCCATAAAGTCATCTAGATTATAGAATGAGTATTGCAACAGGAGAATTAGAATTATTATTATGAATTGGGTGAACCAATATAAAAGTATCAAATAGAAAAAGTCGAACATTTATTCAATTTCAGAAATATTGAAGAAAGGCGATAGTAAAGGGTAACGAAACTTCAAAATTTGAAATTTTCGGTAGATTAGTTAAAGAGCTATTGAACTGTGGAATTTCACTCATAAGATGAACATCACCCTGTATATCCCAAACGAAGGCACTCAGGCGATTGAAACATCTTGATACGAGTCCTCCAGGATGACCTTCATTCCTGATATCCGTTTGTCTCCTTCTTCCCGAGACACCCTGTATTTATGTACGATATGGGAATATGACCAAATTTTTTTTCATTGACATCTATTCATTATCTCTTTTTATCTTTACCTCCGGTTTGCGGTGAAAAAAGGATGTGCAATACTAGCTTCATGAGGAAACCATGATATATCAAAGATTAGGAAATTTCATTGGTTTAAAAAATCCTTCCGATATAAGAGTAGATATTTTTTGTCCGTTTTGAATATATTCGATTCATGCCGTTAATCTACAACTAAATTCGATGGGAACGATATTTTTCGAATTATTGAAGAGAAATATGGTTAAATCTCAGAAACCACTAATAGATTTGACACTGGAATGAGCTTTTAGGTCAATTGAAAAGACCCCGGTCTCATGCACAGATGGCGGTGCTAGTTTAAATCCATATGATTTTTAGTCAGTACCAACCTTCAAACGATATGTGTCAAAATTTGACAGCAGTCTGACCATTAGTTTGTGAGATATCGCGTTGTGAGTGTAGCTACTTTTGCTATTTCAAAAAAAAGGTGGAAAAAAATAATTTCGTGTGCTGATAAAATATAGCTTTCTGAAGGTAAAAATACAGTTGAAGCAAAATCTTGGCTTGATGAAGTGTTTCCGGGGTCTGCAATAAAAAATCAACCATCATTGATTGGTATGCTAAGTTCAAATGTGGAGAAATGAGCACCGAAGACGGAGAACGCAGTGGACGCCCAAAAGAGGCTGTCACCGAGGAAAAAATCAAAAAAGTTCACAACATAATTTTGAATGACCGTAAAGTGAAGTTCATCGAGATAGCAGACATTGTGAAGATATCATCTGAACGTGTACATCATATCATTCACGAATATTTGTACATGAGAAAGCTGTGTGCACAATTTCACTCCGGAGTCCAATTGACAGTCAGCTGAGTGGACTGTACACGATGATCCGAATCCAAAGCGAGGAAAAACGCAACAGTCAGCTGACAAGGTTATGGCATCAGTATTCTGGTATGCGGAAAGTATAATATTCATTGATTACCTCCAAAAGGGCCAGACCATCAACAGCGATTATTATATAGCGTTATTGGATCGTTTAAAGGATAAAATCATTAAAAAACGGCCCACTTAAAGAAAAAAAGAGGTGCTGTTTCATCAACACAATACGCTGTGTCACAAACCAATGGAAACAATGGCAAAATTGCATGAATTGGGCTTCGAATTGCTTCTGCATCCACCGTATTCGCCAGATCTGGCCCCCAGCGACTGTTTTCAGACCTCAAAAGAATGCTTGCTGGAAAGAAATTTTGCGCCAATAAAGAAGTAATCGCCGAAACTGAGGCCTATTTGGAAGCGAAATACAAATCGTTCTACAAAAATGGTATCGAAAAGTTGGAAGATCTCTATAATCGCTGTATCGCCCTCGAAGGAATTTGTTTTCTCTATTTCAGTCAAGTTTGGTGAAATATTGTCGAAATTAATGAAACATTCAGATTATACATCCTAGTGACATTTGTATTGTATCTTGGCAGTTGGTGTGACTGTTACGAAAATTGACAGATTACGAAATTTCAGTTTGAATCGTACGCTTCGAATTTTGAAATAATTTATAATTACGCATGAAACTCGCCAATTATGTCTGACGAAATAGATTTAACACCAACAGAATTAAGAGAAATTGCGAATATAATGTCGCAAATCATTTCACTAAATCCAAATTATATTATATTGACAATTTGACGTGTGTTGAATTTTGATAGGATTGGAAGTCATAGATAGACAACCACAAAATGAAAAATATAACTGAAAACGATGCTGTAATGAGTTCATTACAGCACTGTTTTTAGAACTGTAATGAACTCATTACGATACTGAAATAGAGAAAAGCTTTTATGAATTTCTTCTTGCGTATTGTATCAAAGAAGTCTAATTCTTTGACAATTGAGACTAAAAATTTTCACTGTTTACATTCACCTTCCAAGATTATTTACGAAAATCAATCGAGAACGAAATTTCGATCTTCATTGTGTAGAGTTCAGGCTTAACGGAATGTAGATATGGTTAATCTATGAGAATTTCCTCCTTTCCTCTAATCTGCAATCGATAACACCTCATACAGGAACAACCGTGACTTTTTCCCATAAAGGAACCCGTATCAGCCTTTTCGTTTCTGAGAAAACAGAGGCAGGGCCATTTCGACTTTTATCTATTCCGGTCTCCCTGAACGTGTCGCTTTCATTTAGAGCCAAGACCATAAAGATAATAAATATTATATCTGCATCGTCAAACTTCCTCAGCGAACACACAGTAAATATTTACTTCCCTTGCCGGCGATACCGACCTTTACATATGATAGGTATGTACAGGGTGTGTAGCGAAATGAAACGTTTTAAAATGACAAAAATTCTGTTTGCTATGTGACCTTTCGATATACTTTTTTCGGCCGACAAAGACAATGATGAAAAATCCGAGAATTTGTGCAACCAATTGGGAAAATAGTAATTTACGTAACAAGTCCGGAAAATAGGGTTTTTTTTGGGACGAATAGACAAAATACCAGGACGAGCGTAAGCGAGCCCTGGAAGTCTGTGAGTCCAAAAAAACCATTTTCGGGCGTGTTGCGTACAATATTTTTTCGGCAACCATGTAGAATAACACTATCGCTGCTGCTTTCCATATTTTATTGCGATTGCGATCAGAACACATGCAAATTTTTGACAACTAATTTCATATGAACTGTCAGCCGTTATCTCGGTTGTTATGGATTCTATGATTCTTTTCCGGCCTAGTCCGGGAAGTACGTACTTTCCGGACTAGGCCGGGAAATGCTACTTTCTCAGAGAAAAAGCGTTCGGGAAGTGAGCACTTCCCGGACGGTTGCCGAAAAACAATATTTCTAGAAAGAATCTACGAAGGACGCTTTTAGTACTTTTAATTTGAATTCAAATAGCCACATCCTATTCAACACATTGTTGCCATTATAACCATTATATAAATGGTATCATTTTTATAGGAAAACCTTCACATCAAATTTAATTACAATAAAAGGGTATTTCGAGAAGATTACTCTTAAAATTATTCTATATTTTTTTCGGCAATAAATGCCGAAATATATTTTTTTTCATTCAACTAATGTCAAATTTCATTATCGTAAGTAATTGCACAAGTGCATCAAAATTACCGATAATTTTGCATGACAGCGTGCTGTCTTAAAAACTGCATGAGTTCATTTTCAGTTTTGGAGAAATCTTCAATCATCTTTACATAGAATTTTTGACAGGAGGGAAATATTCAATAAAACAGCAATAGTATATTCTAAAACAAGTTCAGAAACGGGTCCTATTCCAACACGAATGCGAAATTCGATTCGATTCAATTTAATATTGACACCAACAGAATCAAGAGAAATTGCCAATAATGTCGCGAATCATTTCACTTAATCCAAATTAGGTATATCATATTGAAAAATTTGTTGAAAATGTGTTGAAATTTGATAGGATTGGAAGTCTGTGTAGACAACCACAAAACGAAAATTATAACTGAAACAATGCTGTAATGAGTTCATTACAACACTGTTTTTAGAACTGTAATGAACTCATTAAGATACTGAAATAGAAAAAGAAAATATCAATATCGAAATATTTTTGTTTGAAAAATGTTCCATGTACAATAAAAAAATCATGCTCAAAATATAAAAGTTCAATCGATGAAATACATAGGACTTGACCTCAGAGTAATCAATAATATTATAATCGATAATATACAGGTAGTCCAGATTTCAGTGCAATAACTTTGACATCGGATAGAAAAACTCTTTTCATGAAAAAATTCCTATAAACAACAAGCGTTTCGCTTGTTTTTTAACTTTTTTTTAATGAAATCCTGTTGATTTCAGAAATGAAACTATTTCTTCGAATGAAAGACAGTGGTGTATATTTGCAATAAGAAAAAGATCATCGCACCCTTATATCTACACCACTGTATAAGTTTGGCAGGAGACACTTACACCTCATTCGAAACATTACATTATCAAGACATAAATACCTAAAAATTAAAGCAATGAATGTAATTATACCTACTAGTAGTAAAGTAGGTAAGTAAAAAAACTGTTTTTTTTTCAAACTTTAAAACACTTTCTTGAAATCGAAACTTGTTAGAATATATATTTATCGGATTTTTTTCTTGAAAAGAGTTGTTCTATCCGATGTCAAAGTTATTGCACTGAAATCTGGACCTCCTGTATAATATGTTTATAACTCTATGATCGGTATATAATAACTTATGAAAATTCCGTTCAAGTTCTGTGTCCAAGTAAAGAATGCATATTTATCTTTTTCGATGAATAAACTTGACGTCACTTTGGCACGTAACATCAAAATCGGTGAACATAGATATTCATAGAATATTTAAACCAGATGTCAGTTTGATATATAACACATAAATGTAGTGATAAACATTTCTTGGAAACCTTAGGTTATACTCAAAAAATTATCGTACTTTTTAAGTCAATTAGTGTAATTCATTCCAGCGTTGTCAGTGCTTTCCTGCAATTTTCAAATGGAGTGAATACCCCTCAACGAAACATCAAATCAATCCAGGTTTAATCGAGAAGAATTCCGGTATTTTCTGCAAACTTTACAGTTTCCAACATTCCACCTGAAATATCCAATTACAGTTTTCTTCTGAAGATATATTATATCGCGAACTGAAACCAAATCATACTGCAAGTTAGAGAACGGACGTGCTTCTGCCAAAGAGCGGTATATTCAACGCCAAACTGCTGACCGTCATGAATTCTCAGAAATGATGATAAGGTAAATACCGCTGTGGAAGAATCGGATAGATGAAATCCGATCATCTTTTGGCCACAATCTCGATAAGAAACAACTATGTTGGCTGTTCGAAGGGCGATGACATCGGATTTTCGAAAATGCTCAAAGATGAGGAAATGGAATATTTGATTTGCACAAACAGAATAATTCAGAATTACATTTCATGCTAGTGAGTATCCAAAAATGAGAAAAGCTCAGAGACAAGAGCTTTTGCCTGATTGTGTCCGTTTGTATTCATAAACCTAATTTTTCACGAGAGGACCAGGCAGCAGCCTAATAGAAAAATTGTTGCCAGTTAATTTTTCTAAATTTTTCGTTTGTTGTAGAATATGATGAATAGAATATATTGGTCCAATTCAATCCTATGAAAAGATTTCGAGATACATGGTGTGGAAGTTGAAAATGGCATTTCTTAAAAGTAACATTTCTCGTAAGCAAACATTTTGAATGAACCACTTTGGCACGTTGAAATTCGTTTAGTCCAAAATTCATCCTGTAATTGAAAAATTTGTTCGTAGAATTTTCAATTTTTGTCTCAGTTCGAGTACACTATTATAATGTCAAACAGTATTGGCTCTGCTACGACCAATTTTTGAGATACACAGGATAACAGGGGCGACAGTTATTACAAAAGTTGTAAAAACACTGTATAATATGAAAATTTCATACAGAGTAACGGTAAGAGAAACATTGGAGTTTACTTGTAATTTTGTCATTATATAATGAAAGACATTGTACAGGGTGTCCCAAATTCGATGCTCACTGAGAGCATCTCAAGAACTATAAGACTCAGAGAAAAAAATCATCAAGAAGCCCACATCTCTTTTTTTCGAAATAATTAGATATAAAAAAGCAGATTATAGATATATTGATTCGTTCTCGAGTTACAGGGCGTTTCAAAAATTTACTGTTTCAAATATTCCGCTATATCTTGGTTTCTGACCGAGATATTCGAAAAATTCCAAAACAATTTTTTCATTAATTTTTTCTCCAAGAGATCATTGAGATGCTCTCAGTTAGCATCGAATTTTAGACGCCATGTACAATTTCTTTCATTGTAAAATAACAAAATAACAATAAGTTAAGGCCAACGTGTCTCTTACTGTTATTCTGTATGAAATTTTCATTGTATACAATTTTTTTACAACTTTTGTAATAACGGTCGCCCCTCTCAATATATTACCTTGTGTATCACAAAAACTAGTCATAGCAGAGTCAATACTGTTTGACATAAAAGAATACTCGAACTAAAAGTGATGACGAAAAATTCCAAGGACAAATTTTTCAATAACAGGGTGAATTATGAATTGACTTTTGAATAATGTTTGTCCTACCTCGTATCTTACAATAATTCCCATTAGAATACCAGTCTAGAATCATAACCTTATGGGTAAGCAATATTTGTCGCACAAAAAGGTTTTATTCAAGATGTTTTCCAAAGAGAAATGGTACTTCAAAGAAATGCCATTTTCCAACTACAACACCCTGTATCTCCAAAACTAGTCATATAATTAAGTTAGACCCAACATACAACAATTCTACAACAGACGAAAAATTCAGAAAAATTAACCGGTTTAAAATTTTTCATTAGATTGCTGTCTGGTCCTCTCGCAAGAAAATTCGAAACGTTATATTACAACTAAATAGTAGCTTCATGCTTGATCGTACAAATAATTTATCTCCAAACCAGCAATAAAAATACATAATGATATGCTAATATTGCTAATATTGAAGTAGGCGATTCTTGGAACCCTTTTAAGAAAAACTACATGAGAAAAAAATCATTGTTTTTATAACCACAATGATGCTGTTGCAGATATTTCTATGAAATTTGGCACACGTCCTCTGCATGAAGATACATTTTTGATGTACAAACAATTTTAATATTTTTAACAGTGGCGTCTATATGTGTCTTGCATTGAATATTTTTCGAGAAAAAAATGGTACGGCACCGCTTTCTCTTAAATTAAATATTATTTTTTATATTCTCATTCATATTTGCACGGAAACCTGAACCTACCCTAAAAATTTCAATTCTCTTTTTCGAGAGTTATTTGTTATTGATTCCAATCACGAATTTCGAAAAAGCCAAGCATTTGATGGGCAAAATATGGACTGCTGGTCCTATGGAACAAGCACGTAAATATCATATAATAATATTATATAGTTATTGTTCAAATTTTTTATGTAAAATGGCTTTGCCGTCTGATAAAATTAATGAATAAATAAATATCCTGGAAATTCCTATTTCCCTTAAAAAAATATGGTACCTACTAATTAATTAGCATCATTGAAGCAATAAATAATTCAATTCCTTAATCATACATGGAATTTAATTGAATTGAAAATAAATTCACAAGGTAGGAAGATCAGTGCAATAAATAAACCTATTTTATTCCAAATTTCATCGCAATTCTAATTTTTTTTTCGAGAAAAGTTATAGACGGCCAGAGAACGAACTTTATTTATTCGATTATGGATTTTAAACATTTTAAAAATACGTTTATCTTAAACTCTTCAGGGGGTAATTGAAAATGAATGAATTAAATCAAATAATTTAAGGCAAAAAATCAAGAATTGACGATACGCATAAAATTCGGGAATGAATTCCTACAATGATATTAAATTCAATCTTTGTTGCCACATAGTGATAGCTCATGCAGTTTCGGAGATATATACCGGTAATATAAGTTTTTTATTTTGAGTTGTTTCCTTTAAATTGTAATACTACAATGAAATGGGCAATTATAAACTACAGAACCTCTAGATTTTGCAGTCCTTGGAATCATTCTAGAATAGTACATTGTGTCTCATATCAAGTACTAAAAGCGATACTTTCCCGAACAACAATATTGACGTTGGAATTCGTGAATGTGCTTTAACTTTAACAGCAATGTACACATACTATTTTTTCTTCAATCGCATTCAACATCATCATAAATTAAGAATTTTTCAAAAAAATAACGATTTCCGATTACAATCTCATTGAAATTGTTCTCTTGACAATCGATTCGTTTATCGTTGGGAAAAAAGTCAGATAATCATTAATTATTTCGGTTTAATATCTACTTATATTCCAGGAATATTTAAAATGGACCGTGATGATGTTTAGATATGCGGCACACCACCAGTGTTGGTAAATTCTGCTGAAAATATCATCTTGAGTTTGTTACCGTATAAATCCAACGAAAAATAAGAATACGCTCACAAGTGTTTAATGGATTATTGAAAAAAAGTTGACCGATCTTAAAATGCATATTTCTCCCATTGAATTACGAAGTTGGGAGCATCTTCACGATGGTCAAATTACTCCATAATGAAAGCCAAACTCAGTACAAAAGAAAATGTTGACATTTTAAATAAGGTGCTTTTTTGAGAAGCCAAAATGATAAATATAAATAAAATACAAAAATTTCGTCCAATGAATAAATGAAGTATTTATTACACCTGATCACATATACCTAAACTTAAAAAATAAGGTACGTGAAGCATTTAAGAATTTTGATGTTACCTATGATAAATATTTATGCAGGATTTACTTTTTAGGTGGCCTCAACATTTGATGTCGCCGTGATAAATTATATAAACTGAATTTGAACATTATTGAAGATTTTGGATCTAAGCTTTCGACCTAAAAACCCGATAACAAAACAAACGAAGCCAAATCCATTTGTAATAATCTTATATGCCACTTTGAAAAAACATTTTGCCTCATTTTCTTCAAATATTGGGTGGAAATCCTCAACGGTTGCCGAAGAATATATTTAGGAATCTTTCAAAAATAAAGAGGACATAGCAGATAAAATATTTGGAAGGACACCTAGGAAAAAACAGCAATGTAGCTGACTACCCAGGTAATATAAATTCCGAGCGACTAGCTAGAAAAATAATGACATTTCAACTTATGTAATCATTGTACAAACTCAACATAACTATAAACATACAAAAATAGATATAATGAGTGTTACATATATGTATCGAATACTATTATATCATGTATGCTCTTGATGTGAGTTGGCCTATATAAAAAAAAGCAGTAGGGACAAACTTTGACAGCCTAGGTCGGAAAAGTTACTTTTTCATACCGAAAACCATCTGCGAATGTAAGGCACAGAGATTGATCAGAATACTGGATGAGTGTATTTTGTGGTTTGAATTTTCGACTAAATTTTATGAATTTTTATTGCTCGAATTTTTTAATGAGTTTATTTATTCTACACATTTTAAAAATAAAAATAAAAAAATTCAAAGGCTTTGATTTGTTTTTCTTGGATGATTCAATGAATTCGTTTTCGAAAACAAAGAAATATTTCCATTTCCACTTGACATTCGTGTTTTATGCTGTACTGTTGATGAAGAAGAAATCACATGACTCATTGCTGAGACAACTAAATATACCATTTGGTATTTACAACATTATAGTTGCAATTAATGAGTTGCGGTGCTTTTTATACTTTATCGCATACTATTAAAGACCGATAAAATATTTTCAAAAAAGTTCTAATGATTGTATATCCATCAAAAAGATTAATAGGGAGATATTCATATAACTTCCAAAAAGTAAGTTCCAGCTTTTTTTACTTTTCCACGACATCCGTTTAAAACAAAAATAGTCCTCATGAAAAAATGAGATAAAATTCGAGATAATTTCATTAAGTAAATAAATCTATAGTGCGCTGGTTTAATAATCAAAACAATCTTATGACGTGATAAGTCCTAAGATAAACTGTGATTTTTCACCGTCCCAAAAACAAAAAGCACATCTTGTATCTCGAAAAACCAACGGAAATGTAAAATGTTACTCGAATGTCAGATTTCAAATTTTCTAGGTTTTCCCTTCGAGAGTTGTATTTACAGACCGGGCAGACAGAATTGAATTTGACCAAAGATTCGTTATCAGTGAGTCGAACCTTATCGTTTGGGACCATTCCCTGCTCAAAATTCGAAAAATAACAGACATCATGACGAAATAATTCTTCAAAATTGATTGCATTTTTCGAATTACTCAAAGGAGCTTTTGAGCGCTCGCTCGTTCATGCGTCAATTGCATCATTGGAGACCACTTAACTATATATAAAATAAAATTTTGTATATAACTACTTTCAAATATATGTGCAGGTTTTTATTTATTAGAAATCAACGAAATACAAGCATTTTCCAAATGGAACTGATTTCAATCACACCCCAATGTATATATTATATGAAATTACCATAATTATTACGAACATAAACAATGCATTAATCGAAGCAAAATTTGAAGCCTTAAGGTCTAGCCTTTCAGAAATTATCTTACTGAAGACCATCAAATATAACCTTATAGTTCAAGACAAGAAGGAGATCAAATTGGTGAATTATGATCATTTGCTTGAAGGAATATGATAAAAATAACAAAAAACATTGAACTTTGTTGTGAAGTATAATTAAACGGAATCCCTGATGAGTAAAAATTAATAGTGATGTGCCTAAATTGGCGAAGGGACACAGTAACAAAGCCTACAATGAACTCTACCAGTTCTCCTATCTCGTACAATATCTAAGGTTCTAAGAGATCTCAGAGGCCTAGGACAGTTCGGAATAGAAAATAATAGTTCAAAAAAATATGAGGTTACATGCTCAGGGTCGGTTTTTTCAAATGTGAATAAATATAGTTTTTTAATTTTTCATTCAAATAAATTTTAAAATTGAAAATTTTAAATTTTCAATGGACAATATTGGTAGAGCGTTAAGTTTAATAAAAAAAAACAAATTTATCAAGGTTTTCCAAACGGCTGGAGATATTTAAATAAAACTTTCTAGGCCTCAATTTCTAGCGTGGTAGCAAGTTTTCTCATGGAAACTTTTTTTTTGTTTAGCAGTGGCGTCCATACTAGCACGTAAATGGTCATTTTTTAAAAACAAATAGTTACGCTATTGCTATTCATGAAAATTAACATCAATATCGAATGCATCATTCAATTTCTGAGAAAAAAGCTATATTCCATTTATTCTCAACTGAGCACCTTTGTGAAGTACTTTTGATGAAAATCTAAGGCTGAGCACACGCTGTATATTGAAATAGAACAGTTTAATAGAAAAAAACTGCCTCTTTCACATGGTGGGATATTATTTCTTCTATTTCAATTGATAGAAAAATACTGTATTATATTATGAAATAAGTTAACCCTTAAAACACACCCAACAGAGGCACTTATACATGTAAGTATCAAAAGTTAATTTTCATTATACCTGCATTATAATTTCAGTAATAATTCTGGATATCAATTTTAGATCAGGATAACGTTGTTTTCAATAGTTGTTACTCTGAAAATGGTTGCAAACCAAGGAGAACTCTAAACTAAAATTTGAAAATTATACGAGAAATTCGTGTTGTAGACAATCATAGAGATGCTATGGATCGGGAAGAATCAGATACCAAATAAAAAGTTGGACTTGTTTTTGTTACCTAGCAACGTTTAAAACATCTCCAGATTTCGAACAGAGTCACGATGTCTGTATTTTTCGAAGTTTTAGCTGTGAACAGTCTCGAAAAATAAGGTTGGACACACTAATGGCGAATACGTAGTAAAATTCAATTCTGTCCGTACGATAACTTTCGATCGGAAAAACCTAGAAACCCGAAGAGTTTCAGGAAAGGTTAGGTTAGGATCTGGAATGCCGGGGTTGCATAAATTTATGGAGTTTCAAAAAATTGTTTCCCTGATAATTGCAAACCTACGTAATCGATAGGAATGAAATTTTCGAGAAAAGATTTTCCAAACTGGTTTTCTCGATATTCAGGCCTATTATCAAGCAAGAATTGCTATTATCACGCAAATGGCTTTAGAAAATAATGGCAAAGGAAAGGATTATTTTTAAAGGAATTATGAATCAGGCAAAAAGTAACTTTGGGATCTAAGTTAAGTCCTTTATTGAATATCGCCAAGCTTTGGGTCATTCACATGGCCATCTTCAGGGCACTAAAAATGTTTTCATTAGAAACGATTATAAAAACTCATCAGTAATCTAAATCAGGACTCACAATCAATCTAAACCTAACATTGTAAAGTCAGGCAGAAACATAATCAAGAAGTCACATCTAGACATAAAAATTCTCTTGGTTTTAAAATGTATGTTTTAATGTTTTAAAATGTATGTCTCTTATGTATAGATGTGACTCTCTTGATTATGTTTCTGCCTGATTTTACACTGGTAATTTCAGATTGATTGTAAATCCTCATTCAGATGACTCATGAGCTTTTGTAATAGTTTGTAATGAAAATTTTTCAGTGTCCTGAAGATGGCCATGTGAATGAGCTTGGCGATATTTAATAAAGAACACTTAGATCCAAAAGTGACTTTCTGCCAATCCATAATGCTTCAGTTCTGCTCAAAAAGTCGATATTTCTTTCCATAAAAAGATTATTTTCTTCAATTTACACCTTACACAATATGTTACAACCAATTCCAAAGTTTTATAACCAGTAGAGATAAACGTAAAAACGAATATAACGATAATAGAAAGGAAAAAACCACTCTCCTCCTTTTATATTATCATTTTTACGCTCAAATGACATAGAGAAACATATATCGAATAAAAATAACACAAGGAAAAACGGACATTTACATGATAACAACCAAACAGCAAAAACCTATCAAAAGAAAGATTAAAAATAGGCACTTCTGCGAAAAACGCAAACATTCAATTTCGAATCCCATACATCCGCACAAAATACTGCGGGTACCGCATTATATCGGCGACCATAAAAAATGACGATTAAAACA
The DNA here is from genome assembly GCF_914767665.1 of Harmonia axyridis. Lineage (NCBI taxonomy): Eukaryota > Metazoa > Arthropoda > Insecta > Coleoptera > Coccinellidae > Harmonia > Harmonia axyridis. The sequence continues at coordinate 14,395,258 of NC_059502.1, read as the reverse complement.
AAAATTAAAACTCACCTTGACGTCGGCTCACTCCTCGGGTACGCGAATGATGGCAGAAACACATTTTCTCGGATAAGAATGGAAAACGCGAAATTCGCATCGGCTGTTCTGAGCGACCGAATTTCGGAACGGCATGCTTCGATGATAGTGGTGCCATAGGTTAGTGGGTACCTAGGCCGTGGTACCTCGTAGCCGTCGCAACGCAAGGGACTGCCTAGACGCAAGTGAAAAAACGAGCCTAATGAGCAGAGTGGCGTGCTGATGCGCATGCGCCGTCGATAAAGACGAGGTATCGGAACACGGCTGGCGAAAAGGAAAATCGAACGGAAAATGTAAAGTGTAAAATGGATGAATGAAAGAACGCCCGTATAAGCCGTTTTATGCGAACGTTTGAACGTATGAGGGCCAACGGACGTGAATAACGCGTATGGCCGCCTTAAGTTTTGTAAAGCGCAGCGCCTACGACGACGTGTTTCTTCTTATCAGAATGTTTCTTCGATGGTGTGTCAATAATGCTAGAACTTGAAATACCTCCCTTCAATGCAGGGATAACACTCCGCCCAATAAGTCCTGGGCCTCGCCGACTCGCAGGTCTTCTCTTTGTAAAGGGTGTTTTTTGGAGCTATAGAACTTTAAATTGCAATAAAACAACGATGGATTATTCGATTGACATGAATTTTATTTATCCGCAAGATAATCTTGTGGCTGGCTCGGGTGTAGTCCAATCTGGACGTCCAATTTTCGATGACTTTTTCCAACATTTGTGGCCGTCTATCGGACATAACACGGCGAATGTTGTCTTCCAAATGGTCAAGGGTTTGTGGCTTATCCGCATAGACCAATGACTTTACATAGCCCCACAGGAAGTAGTCTAGCGGTGTTGAATCACAAGATCTTGGAGGCCAATTCACAGGTCCAAAACGTGAAATTAGGCGGTCACCAAACGTGTCTTTCAATAAATCGATTGTGGCACGAGCTGTGTGACATGTTGCGCGTCTTGTTGGAATCACAGCTCCTGGACATCATGGTTGTTCAATTCAGGAATGAAAAAGTTAGTAATCATGGTTCTATACCGATCACCATTGACTGTAACGTTCTGGCCATCATCGTTTTTGAAGAAGTACGCACCAATGATTCAACCAGCTCATAAAGCGCACCAAACAGTCAGTTTTTCTGGATGTAACGGTGTTTCGACATACACTTGAGGATTAGCTTCACTCCGAATGCGGCAGTTTTCTTTGTTGACGTAGCCATTCAACCAGAAGTGCGCTTCATCGCTAAACAAAATAAAATGGACGTAGTGCGCAATACGTATTCCGCACAGAACCATTATTTTCGAAATAAAATTGCACTATTTGCAAGCGTTGTTCAGGCGTGAGTCTATGCATGATGAATTGCCAAACCAAACTGAGAACAAATCACTTGACAGCTGTTAAATCGGTCGCCATCTTGAACAGTAATGCCAACTTAAAGTTATATACCTCGAAAAAAAACACCCGTTATAAGGACTGGAGTTTTAATCCCTACGCCTCTACTTTAATTTCTACTATTTTTTACTGTTTTCTAATTGGAAGACTTTTCTCCCTTCTGCGTGTCACTTTGTCCTCCTAGTTGGTTCTTTGAATGAGGTATTTCTTCTCATCTGTCTTTCTTTCTTTAATTTTAAAATGATAATGGATGCAATAGATCATTAAATAAGAAACATGAGCGTTAAATATGAAGAAAATATACTAGATTGTTCATTTGTTATGACCCCAAGATCTCGATAACAAAACTAATAAATGTGATATATCTATTCGCCATTGAAGTAACTATGTATTTCCGTTTTCCAATGAAACACCTTGTATAAAAATGAACCGATGATCAAATGGTTATTTGGTGATTTCCACTTCATTTAGTACATATTTCATCTACACTTTGCTTAGTTGTACTGTCCCCCTTGACCATACAATTTTTTTTCAGCCAAGGTTCAAACTCGCTTGGCATGGGAGACCAAGGTCCTACATTCTCGGCCAATCAATGTTGTGAATCGACCGAATTTGAATCGAGATTCACACAAAGAGGAGATTTTATTTCATTTTTGGATTCAACAGATTTCTAACGTAAATGTTCGAGAAAATCTATATCGACTGTCAACACCCTAGAACGGAAAGAAATGAAAGCAAATAAAGGTCGTCCCATTAAAAAAAGTAAGTTATATCAATATCCCAAAAACTTCGATAACTGTACGCCACTGGATTCCACGTAAGAAAAGCTATACAGTATTGGCAACGATACGTCTTGATATTGCAGATATCTAATGCGATGACCAGAGATAAAATCCCATCAGTTAAATAGAAATATCCATTTGAACAACCCTTTCCAATATCGCTTTGAGGGTTGGGATGTACAAGTAGAAGTGCAGGGACCGTATTCTTTCAGTGCTTTGAAGTTCAGAGCACTGAAAGAAGAAATATACGTTTTAAAAGATCACTTGTCAAGAATACGGTCCCAGGAGATTTGCAGAAATAAAGGATGTACTCTGCTCTTGTATCTTATTGGACATTCACTGTTTGTAGAAGGGAACAGGAAAAACATTGTGGCTCTCTGTTGATTTGCAGCATACTTTATGCATTTATTTCTAACACATCCTAAGTTAGCTTGCTGCTCTGACGTTTTCAACTATTTCAATATATTTCACAATAGTTGAGATATAATCGAAGTTTGAACATTTTGAGAATCACCCTATACGAGTAGAACAAAAACTGTAACAGGTATATCAAATCTGTTCGTGGTGTATTTGGTGTAAAGAAAAATTAGCATCGCATCGCTCTACTTTAAATCGAGAAAAATTTGGGATACCCTATCAGAATAACTCTTGAATCCCCATATGAAATTTTTTCCTATAATTGAAAAACTACACAACCTAAAGAACAAAATTTCGAGGGAAAAAACAATTAAATTTAATTGATTTTTTTTTGGGAAGTTTTAGTATCTGTCCATCAGATTTTACTGAAATTTCAAGCGTATGTATATGGAATTCTCGATCAAGTAAATTATCAAAAATTCAGCTATGTATCTCTTACAAGATGCAAAAAGGAGAGAATTTTCGTGGTAAGTTAGTGTATTTTGGAAAAACTTGTAAACTTCATTAAAATTATCGATTATATTATTATACCGTTCGGTTTGTATTTAGAATTAATCGAATAACGTGGCAGGAAATTTTAAAGAATCAATTAACCCGACAGAATATTTTCAAAATACAAGCTCATTTTCATGACTCACAGTACACAAGAATCAAGAATGACTATTTAAAAAGAATCACCTGTTCACACAATGCTAACTGTTCAACTTCACACCCAACAATCGAAAATACTATAACAACTTGAATAGAGGGTGGAATGGTCCTTTTATACCCTCATTCCCTTATCTTAGATATTATGATAAAAACTAGGCAGCAGCTTTAGAACGACAGCTTCAGTTTCATCAATATATTGATCACGTGCATGCCAAATATTGACTTTGAGCCTAATATCAACCACATCAGAATTAATAATATGTACAGCAAACATTCATTTGCGCCGATATTTTGCATGAACAACATTGTCTTGTAAATCGGATTGAATGTAACATCTATGCATATGATGAAGCAGTGATATATTTCATGAATTCATGAAAAAATTATAGTGCGCAATAATTAAAGAGTAACAAAAAGCAAATATACATTTTCTAAAATTCTGTCGATATGTATGTCTGTCTGTACACGATAATCTCCGAAAAATTTTATTGTGGTTTCCACAGTTGGGACAAATTAAGCTTGGACAAAATTTAGGTTTTGTTCCATTGAAATTGGACTGGAGAGGAAAAAGTTATCGTCATTTCAAGTTAGACTTCTGAGCGTGCTCATTTCATGATAATTCAATTCATTTCCTTTTTTCCACGAATATCCAAAAGTTTTAAAATGGTTTTTATGTATCAGGTGTCCCAAATTCGTTGTATAGTGAGGGGTTTTCAAAACCCCTTTGAGCTAGAAAAAATGAATGGCACATTTTTGGTCTCAAATTTTGAGAGAATTATTTTGGTGAAAACCTCAACCTGATAAATTCAACTGTTTTCAAGCTATAAGAGAAAATTGGAAAATGGCATGAAATGAAAAGTTCTCATAACTTCATTATTATTTGATGCTACCAACATGGAACAGAAACATCCTACAGGCACTTTTTAGAATCCATTGTTGTAATAATTTATTTTTTAATGATATTTTAGTTTTGAAGTTGTGATACAAACTTGAGTTTTTTTAAATGTTGACAAAATTGTGTTAAATTTTTTAAATGTAAACCATATAAATTTCTATAACAAATAAAATCGCTTAATTTTTCCCTTTTCAAAAAGACATAACATGATATATAAATTTCTATAACAAATAAAATCGCTTAATTTTTCCCTTTTCAAAAAGACATAACATGATATATAAATTTCTTTTCAAACTATTAAAATCATCAAAAGTTTCAGTTTCACACGGAAAATCAGCCAAGTGCCTATCTATAGGTAATAATCTGTGAACTTCAGATAAATAAAATATTCGGTGACCACCAAGGTCTACAGATTCAACATCGTTAGAGTTTTTTCTTTGGTCACATTCGAATAACAACATTTATCACTTTGAAAATGTTGGAATGTTGAAAAAATCCGGAGACCATGATGGCCATCGGATATTATCTGAAGTTCACAGATTATTTTAGATAGGCACTTGGTCGATTTGCCGTGAGAAACTGATACACGTTGAAAGTTGGTGTCTAACGGAAAGAGATCTCCTGAATTAACATCAGTTAGAGAAAATGGATGGTATATTTTTGTGCTCTTTTTTGGGAAACGAAAGATTCTCATTAAAAAGCATAACTTTGTGTTATATCTCGAAAACTTATTATTTATTTCTCGTAGGAAAACATCTTGAATGAAACACTATCGCATGACAAATATTGCTTACCAATAAGGTAATAATTTCAGACTGGTTTTTAATGAAAATTATTATTAGATACGGGGTGAGTCAAATATTATTCAAAATTAAATTGACTTAGTTCATAATTCACCCTGTAATTAAAAAGTCGTCCGTGGAATTTTCCTATTTTTTGTCATTTTAATATCAAACAGAATTGGCTCTGACATGACCAGTTTTGAGATGCAATAGGTAGTATATATATTGAGAGGGGCGACTGTTTTTACAAAAAAGTTGTCAAAAAGTTGTAAACAATAACAATTTCATACAGAGTAACGGTAAGAGACACGTTGGCGTTTACTTATTGTGATTGTGTCATCATAGAAGAAAAGACATTGTACAGGGTGCCCCAAATTCGATGCTCACTGAGAGCATCTCAAGAACTATAAGACTGAGAAAAAATCTTCAAGGATCCCCAAGATCTTTTTTTCAAAATAATTAGATATCAGAAAGCAGATTTTGATATTTTGATGCATTTTCGAGTTAAAGGGCGTTTCTGAAAAAAAATTCAAAGATTTCGCTATATCTTGTTTTCTGTTCGAGATATTCGACAAAACCCACAACGTTTTTTTCTGTAATTTTTATGGTTCATATGGTGCTCATATTATTATTATAACAATGATAAGAGTTGAGGAAACCTATGAAACTCTCACAATCATCATAGATTTAGCGAAATATTCGAAAGTCATTTTTCAAGAAACGCTCTTTGACTCGAGAACGGATAAAGATATCTATGATCTGCCTTCTGATATCTTATTACTTCGAAATAAGAAATCAACGGACCTTGAAGATTTTTTCTCTGAGTCTTATAGTTCTTCAAGGATCTCCGAGATCATTTTTCGAATTAATTAGATATCTGTATTTGGAAAACTTGTCATATTATTAGGTTGAACCCATAGACTTTCTTATTCAGAAGTTCATATTCTACAAAAAACGGAAAATTCAGAAAAATTAACAATTTTTCCATTAGGCTGCTGCCTGATCCTTTCCCCCAAAAAAAATATTCAAAGAATTCCACTCATGTGGAATTAATCCGAAGCCTAGTAAAATCAAATCACTTGGTACCTTCCAAAAGTTTCCAAGCGTTCATTTGGGACAACCACCTATGTAGGATCGTTTTAACAGAAATGGTTGTTGTGTGTTTTATGATAAATAAAGGAACGTTCAGTTCAATATCGTAGTTGTAATCGTTAATAAGGGTCGTTATCACAAGCAAACAGCAGATGCACGCCATATTTACATTGGTCGATAAGGGACCCGCTTAGACATAGTGCGATCCACAAAACTTTCCCACCTGGGATTAGATCCATATACTAAACACCTCATACGGCTTTTGGTGAGAACCTCAACCGAGTAAAATTCGAAAAAAGCTTTTGGGTGCTTGTTCATGCATTTGCCTATTGCGTCTTTGGATACCACACACTTATACAGAGTAAGTTTGAAGTATGGAACGCCTCGTATATCTGGGAGAAGGATGGCACTAATTTTATAGATTTTTGTGTGCCAAGTTCTTGTGATAGATCCGATGCTATGGTAGTAAAGGTTGTTTTTTTTCGAGGTATATAACTTTAAGTCGGCATTACTGTTCAAGATGGCGACCGATTTGACAGCTGTCAAGTGATTTATTCTCAGTTTGGTTTGGCAATTCATCACGAATAGACTCACGCATGAACAACGCTCGCAAATAGTGCAATTTTATTTCGAAAATAATAGTTCTGTGCGGAATACGTATCGCGCACTACGTCCATTTTATTTTGTTTAGCGATGAAGCGCACTTCTGGTTGAATGGCTACGTCAACAGACAAAACTGCCGCATTTGGAGTGAAGCTAATCCTCAAGTGTATGTCGAAACACCGTTACATCCAGAAAAACTGACTGTTTGGTGCGCTTTATGGGCCGTACTTCTTCAAAAACGATGATGGCCAGAACGTTACAGTCAATGGTGATCGGTATAGAGCCATGATTACTAACTTTTTCATTCCTGAATTGAACAACCATGATGTCCAGGAGCTGTGGTTCCAACAAGACGGCGCAACATTTCACACTGCTCTTGCCACAATCGATATATTGAAAGACACGTTTGGTGACCGCCTAATTTCACGTTTTGGGCCTGTGAATTGGCCTCCAAGATCTTGTGATTTAACACCGCTAGACTACCTTCTGTGGGGCTATGTAAAGTCATTGGTCTAAGCGGATAAGCCACAAACCCTTGACCATTTGGAAGTCAACATTCGCCGTGTTATTGCCGATATACGGCCACAAATGTTGGAAAAAGTTGTCGAAAATTGGACGTCCAGATTGGACTACATCCGAGCCAGCCGTGGCGGTCATATGCCAGAATTCATATTTAAAATGTAATGCCACAAGATTATCTTGCGGAAAAATAAAATTCATGTCAATCGAATAATCCATCGTTGTTTTATTGCAATTTAAAGTTCTATAGCTCTAAAAAAAAACACCCTTTATTAACATTGTTGTCAGATCCTTTTTCGGAATAATAATGAACTTTCTTTTTTCAAATTTTTCTTTGAATTTAGTGCCGACACAATCAACATGAAATTTTCAAGAATCTCTAAATGGTTATTCTACGCCTGAATCAAATTTCAACTTGACATTCGAGATCCAAACCCATTGTGAACATTTCAAGTTTCTAGGTTTTTACGTTCGCGAGTTATCGTCCTTACGGTCTACCGGACAGAATTTGATTTTCCCACGCAATATCGTCGCGCATGCTTGGAAGGCTCAAATTTTCCAAATTCGATATATTTAATTATAACACGTAATTCAATAAATCCCGGGCATGATCTACAGATGCACTGCCAGTCCCTCTAACAGTTATAAGAAATCCCTTTTCTACCTATTTCATGTGTTATTGCTTGTATAGTTATATTAATAGAGAAAAAGGGATATTAACCTCACAAATATTTTAACGAAGCATAATCATAACCTCAAAAATGACGTCGAGAATCACAGATTATAATTAGCCTTGAAATAAGTGTCAAAAAATCATAGTGTGATCGTGCCAACAATCTGTTAGAAATGAGCCCAGAAATAAACGTCAGAATAGACACGAAAAGGGCATACGGTCGGTTTCTGAAACGCCAATCAATGTAAAAATCAACTCACCAACTGTCAAATTTGTGGTCAAGTGTCATTTGAGTTGATGAAAGTATGGTTAACTACTTTGATTCGATCATCCTATCAGTTAACGCAGTGATCAAATCTTGCAAGTGCAAGTGTACATCAAGCGTGATTTTGGGTTTCTGAAACGCAGTTTAAGACCAAGGTCTATAGGTTAGACAGATTGCCTCTGGGCCTGGAGTTCCAAAATGGTCGTCACGGTGAGCTAACTACTTTTCCTCACGTCCCGTTCTGGAGCTCCATAGTTTGAAAGAGTCTTTTTGAAAATAATATTGAAGCGTTTGTGAATTTGATATTGTGAAAAAAAAATTGTGATTTTGGAGTTTGTGTGGCGGATTGTTTCATGTGTCGATGACGACTTGCCAAGCACATTGTTAAAATATTGATCAATCGATCAGATTGCCCCCTTCAACTTGAATGGGGATACCGGGTGACGTCACGAATAGATGACGCTGATTGGTTGAAAGTTACGAGGCAACCTCCCAATACGCTCTATTAGTGTGACGTCACACACCGCCATTTTTGGTTTCTCCTGTCAGTGTTCGGAATCCAAACAAATAAATTGTCATTTAAATTAGTACGGTGTCGTTGAAGGAATTGGCTTATTTTCATAAATAAGAGTATTTGAGGAACGATTTCAGTATTAATTGATAGACAGAAGGAACGAGGTTAATACCAGTAAGTTTGAATCCTGTATCATTCCCCAGATTTAGTAAAAAGCCGTGTTGAACTTCAAGTTCGAACTTACTGACATTAATCTCATTCCTTCTGTCTATCAATTAATAGTAAAATCGTTCCTTAAATAATCTTATTTATCAAAATAAGCCAATTTCTTCAACGACAACGTACTTATTTGAATGACAATTTGTTTGTTTGGATTCTGAACACTGACAGGAGAACTAAAATGGCGGTGTGTGACGTAATCACTAATAGAGCGTATTCTATAGACTTTGGTCAATGGCTATAAGGATACCGAATGACGCGTTACCCCCACTCTTTAACCAAAGTAACGACACAACCTGGGTAAAATTTAATGACGTTAACTTCTAAGAATTCATTGGGTAGATGTACTAAATTCATATGAAAATGTAATAAAGAGATTTTTTTCCATTTTTCGACAAGCATTATCGTTCATGCATCAAGGCGCGCGCCCCTTGCGGTCCCCTAAATCCGCCCCTGGGGTAACCTCATGTCAAATCAAAATGATCATAATCAGTTAATTTTCATTCATTCATTCATTCCTCTCTTTAATGTGCTCACCATTTTTCGGTATGTACACAGATCAAGTCTCGACACGTTTTTATTGCATACTACTCAATCATACTACATTTAAATCTAGACAATTTTTGTTTTTGTGACAAACTAAGGACATACACAACCATCCATGCCCTTGCCGGGATTCGAACCCGGTACCTTAGCTTTGGCAGTCAGGAACCATCCTACTGCTGCCACCAAGGCAGGTATCAGTTAATTTTGTACTGAACATTTCAGAAACCCAGATTGATTTGACATTGCTTTCGAGTTGAATGTTGTCAGTTGAACAACGATTTGATCAGTCTTTCAGGAACCAGGAGCTAGTGTAATACAGTGTCCTTCCTAATTTGAATGATGCCACGTTGAAAAGAATAAAAAATTGTTTTGGTCTACCTGCATTTTGATATTTCAAAGGAAAAAGTTCGGATAAATTTCATACTTGCCTCAAGTTTCAAAAATAGGCCTGAAGGTTTTAAGCATGCGTTGTCGAACTCAGAACTAGACACAAAAAGGCCTAGAGTGTTGCAGGGTTCATGATTATAGTGTTATATTAAGTAGATTTGTTTCCAAAAAAAAATTAAAATTCGTACCCATTATAACTTTTCTTTGAGACTTTTATACTTTGTTATAGAATATGTTCTTAAAATTCATTACATAATATATCTAATACTTTCTATAATTTACAATTACCCCTCCCAGAAAAAAGCTAGTGATGCTCTTGTTTGCGCATATGACTTGCTACTTTCGAAACAAACAATTTCTTATAGAATCAGCATCATATAAAGAAATTTGCACCTGTTTTTCAAAAAACTAGAGTATACCTAAAAATCTTCAAAAACCCTACATCACTAAACAAACAACTCCTATAAGCATTGAATCCTGGACCTCTTGAGTGACTAAATTGAAAACCTAGAATGTATGGACCAGCAAATAAAGGTTTTGATGAAATCTTGACATGAAGATCTTCTGCATTCTCACTGATTATCTGATATAATTAAAGAAGTAGTTGTAAAGAATATCTCACTCTCAAGTTGATAACCTTTCATTTGTATTCATCAATTTTCTTAATCATTAAATTTTAAAACAGCAAGTTACATTATTAATTGAAAAATTCAGTAGAATAATTCCAATAACTATATTCTTTTGAAAATAATGAAATTTACAACACCAAGTAGGGTGAGTTGATCATTCTGCAATACGAATCTAAACATAATACTCTAATAGATAAGATTTATTTTAGCTTCATATAAGTTATAAATTCCTTCAGATATGAGATTCATAATACATATATGTGAATAAAACACTATGCTTTCTAAAAGATTCACTAATGCTTCATTAACAAAGAATTCGGAATCTCAATGATAAACTCACCTCATTTTGGGACCCTATTTCAGATTCCTTTGAATCTACTTCATCGCGACATTCTACAAACATAAACAACGTATAAATATCAACGGAAAACTTGTCATAAAACAAAAAAGAAGACAAAAACAGCAAATAATGTTTTAGGTGACAATAATTCCAATAATTACCTAATACGTCTTCTGCAAGTACATTATTGGCAAAATTGCTTATCTGACCCTTTAATGAGTTCAAACTATCATTAAAATTTAACCAAGACATTATTACTAATTATTTATTATTGAAGAAGTAATCATTTTCAATTAAATAACATCTTAATTTCAAATATTTACATTCTGTTAGTTCCGTCAATGTTGACAATAAATGTCAAAACATCATCGGCATTCATAGATTTTTAAGTATCTGGTTTTATTTCATTCAATGCGTAAAATTGTGGGTTCTTAAATATATCAATCAGATATTCCGAATTAATCTCTTTGTTCATTAGGCTGAGGAATAAATGAATTAAATAAAATAATTGAAAAAATATCCATGTTCATATTTTATGCTTATCACAGAAAACCTACTACTATTCTTCTTCTTTTCTCTTAATGACCCTACTACCTTACCGCATTGTTTCTTAAACAAAAAATATTCATTTTAATCTATATATGTTAATAGTTTTCTGTGGATATAATCATATATATATATCGCCAAAACTTGGGGTTACTCGTCTGTTAAAGTTTGTTCCTGACCACATGGCCCAAGTAGCTGAGTCAAAAAGAAAAAAAAGAAGAAAGTAGAAGAAGAACAAAGAGGAAAATATATCCATATATTGATCTACAATCAATAATTTGATAGGTCTATGATACTAGCACAGATTACTAGTTAGTTTGTGATACTAGTTTATCTATGGTCCAGACAATTAGGTTAAGTTATTGTTGCCGAATCTAAACGTTCTTTAGAAAAACATGAATTTTCTAAGGTTCTTGTTTCAAAGAAACGGAATTATATAGTTTTCAAAGCACATTCACTTCTCGTAAGGTGAATCATTCAATTTCCAAGCTTTTCTTCTTCTGCAAAATTTGAAAATGATGGACATACAAGAAGATATAATATCAATAAAAGAAAAAATCATCAAGACTGAGTAAGTTAATCATTCAAACAGTGAACATTTTCTTTCTAATCTATTTTATCATTTTCAGTAATATTCTTCATAAGTTTGTTGATGTCAAAGCAAAGTACGATATATTAATGAAGAAATATAAATGGTCAGTAAAAGAATTAGATACGCTGAAACTTGAGCATGATGCCAAAATTTATCTAAATGAAATGTTGTCTAGGGAAATTGAACAACTCAAAACAAATAATTCAAAACTGTCAGGCGATTACAATTCTCTAAAATCATCACATGATTATGATTTGGACCAATTAGTCAACTTACAAATTAAATACCAGTCAACTTGTAAAGGTAATTGCGAAAATTTTAAAGAAAAATTAGAACCATTAGAATCTGAAGAAAAAAGAGTGAAGAAGAGAAAATCAAGGAAATATGACTTCGTAGATCACTTTGCTGATGAAAATGTTAAACCGACTAATTCAACAGAAATTGAATCTGATCGAAATGAAAAAATGGTAACTAATTCCACAGATAGTAGAAGTAATTCAATAAAAATTGAAATTTTAGCAGATGAAAATGCTGTAAGTATTTATTCAAGATATTTTTTTTTATTTATTTCTTTATTCTTGACCTCTAATACAGTACAAGTACTGGTGACAAGGCCTATTTAACAATATACAAAAAAATAACACTATAAAATATTCAAAACAACAACAAAGTTCAACTAAACAAAATAAATCTTTCAGGTACAACTTAAGCTTAATATTAAAGTTTTTTTTAGTTCTTATATACTTTATTTATGGCGGTATTTGGTTAAATGCTTCTATTGCTCGGTAAATTGGGGAGTCCTGGACTTTCCTTGTAAACCTGAGTTCACTTCTGATGGTACCTCTATCTCGGGTGTTATGACTATGCACATCCTGTACTAGTGTAAATCTATAATTTGACTTTATATAATTGTTCGTCATGCCATGTATCAGTTTAACTTGTTCCAATTTCTTTAGGTTATGAATGTCCAAAAGTTTAGTGTCCTTATATAATATTGATGTAGGTGTTAGCATCCCATAGTTGAATAATATTTTTATAGCTCATTTATTTTAGATGTCCATGTCAAAAGAGTACCAAGGCTTGGACAATGAAATAAAATATTTTTATTGACTAAAAATGACAACCAAAAAATGGTCTGTGTTATATCAGGAGAATATGAATAAGATTTTTTAAGAGTTTCTGTGCTAGAAAATTGTTTCTAATATCAGCCTTTTGATGTGGAATAAAATGCATGTGTTCTTTTCGAAGAAATTAATGATGCTCAAACTTTTCTTGAGTATAGAGATGAACTTAAAAGAGACTTGGCAATCCCTTTATGAGAGCTTTCTAAATTGTCTGTTCCCAGTACCATACTGATTGTATGTATGCATATTTCTATTTCTTACGATGAACATTTGAGGAACTAATTATTAAATTTCAGTTTGTTTTCATTATGTAACTCAAGGACCAAACAATTGCTTCTGCCTAGAGAAAATTATTTCGTTAATGAAGAAGGAAAAATATTATTTATTTCAAATACTTCTGATTCAACCTCTGAAATTATTTTTTTCATATTAGTGATTTTTTAACAGATCATATTCTAAGTACAATTATGTAATTGGTTAATTTCTTTTTTTGGTTCTACTTCATTTTACTATCAAGTATGAACTGAATAAAGTGAAATATAATAACATATTGAATTTTTATCAACTACACAACGATTATATGTGTGATTGCAGCAGCATTTTCTGGCATTGGTCTTGCCAGCAGTTGGAATGTCTATTAGTGGCAATTTTTCTATTGAAAATGTGATTTGTAATGAATTTGGCATTTTACCCATAAAATGAAAAGTCTCATTCAATAACAATAAACATAAAATTCAAATAATAAAGTTCTAATAATAATACTTCATTCATATGACTTACATAAAATAATCATTTTGAAATATCATATGTTCTTCAAAAAACTTGAATTTTGATTATCATATATTTATCTGTACATTAAACGCATGTTTTTCTTGATTTTTTCAAACCACATAATTTCAATGTTTATTAAATGAAAATTTTGAATTTTAGGCAGAACAATCTGACTCAAACAATTTCGAAGTTAAATTGGAGGAAGATTTATTTAATGAGGTAAATAAGAACTTGTTGTCAGAATTGAAAAAGGCCCAAGAAGAAAAAACCATTTGTATAGAAACTTCAAGAGCAAAAGAACTAAGTATGTATAGGGAATGGCAAGAAAAGGAAACTACATGGAAAAAAAACATCAAAGATTTGGAAGAAAATATAGAACAAGAAAAAAAAAGTATAAATAAACATTGGCAAGGAAAGGAAATACAAATGAAGAAAAAATTGGAAAAAATGGAACAAAAATTAAAAAAACAAATGGAAGATATAAAGGAAAGAATACAAAAGGAAAAGTCAATTCTTACCAGCAATTTCGAAAGCAAAATCTACGATATGAAAACAGAATGGAAAAAAAAAGAAGAAGAATTAAACAAGGAAATAGTTCGATTAAAGGAGAAAATTCAAAGAGAAAAATCAATTTCTGAAAATTTCAAACAGAATGAAAAAGATATCACATTAAGGTGGCGAGAAGAAGAGCAAAGATGGAAAATAAAAATTTCAAATTTGGAAAAAAAACTTCTTTCCTTAGAAAAAAATGATAAGCAAGTACAAAATAGGGTTTTGAATCATGAACATAATAATGTAAATGAATCCCACGATAATGTAATTATTTCCTCATTTGAAAATTGTGAGCTTAATAATTCTGAAAATTCTATACAATTGTCAAATTTACAGCAGGATGAAATATCAGATAAAGAGCATACTGAAGATGAAAGTGATGATATTTTCAATATGATGAGAGGATTAAGGCTAGCTATGATTTCTCCAATTCCTGAATTATCAATGGAACATGGTAAGTTGAAAAAACTATTTTTGAATCAAATTAAAATTAATTATAAGGTGTGTGAATAAGTCTTTCCCGTTTTTTTTCAAATTTTGAGCCTTTATTGTGAAAAAATGGTACAAATGAATTATTGAAAGTATTGGCCATCGCTAGCTACAACTTTTCCCCATCTTTCTGGCTACATACGAATCCCGTTGCGAAAAAATTCGACCGGTTTGGCCTCTATCCAGTCATCCACCCATTTTTTGGCTTCCTCGTAGGAATGGAAGTGCTGGTCAGCCAGGCCATGCGTCATCGATCTGAAGAGATGGTAATCAGACGGAGCAATGTCTGGACTATACGGCGGGTGGGGTAGGACTTCCCATTTGAGCGTTTCTAAGTATGTTTTCACCGGCTTTGCAACATGTGGGCGAGCATTGTCATGTTGCAAAATAACTTTGTCGTGCCTTTCGGAGTATTGTGGCCGTTGTTCTCGCAGTGCGCGGCTCAAACGCATCAATTGTCGTCGATAGACCTCGCCTGTGATCCTTTCATTCGGTTTCAGAAGCTCATAGTAAACCACACTTAGCTGGTCCCACCATATACAGAGCATGAGCTTGGCGCCATGAATATTTGGCTTGGCCGTCGATGATGATGCATGGCCGGGTAGTCCCCATGATTTTCTTCGCTTCGGATTATCGTAACGGATCCACTTTTCATCGCCAGTCACGATACGATGCAGAAAACCCTTTCTTTCATGTCGCTGAAGCAGCTGTTCGCAAGTGAAAAAACGCCGTTCGACTTCTCTCAGCTTCAGTTCGTACGGCACCCAATTTCCTTGCTTTTGGATCATTCCCATGGCTTTCAAACGCTTGGAAATGGTTGTTCGGTCAACTCCCAATGCTTCAGCAAGTTCTTCTTGCGTTTGACACGAATCTTCATCAAGCAAAGTCGCCAATTCTTGATCTTCAAAGATTTGCGGCCGCCCGGAACGCTCCTTGTCTTCCACGTCGAAATCGCCACTTTTGAAGCGTCGAAACCATCCGCGAACACTTGAATCATCGACACAACCTTCTCCATAAGCTTCCTGAAGCAACCGATGCGCCTCGGCAGCAGATTTCTTCAAATTGAACCAATAAAGTGAAACTTCCCGCAAATGACGTCGAGTCGGCTCAAATTTCGACATTTTCACGATTTCAAAAATTTATGATGCGAAAAAATTTCAACTAATGTGTTAGTGTGGAATTGTTGACAGATGAATAAGCTTTGATTATGACATATGTAACCATTAAATACTCGCACAGTATTGGTGGCGCCATCTCTTACAAAAAACGGGAAAGACTTATTCACACACCTGATATAATAAACTTATTGTCCACTTCGTTTTTCTGAAATTTCCATTTGAATGTCATGACATTTTAAGTTTGGAAATTACATACTGTATAGTTCTTGCAGGGTGCTAGAAGGCTATGAACCCCCAAAAATTGTGTCGCAGTTGTTTTTCAGGCATTTTTTTTGTACTTTGAAGTTTTCGCCAACTATTTTTACACTGCTGAACATTAAATTAGTGCTATCCTGTAATTTGCATTTATTTTAGAAATCTTTTATTTTTTTCGAATCACAACAAGATGGACTAGAATAGAAAAGACAGTCGCTTTTTGCTACTAGTACTTTGAGAATAGTACGGATCATATTATGTATCAGAATATTTGGCATACAAAATGGGAAGAATTAATACCTTTTTTTTTGTGCTCAGTGAAACAACGAATAAACTGTCAACTAAGTGTTAGTAGAATGAACATAAATAAATAAGTTTATTCTTATGATAATTGCACAACAATATGTAATGAAAATAAAATACGTCAGTAATTACAGATCACTTGCTACAACTATCCAGGTATTCACCTACATACAGGGTGATTCACTGGGATGATATTAGACGTTTATGGAAAACTAATCATAATTTTGAGGTGTAAATTTGCATTTTGGGGTTTGAGACAATGATCTTTCTCCCTCAAATATTTTCAGATCTCTAAAACTTCCGGTTATACCGGAAACAGACTACTACTTCCTTATGTCAAATTGCACACCCAGTATAATATTGCATCAATAGATAGCTTTTTTTGAGGACAATTTTGGCAATATGCCATATCTTGGGTAAAGACTCAACGGTTCATGAGTTGATGGGATTCTTATGAAAAAAATGGAGGCAATGTCTCAAACCCTGATATGCAAATTTTCAGCTCAAAATTATAGTTTTTCATAAAAGTCTAATAGGCCATCCTGGTGAATCACCCTGTATATCATATGTTTCTATTTCTAATAAGAATTTAACTGATTTGATGAACATAGAAAGTGAAAGATTGGGAGATGGTAAAGATATGGTTGGGTATAGGCGGTCTGTATATTTGTATGTGGCAAAACACTTGCAAATAAAACATTACGTTTTAACTATGTCTTGCTTGCTAAAGTGGTGTTAAAACTTTTTTTCACAATTCTAAGATCATGTTAGGTAAAAAATTAACAGTGTTATGCCTGAAATGGCAAAGGAACACAGTAATGAAGCCCATATAGAACACAATCGGTTTTCCTAACTTGTAGATTTGGTTGTCCTGTCCTCAATTAGAGAATGTTATTAAGAAATCTTTTTGATTTGCAGAACATTTGACAAATGAAGACGAAACTGTACTACCAGAACATCAACAAAATGGTACCGTATTCAAAAACACAAATGAACAGGAGCAGCAATCATCAGAAATACTTGATAGATCTGATTGGAGGGATAGATATCAAGCAAACAGAAAAAAGAAACGGGTAAAATACCAAAAATTGTCTGTGATAAAAAAAGCCAAACAAAAATTCTGGTTACAACTCAGCCAAGCTTTTACTTCAAATGTAAAGATAAAATCTCAACCAATAAGACAGAAAGAAAATATGCATGTAAGAAAGAACAGTCCATTGATAAACTTATCAGAATCATCTGCTGGAAGTAGCAATACTTTAATAAATGGTATTGCTGATTTGATGAGTAAAAAATTACATCCTTCAAAAGCTCGAACAAGAAGTACTAAAGACATGAATATCCTCGAAGTAAACAAAATGCTACTAGAGAAAGCAAAGCAAGAAAATGAAACCAAAAGTCTCTACAAAAAAGAAAGTTTGCACAAGGATTTGGAACTTTCTTCTGATGATGAAGATGATTCAGCTTTAAGGCAGGATAAAGGTTCAGCCAACCTTAAAGAACAAGACTCAAGCAATGCGGGAAATGCATCTTTTAGAAGCCCTTATGATAGCCACATCTCTGGAATTGATACACCCACATTTGTCGATTCTTGTTATGAAAGTATATCAAATCCTCTGAGTATTGAATCTTCAGTGATTGATAACTTGTGTGAGGATAATAAAGGAAATAATCAATTGTAAGTAACAATTTTTTTTTTAATTTTCTTATCCAAATATAAAAGCTCATATATTTGTTTCATTGAAGTTTACAAACTAAAAGAGCTATTTACTTTAAATTTTGGTTGAAGAGATGGGCAGTTGTGTTCTATTACTCTAATATATACATATTTGATATGTTTTAATTTTTCGGTCAACTGGAAGTGATTTCAACTTTATTTTTTCAAATGGAACAGCCTTTATGTTATTACTTTTTGGAATAATTTTGGGTAATCTTTCATATTTGTGCACTTGTTTTAAGGAAGCAGGGGTATAATTTAATTTTTTAAACTCACTGATTTTGATAAAATAGTTCAGTTATTACCATATGAAATTTTGTTTTCTCAATAATTGAAAAATACCCACCTCATCAATCTGAAATTGATAAATCAATTACAAAATAGTGAAATAAATCTTCATGCAAACTTGAGGATTGTATCATTGTTTTGTTTTTATACAAGGTGTTAATAGGACATATAACAAAAACTTCATGAAACACAATATCTTCTCTAAAAAGTGAAATATTGTAATCTGTCACCACACTCAGTACTAATCATATTTTTCTTCAGGGAACAAGAAGATAACATGATATCTGAAATGAAAGAATCTGTTGAAACAGATAGGTTTAAAGCCAAGGTCAATCAGTGTACATCTTTGAAGCTTGCCCATAAACATTCACAAGATATCCAAGTAGAAAATATTGAAAAACTGATTGTAGACAAAGATAAGACAGAGGAATTAATTAAAAAAATAAATACTCCAGAAAAAGTTCAGTCATGCGAAAATCAGATGTCAACTAATAATTTTGAAATAGAATATAATGTCAACAATTTGGAAACTACCCAAACTGAAAATATTAAACTTGAGTTGAAGAAAGAGTTCAATAGTTTACCACAGGATGAAGAAAAAGACATAAATCTATTCAAATCATCAAACTTCACCTTGGATGAATTTAATGAGAAATCTGAAATATTGGAACGATCAAATGAGAAGTTGGATAATTCTCCGAAATTATCTGGAGGGAATGATGAGATAAAAGAATTTTATCAAGAACAAACAGAGGAATGTATCATGGAAGAAAATGGAAATAACAATTCAAAAGAATTGAATAATATGTTAGATGTAAACTGTGATCAAGATAATATTGCTGAAAAAGGAACAGAAAAAAATGCCGATTCTGAGATTGTACATTCAGAAAATCAAACCAAAGAAGAGCAACTAGATCACGAAAAAGTCAAAAATGAAGATTTGAAAATTGAGTATGATAAAAATAGTAATAATTTCACCGAATACCAGGAAATATTTGAAATGATCAAGGAAGAAAGTTTTGAAAATTTGAATTTGAATAAAAATCAAGTAATGAAATGCTATTCAGGTAACGTCAATAAAAATAAGTATATTGATAGAAATATTTGCCAAGAGAATGAAAATAACTTTAATTCAAAAATATACAAGGAAGAGAAATTTGAGTACAAAGCACCAACACTTTTTTCAAATGACAGCAGCATTCAATTGAAAGAAGAACAAGAAAACAATAGTACTGGATATAATTCCGATACAGAAGAAGAAAGCTCATGTGAATCAAACGATGACTCAATTACAGAAAGTGATATTTTCAATCAAAGTTTGCTTTCACCAAATTCTTCAGAAGAGGAAGAAGATATAATGGAAATTTGTAATGAAATCATGAATGGTAATTTGAATTCACAATCTAAAGAAAATACTTTAACGAATATGAAACATTATCCAACACCGATCAACCATCCAACTACATCTTCTGCTGCTCACAGCATTGCCACTGGATTCAAGAACCTTCTTGCCATTGCTGCTGCTACAGATATTGGATTCAAGGAAGCTGCAACCATCAAGGAATACCTCAAAGATCTTAACGAGTTCTTAACTGTTGACGCCACTGCAGATACATATACCCTAATAACTTCAGAGGAAAGAATTGAATCAGATTTTTTTCCAAATTTATTTGATAGCGAAACAGAATCATTATGTTCAATGAGCTTTGAAAATGACGATTATTTGGAGGATGGAAGAGAAAAATCTGTAAAATATAGAGTTCTTGATGAACCAGTGAAAGAAGAAAAAAACAGGTCGAATGTACGTATATGGTCTATGTTTTCGAAGAATAATCGTGAGGAATTAAGAATGTCTAAATCCTTTTGTCATGAAGATGAATATAACAAATCATCTGTCGCAATCATAGATAATGTTTGCAATAAGGTTAGGGATACTACAGCTGACAAAACAAAAGAAAAATCCATTCTTGGTGCTGGAAACCTAATTTCTGAAAAATCAGACGATAAGAAGAATGATGTTCCAATTACTTCAAAAGACACAATTTGTTTTGAATCCAAACCATATGATGATAATGCTAAATGCTTTAACATTATTAAAAATTCAAGTGATAATATCAAAGAAAAAAAAACAGAACTAACTTTTAACAACAAAAAATTAGATGATAAAATTAGTTCTGAATCTGAACCTAATGATGAAAATAAGAAATACATTAACATTTTAAAAAATTCCAACGAAGAAAGAAAAACTGAGCTGACTTGTACAGAAAAAAAACCAGAGGATACAGTTCTTGTTGAATCTGAACGTTTTGAAGAAAATGCAAAATGTATTAACATAGTTAAAAATGAAGATGATATCACAGAACTGCCTTCTACAAAAAATAAATCAGAATATACAATCAGTTCTGAATCTGAATCTTATGATGAAAATGTGAAATGTATCAACATTGTTGCAAATGCATATGGAAATATCACAGGAAAAAAATCAGACTTGAGTTCTACAAAAAAGAAATTGGAAGATACAATATATTTTGAATCTAAACCTAATGATGAAAATGCAAAATGTATTAACATAGTTAAAAATAAAGATGATATCACAGAACTGCCTTCTACAAAAAATAAATCAGAAGATACAATTAGTTCTGAATCTGAATCTTATGATGAAAATGTAAAATGTATCAACATTGTTGCAAATGCATATGGCAATATCACAGGAAAAAAATCAGACTTGAGTTCTACAAAAAAGAAATCGGAAGATACAATATATTTTGAATCTAAACCTAATGATAAAAATGCAAAATGTATTGTCAAAAATTCAAATGATAATATCACAGAAAAAAAAACAGAACTGACTTTTAGCAACAAAAAATTAGATGATGAAATTAGTTCTGAATCTGAACCTAATGATGAAAATGAGAAATACATTAACATTTTAAAAAATTCCAATGAAGAAAGAAAAACTGAGCTGACTTGTACAGAAAAAAAACCAGAGGATACAGTTCTTGTTGAATGTGAACCTTTTGAAGAAAATGCAAAATGTATTAACATAGTTAAAAATGAAGATGATATCACAGAACTGCCTTCTACAAAAAATAAATCAGAAGATACAATCAGTTCTGAATCTGAATCTTATGATGAAAATGTAAAATGTATCAACATTGTTGCAAATGCATATGGCAATATCACAGGAAAAAAATCAGACCTGAGTTCTACGAAAAAGAAATCGGAAGATACAATATATTTTGAATCTAAACCTAATGATGAAAATGCAAAATGTATTGTAAAAAATTCAAATGATAATATCACAGCAAAAGAAACAGAACTGATCCCTACAGAGAAAACAACAGAAAATACAATTGGTTTTGAATCTGAACCTTTCGATGAAAGTGCAAAATGCATCAACATCGTTGAGAATTTAAATGGTAATATCACAGGAAAAAAAACAGAACAGAGTTCTACAGAAAAGAAATCAGAGGATACAATAGATTTTGAATATAAACCTGAGGCATATGCAAATTGTATTAACATTGTTAAAAATTCAAATGATATCACAGAACTGACTTCTTCAGAAAATAAATTACAAGATGTAAATGAACATAATCCATCAATTCTAGAAAATTTGAGTCCTCTAAATAATACCATGGAATGTTCTTATAAGTCTGAGCAGAAGTTTTCCCAAAATACATGTAATCTCTTAAATTTAGAGGTTCCTTCTAAACCTCAAAAAAGAAAAAGGGGTCAAAAAAGTGCACTGATGACTAAATCCATAAGAGTGTATAATCTTAGGAATTCTGCAACCAGAGTAAATAGAAATAATGAAATGAAAGCAAATAATT
Source organism: Harmonia axyridis (assembly GCF_914767665.1). NCBI lineage: Eukaryota > Metazoa > Arthropoda > Insecta > Coleoptera > Coccinellidae > Harmonia > Harmonia axyridis. Next base: position 14,372,929 of record NC_059502.1, on the reverse strand, counting down.
CTTCGCAAAGTAAAACCAATGATGCAACTTTTGAAGAAAATTCAAGTAATTCAACAAATAGTCCTAGCAAGGCTAAACGAAGGAAGCTTTCTCCCCTTTTGAGGGAGACAAGAACTCTTTCCAAGAATTCAGTAGGAGGAAAACTCTCAGAACAAGATATTTTCGGAAGTCCTTTGTCACCATGCATTTCCGATGATGAATCTCCTTTACAAATAGAGAATTTGAATTCTTTCATACCAAGTACAAGTACACCAGTAGAAAAAAGAACAAAAAGGAAAAGAAGCACACAGTCACCTTCTAAAATTGAGAATTTTTCAAAACCATGCACAAGTCCCATAGTAGAAAATGAAATAAAAAGGAGAAGTAGCACCATTTCACCTTCAAAAATGCAGATTTTGAATTTTTCAATACCAAGTACTAGTCCATCAGTAGGAAATAAATCAAAAAGAAGAAGGAGCACACAATCGCCTTCAAAAGTGGAGATTTTTAATTTTTCAATACCAAGTACTAGTCCATCAGAAGGAAATAAATCAAAAAGAAGAAGGAGCACACAATCACCTTCAAAAATGGAGATTTTGAATTTTTCAATACCAAGTACTAGTCCATTAGAAGAAAATAAATCAAAAAGAAGAAGGAGCACACAATCACCTTCAAAAGTAGAAAATTCAAATTTATGGAAACCAAGCACAAGTCTACCAGAAGAAAAAAAATCAAAAAGGAGAAGGAACCCACAATCACCTTCAAATTTAGAAAATTCAAATATCATTAATCGAAGTAAAAGTACACCAGTAAAAAAACAAGTGAAAATGAGAAAAAGCATCAATTCTAGTAATAATTTAGAATCTTCAATTCTGATGAATCAACATACCAAAAATTCTGAAAGTCCTGCAGTCACTTCCAATCTGATTAACAATGTGAATCAAAATTCTAGTCAAAATGAAGTTGTTCCGTGTACAAAAAATAAGGCAAAAATCAAGATAATACAAGATATTATTTTGAAATCAAAAAGTAATGAACAAAAACTAGGTGGATTCAAGAGGCCTATGAGAACAAAAATCCTTCCGGCTTGTCCACAATCACCACCCCTACCTAAAGAAGACACTACTGGCAACCACCAACCAATCATCATACCCTTAGATAAGCCAGAAAAATTAGATCCAAGTAAGTTATTATTAGTTTTGTGTAGTACTGTTTGATTGTTTATTTATTAATGGGTAAATTATAATATATGTTTACTCTTGATCTTTTTATCGATTACACCATTATTACATATTAAGTAAATCATTCAATAATATGTTTGTGTTCTGCTATAGATTTATTTCATGCAGAAAATATAGAAAGATAATATCTGTATTGTTATAATATTATGTGTTTCCACTTTGGAAATATGGAATAGTAATCCACTAATTTTGTACATGCTTAATCATTCTTATCTAAATATGAAATTATGTTTTAGGTAAGGCTGCATCGCTTTTCAGACAACTTATAACTTATTCCACTGAAGAGAAAACGACAGAAGAGGTAGCAAGACATTTCTGTAATCAAGAAGCAGATTATATTTCTAGGTAATTTTTTCAAAATTGTTATTCACTGCTAAAAACCCGTAATTTTCCAATTCAGTATTACCTTATTTCAATCAAACAAAAATAACTCAACAAAATACATGTTACAGGTTAATTATGCAGCAAATCATTCAGGACAAAGAAAAAGCAGATGCAGTAGTTACACATGCCCCACTTATGACTCATACTCAACGAGTAATGTTAGGATTTATGTTAAAACTGGAAAAAATGAATGTTTATAACCTTATTTCCACTTACCTGAAGGTGTCTGAATTTTACTTGATCCGAACAACTGAGCTAGAAACAATTGAATCTTTAACAAGGTAAGGTATTATGCAGTTTAGATTTTTCTTAACCAGTAGAAGATAAAATTGGGAAAGTGTTGCTGTTTATCATATTGAAAATTTATAATAGTTCAACATTTTATTTGTTCGCTTGGAGAACAGGACGCTATTATTTTGTATAAACATTAAATTGAATTCGTCTTTTATAAGTTTTTTATAATTATTGATAAGTTATTTTTGAATACTCTACTAGTTCAGTTTTAATTCCCTACAAACTCTTTTTGTCTTTTCAATCATTAAGTTATGTGAAATAAGTTTTTGAGGTGCTAAAGATATTCATTAAATTATTTTAACTCACATTACTATTAAAACAATTTTTTTACAGGATGAATGTTGCAATATGCAAGTCACACGGCTATATCGAAAGGATGCGCAAATTTTGTTTAGAAGCTTTCTATTTCATGGGTGATCTTGCTATTCCTTTCTTATTTATAGTATTGACTTCTTGGATAGAAGTGCTGCCTCCTGCAAAAGATTCTAAAGGTAAGTGAAATTATTGTTTCTACATTTGCTACAATTTCTTGTATGGGCTAAGTTTGAATTATTCATTTCATTTCAGATTTTCCATTAGTTAAGGTTTTGGTGCAGTTGATTAATTTGAAAACATGTAACATACCAGGTTACAACCTGTTATCTCTTAGGGATCTTCTAAATAAATTTTACGAGTATCCTAGAGAACCTTGGAACTCAGACAACTTCTTCAAGGAAATCTTCACGAATTATTTAAGTAAGTAATATTCTTCATAATCCATAGAACATACATTGGGCGCGTTCAGCAGACTCAACAGATGTCAATATTCTATGAATTTTCTGCTGAACGTATTCTAACAGTTTCCGCTACGGAGCGGTCGCCATCTTTGGTAACGAATTTATTTTATGCTACTTTTTGGTAACATCTTGAGTAACTGACATTAGTGATAGTTGTGACAGTGGTTTTGGGACGAAATTTAAATTTCGAATAAAGCAATAATGGAAAATGAAACATATAAGTTTATTAACATTCTGAAATGTTACTCTGAATAAATTTCCCATATATTGAAGAAGAAAATAGTAATAATACCGTAAACAAACTTGGAAATAAAAATCGATATTATAACAAAAAATTGTCTCTCATCATAATGTAGCCTTCAAGAAGGACCTACAGAACCTATATCTGTCAAGAAAAGGAGCAACCCGTCTAGCAGAGAATAGTAAAGTTACCAAACTGATGCCTATCAGTAGCGGAGCTACTTACGCTACCGATCTTTCTGCTGAACGCGCCCATTAATTTAATTATGTTCGTACTCATAGTCGACAAACAAATCATTCTCAAGTATGTCATATATTGTGTATCTGTCCTTCGAGAAAGGTGTATCGAACGTGGGTACTGGCATATCACTATACATTGGTCATATTATTCCTTCATTGGAGTAAAATGAGTCCAATGAAGTGAATAAAAATATTTGATATATCGGGTGTCCCAAGGTGAGTGGCCTATTAGATT